>NW_023425471.1:8374298-8734298 GCF_014108245.1 Pipistrellus kuhlii | reverse complement strand
GAAAACAAAGTGATAAAATAATTTTCAAGATTATGATATTCAAGGGATGCTATAGTGTGATAATAGTGATTATAAACCTTGGGTTCATATCAGAATCACAGACACATCAAAACCGTACACTAAATATGAAGCAACTGTCACTGAGAATGACCTGAATGAGGACTGAACAGAATTTCCAAGTCTGGCCCCTGGGGACTTACACTGAGAAAAGAAGCCCGCATATCTAGCATTAAGAATCAGTGAAGCTTATGTCAGAGCCAAAGGGCTAAAGGAAATATAAGCTTTCACTCTTAAAGAGCCTGCACATAGACCCCCTCACTCCATGCACCAGTGCAGAGGCAGCAGATTGAAAAGTACCTGGGCCAAACATGAAGGAATTACATTGACTGCCTATAGGACAAGTACAGGTGCTGGATGGGGCAGACATCAGAGGGAACATTCTCCAACATTCTCCAGGGGACAGAAGCCTGGCAGGCCCCATTCTTTCTTTCTTTCTTTCTTTCTTTCTTTCTTTCTTTCTTTCTTTCTTTCTTTCTGTCTTTCCTTTTCTTTTCTTTTCTTTTTTTTTTTTAAGCAGAAATCAGGACTTTATTTTTGCATCAAGTCCACTAAAGTTGTACTTGTACATAATTAAAAAAATTAAAATGCCTGAATTATGAGGAACTATGGATAATGCCATAAAATGGCAAAATGAAATGTCAGAAAAGAAAGGTTCTGCTAAAGAAATACTTTGTTAATTCGTGGTTTTAGTGCTTACCTATTCATCTTATACAAAAGGAAAAAAATTTAGAGACTTTCTCATCTATGGGATTTCCAAATATCTCCTAAATATTTAATTCCAACAAATCCCATTGTATTTGAGTAAATATTGCTTTCCAACAAATCAGTTATGCCTAAACTTATGGAGGCAGATGGTGTAACAAATTCCACTAGGTGAGTGCTATCGGCACAAATTAAATCTAAAATTAGACACCAGTGCCAGATCAAATAGAGAAGTCAGAAAAAGGGAAGCCCAAAGTCTGAGAAGTGTGTGAAGGGGGAAGAGTTTTTGTCAAGATGAGTTTTTCCTTCTCCCCTCTTCCTAATCCTCCACACACATACTACTGTTACGCCCAGATTTCTTGATCCCCAAGGACCACCAGGGAGCTGAGTCCGATGCAATTGTAGAAAGCCCGAATTTCATGCTAGCATGGGCTGATTATGATGTGTCAATGCACGTTCATCAGTTGTATCGAATGCACCACTTGGGTGAGGAATGCTTATAACGGGACACGTGATACATGTGTGGGGACCAGAGGTATGTGGGAAATCTCTGTGCAGTCCCTTAATTTTGCTGTGAACCTACAACTACTCTGAAAAGTAAGGTCAGTAAAAGGTAGATTGATATCAAATCAGGAGACCTATGGGGTATGTTAGTTGTGGAAGCTGCTTGGGCAAAGCTGTGGCGCTGGCTCGCCTAGGTTTCTTTCTAGCATGGGTTAAAGCCTTCAAGAGATAATATTCCTGTTGACAAGTCAGAAGCTTTATTGTCTTCTGTGACCTAAACTTAGTGTCACTTTCACCTCATTCTAGGTGGTTACAAACCTACCCATGTTCAAACAGAGGGGAGATAAGTACCCATCTCTCAATGGGAGTAGTATCAAGATCACATTTCAAGAAGGCATCAGGGATGGAAGAATTTTTGTGGCCATTTCTGCTATACTTTGTCATTATAGTTAGGAATTTTCAACTCTTCTGGGCTCTAATGGTAAGTGCTATATTTTACTATTTTACTACACTGCTATAAAAACGAAGGAATTCTTACCATTTACAACAGCATGGATGGAACTGGATAGCATTGTGCTAAGTGAAATAAGCCAGTCAGTGAAAGAAAAATACCACATGAGCTCACTCATTTATGGATAATAAAGAACATTATAAACTGATTAACAGAAATAGATACAGAAGCACAGAAGCATCGAACAGATTGTCAAATGACAGTGGGAAGGCTGGGGAGGGTTGGCAGGAGGGAGGCAGATAAGAGATCAACCGAAAGACTTGTATGCATGCTTATAAGCATAACCAATGGACGCAAGACACTGGGAGGGATTGAGGGCATGTGGGGTGGCAGAAGGTGGAGAGGAGGCTGGGAGAAGGTCAATTGGGGGGAAAAAGAAAGGAGACATATGTACTACTATTCATAATACTTTCAACAATACAAAAAAGAAACACATTTGGGCAGAAATCAAAGGATACTCACACACATTGTATTTTCTATTTCAATAAAGTGAGCAATTAGAGAGAAAAGAAAACCCAAAGGAAATCAGTCTTCTGCTTTCATAGAGGAAGCATAGCTTTCTATATGATTCTTAGAAAATCTACTTAGAAGTGGGCTCCAAATTTCCCCTGACAATGCCTAGAAAGGAGATTTTATGGTAGAGAAAGAGCACTAGAATGATAGTCATGAGCTCTGTGTTCATACCCTACCCTTGCCACTTCTTTGGCTATCAAATCGTAGTGTGACTCTCTATAAAATGGAAATACTATTTTTCCTGTGTACACCACAGCTTTATGATGAGGAGCAAGTGAGGCTGTTTGTATGAAAACACTGAGAAAATGCCACATAAAAGAAGATGTTTCTGTTGTTCTGCTAAAGAATTTTAATGTTTTACAGCCCATAGGGCAAGAAGCTCTTCCTAATATCCGACTTAAGTATATTCATTTGCCATAACTCCCTGTAACCAACCAATTTGAAGTAGGTTGTGCTTCTTTCCACCAGTGAAATGGTGACAGGGTTACATGCGGAAGGTTAGGTGTGGCGCCCCTGTTGTTCTCACACAATTGCTGTCATATTATTTGATTTGTATTCAGTGCATCATGTAAACCTTTTGCTCAACTAGCAAACATTTCTGAGCAGCTAACTTCTAGTATTATTACCCAAGAATCCTTAAATCATTTTCCTCATCATTGCATTGCCATCACTGAATATGGATTCTCTGTTTTGGTTCATTGTCTCTAGACATATTATTTTACATTAGTCTGCATTAAACTGCATTCTCAGTTTATTGGTCCAGTCATCATGAGTTACCAATGAATCTGAATGATGTCATTGTATTTTTTCCCTATGTGCTGTGTATATACCATATAAAACTGATAAAAATCTATGGACAAAAAGGTTATAAATATTTTATTGGTTATACTTTAGGGTCAGACTCACAACTCAAAACAGGTTGAACCAGTATTAAAGATACCAGGACACTGAACAGACCTTCTAAGGAAGGAAGGGAGTCAATATTTTCTAAGGGAAAACTTTGATAAAATCTGGTTCACTCAATAAACGTTGTTCGTATTTACTGGTAGCCTAGGGCTCAACATTTCAGAACTCTCATTTTAGCTTTGATTAAATACCCATGGTATAGTCCCATTTAAAAATACATTTCTGAAGAGGAATGTGATCAATTCAAAAGTAGACTACCTATGACAAAAAACCAATTAGCTTGAGCAAGTCTTAAGAAATTTGCTTAAAAATTACATAAGAACATTTAAACAGATAAAGAGATAGTACACTTGATCTTAGCTAAAAGACCAAGAAGCCATTGGATAAATATATTTAATGAATATTGGATTCTAATCTTCTCTGGTTTAATTCATACAGACATGTTTAGAGGCTACTATGTGTCAGGAAGTTAGCTAGAGTAAAATATAAGACACAGAGATCATCTCTTAAGAAATCATAGACCAGTGAAGGAAAAACTTGATGACAAATCATTACAGTTCAGTTCATCATGCATAGCACGTGGAATGACTACTTTTGCCTGAGAAGTTTAGGAAAGATTGAAAAGAACAAAAACTGTGTTTAAGAGACAGTAGACTATTGAGCTATTTTCTTGTTTGGCTTTGAGGTAGTGTGGAGTATGGAGAAATCACGTATGCACAGAAAAGACAGTCTGTTACCTCTCTGCTCCGTCCTTCCCTGTGACAGCTTCTGGAAATGATAAGAACACCTACAAGACCCCTGGGCAATTACAGAGATAATCAGGGATACTATCTGAAGCTCACTAGATGGTGAGACACTCCTATTGAAGGATCGGGTAGAAGAAATCTGTAGGAGAACTTGAGGTGACATTCTAAAGAGCAATGTACTAGTTAAGTAGATAAAAGCAGTCAGTCAGTGTGTTCTTTTTAAAGATGCATAGACTTGCAAGAGGGGTCTGTGTATGTATGTGTGACTGTGTGGCTGTGCGTGGGGAATCAGAAATAAATCATCAGTGTGGTGACACTTTGAAAAAAGACTTGGAAAATGTGGATGTCATATTAATGCTCTATTTTGTTCATTTATTTTGATAAAATCTGAACATCATTGAATGGAAGAGAATATTGTAATTTGATAAGGGTTTCTTTAGCAAATCCAAGTGGCAACATAAGTCAATTTTCTTCAACTACTAATTAATTATCCATGGCAAAGGATGTATGAAAGCAATAAAAATATCCCTTTCCTGAAGCTAGCCATGATGTAGGAGATGGTCAAAAACACAGGAAGAATAAGCTACCAATCTAAGCTCATTTGGTAATTTATCTCTTCCTTCGTTTTGAACGGCTGCAGCATTTCTCATATGTTATGCCTAATTTAACACTTAATAACATACTTTCTCATTACCCTCTAATTGTTTGATAGATGAAAGTTGTCTTTCCCCATCCAGACTGTATTCTCCTCAAGGGCAGGAACTTCGTTCTTATCTGTCTCTTCTCTCATCTACCAATGCCCAGCAGAATGATTATTAGACAGCTATCGGATGCCCCATGAATACATGCCATGGATGGACTAAGGTACCTTTTAACCCAGCTCTGTTATTTTACTTCTGCAGTTCCAGTTTCCTTTTCTGGGAAATAACAAAATTAAAAACTCAGTGCTTTCTAAGGCTTTTTCAGCCCCGAGGATCTTTAATAAGATTCTTAAAGAAGAATCCCTATTTTATTTCTAAAAATATGATTGCAAAGAAGAAACAAGCATGCCAACTTATGTATTTATGAGTAGTTATGTAATATTTGATGTCTTATTTGTGCTTCTCTGTATTCCCTAGAGCTGTGGTTGGCAAACTGTGGCTCGCAAGCCACATGCGGCTCTTTGGCCCCTTGAGTGTGGCTCTTCCACAAAATACCACAGCCTGGGTGAGTCTATTTTGAAGAAGTGGCATTAGAAGAAGTTGAAGTTTAAAAAATGTGGCTCTCAAAAGAAATTTCAATCGTTGTACTGTTGATATTTGGCTCTGTTGACTAATGAGTTTGCCAACCACTGCCCTAGAGCATCGATTTTCAACTAGTGTGCCCCAAGAATTTTTAAAACATATTATACCTGACTAATTAGTCAGAGGCACTGACCTCTTTTCCCTTAGATAATTAAATTTAAAAAAAGATAACTAACACAACAATAGCCTTCGGGTGTGAATGCCCTGTCTTGAACCATAAATATATAGGCCATATTATAAAGTTTTATCTTATTGACCACATTGCATAATAAGGTTGGTACCAGAAATACTTATACACAAGTATAGGCACCTGGATTTTAAAAAGTCACTTTGGATCAAAATGGGTAATTAATTACTATTATTATTTTTGTATAAATTATCAAAATTATACCTACTTTTTGTCATATCAGTAAAAAATATACTTTTGGAGGGCCATAGAATTTTAGTAATGATTTTTTAAAATTTTATTGTTTAAAGTATTACAAATAGTAGTACATATGTCTCCTTTCCCCCCCCCCCCCCATTGAGCTTTCCCCAACCTCCCTTAACCTGGGCACATGCCCTCACCGCCCCCCCCATAGTGTCTTGCATCCATTAGTTATGCTTATATGCATGCATACAGATCCATTTGCTGATCTCTTATCTCCCTCCAAAAAAAAAAAAAAAAAACCTCCCAAGCCTTCCCATTGTAATCTGACAGTCTGTTTGATGCTTCTCTGCCTCCGTATCTATCTTTTTGTTCATCAGGTTATAATGTTTTTTATTATCCACAAATGAGTTAGCTCATGTGGTATTTTTCTTTCACTGACTGGCTTATTTCACTTAGCATATTGCCCTCCAGTTCCATCCAGGCTGTTGTAAATGGTAAGCATTCCTTCTTTTTTATAGTAGCTTAGTATTTCATTGTGTAGATGTACCACAGTTTTCTTATCCACTCATCTGCTGATGGACACTTAGGCTGTTTCCAAATCTTAGCTATGGTGAATTGTGCTGCTATGAACATAGAGTTGCATATGTTCTTTCTTATTAGTGGTTCTGTTTTCTTAGATTGTATTTCTAGAAGTGGTATTACTGGGTCAAATGGTTTAGTAATGATTTTATATGTGCTATGAGATGAAAAAGGTTAAAAGTTGCTGCCCTAGAGTGAACATGTGCTTTTGAAACATACTAAAATCACTATCTAAACATATTTAGAAGGCATGTCTTGCTTCCTATGTTTCATGACTCTGAACATATATAAAACTTTTTATTTTATTTTTGAAAAGTATCATTGGCACACAATATATTAGCTTCAGGTGTGCAATATAGTGATTTGACACTTAAATACCTCACTATGTGACACTACACTAAGTCTAGTAAGTATCTGTCATGGTGCAAGTTATCACAGTATTATCGACTATATTCCTCTTTCCCTTTTCCACCCATCCCTCCTCACCATACTCCCCTCTGGCAACCATCAGTTTGATATTTCATTTTGTCTTGTTTGTTTGTTTGTCTGTTTTGTTTTCTTGGATTCCAAATATGAGTGAAATCATATGGTATTTGTCTTCCTCTGCCGGACTCATTTCACTTATTTTAGCAAAATACCCTCTAGGTCCATACATGTTATAACAAATGGTACGGTTTCACTATTTTTTGCTGCTCAATAATATTCCATTATATATAACATCTTCCTTATCCACCCATCTATTGATGGACACCTAGGTTACTTCCCTATCTTGGCTATTATAAATAATGCTGCAAAGAACATAATTGTGCATATATCTTTTTGATTAGTGCTTTGGATTTCTTCAAGTAAATACCCAGAAGTAGAATTATTATATCATATGACAGTTCTATTTTTAGTTTTTGAGCAATCTCCATATTGTTTTCCATATTGGCTGCACCATCTCACAATCCCCCAAACAGTACATGAGGGTTCCCTTTTCTCTACATCCTCACAGACACTTGTTTATTTGTTGACATTTTATAATAGTTATTTTGACAGGTATGAGGTGTTATCTGAATATAGCTTGGTTTTGAATTATATTTCCTGGATGATCTGTGATGTTGAGCAGATTTTCATATATCTGTTGCCATCTGTATGTCCTTGGAGAAATGTCTATTCATGTCTTCCACCCATTTTTTGATTGTTTATATTTTGTTGTCTTTGTTGAGTTGTATGAGTTTCTTATATATTTTTGAATATTAACCTCTTATTGGATAAATCATTTGTAAATATATTTTCTAATTCAGTAGGTTGTCTTTTTGTTTTGTTGATGGTTTCCTTCACTGTGCAGAAGCTTTTTAATTTGATGTAGTCCCATTTGTCTGTTTTTGCTTTTGTTTCTCTTGCTTGAGGAGACATATCCAAAAAGATATTACTAAGACTAATGTCAAAGACATTATTTCCTATATGTTCTCTAGGAGTTATATGGTTTCAAATCTAACATTTAAATCTTAAATCCATTTTGAGTTTATTTTTGTATATGGTATAAGAGATTTTAATCTGCTTATATTTTACTGGATGGAGTAAACTAACCATTAAAATAAGATATTAATATTATACCTATATCTAATATTTTCCTTCTGTGAAGCCAGCATATTACTTATTTCATATAAAATTATTTCAGCAGATATGCACATACTGTGTGTCAAGTATTTTTAGAAGATGCTGCAGAGTTACTGGTGAAAAATCTTTACATTGTTATTACCTTCTCAAAGCCAACAGATACTTAACAAAAATAAAGGCAGATAGACCATGAAACAATAGCCACAAGGTGAGATGAAGGCTAACCTTGTCTTGTATCTGACATAAATATAAAATGATAGCCCTGCCGGTATGGCTCAGTTGGTTCAGCATTGTCCTATCAGGAGGCCACCAGTTAAATTCTTGGTCAGGACACATGCCCGGGTTGTGGGCTAGATCCTCAGTGGGGGGTATGCAGAAGGCAGGCAATCAATGTTTCTCATCAATGTTTCTCTCTCTCTCCCTCTCTATTCCTCTCTCTAAAGAAATATATATAAAAGAGGTAATATGCAAATATACAAATTAGGCCGGGATTCTGTAATAGGTCATGACCAGACTGGAGAAGGTTGTGTGCACAGGTAAGGCCCAGAGCAGAGATGGAGACAGAGGCAGGGGAGTTGGGGGATGCTGCGAGTCAGGAGTGGGTTCTGCGCCCCCCCCCCTCCCAGTGCAGGTATGGCCTCCTGCGACACCAGTCTGGCCTGACTCCTGTGGAGGCCGGTGCTGCATAGTCAGGCTTGTGTCCTGCCCCCTCCCTCCCCCGTGGGGTACCTCCTTGCACAGCGGGAGGCGGAGCACCTCCTCCTCATTCTTATTTCAATCACACTCTGGGCCTCTAGTAAAAACAGAAATTTTAAAAAAGATACCTTTTACTTTGTTATGGGGAGCATATGTCCCTAACCAATTCTGACACATCCCAGTAGTGCTGTTTTGAGTAGCATCAATGCAAATTGAAAAAAGCTAGTGCCAAATAATTATTCTTATAATTAACTTGCCAATATTCTCAATAATGTATTTCCTTTTAATGCAGTTACTGATCAGTAAATTGTTCAGTGCTTAGTTCATATGAAAGAACAGGCAAGTTCATGGTGGAAAGAGCATAGGCTTTGGCTTGGATACATACTGGCATGCTCACTTCTTGTCAACAGCGAGGCTTGGGCAATTCATGTGAACCTCTTGAAGTTTCAGTTTTCCTTCTGCAAAATGCAGACAGTAAGTTAGGGGTTTTGTAAGGATTAAAATGACTTTTTGTGGCATATCTAGCAAATGATCTCCCACACTCTATGGGCTCAGTAAATATTAGTTCCTTTTCTCTTCCTCAAAGGTTCTTTTCAGTGGGAAATGGAAATCATTTGGGTTTTATCTCCATTTTCTATCAAAAACTTAATAAGAACTACCGTATGGCAAACATCATGCTTGCAAAGTATTAAGAAAGGGAATATGGATTAGCAGCTGCCATAAAGCTCAGCCTAATGGAATAGAGGAATGTATAAGACAAAATAAGATAAACATATTGCTCTAATACCTAACTGCCCTCAAGGAACAAAGAATTGCTCCAACTTTCATCTCAATGTCTTTGGGATAAGATTCTGATCATGTTGCAGATGAATATGACAAGCAGATTTTAAAGGAGTCATACATGTGTCGCATAAGAATGTTTTTAAAGAAGTATATTTTATTGATTTTTTTACAGAGAGGAAGAGAGAGGGATAGAGAGTTAGAAACATCAATGAGAGAGAAATATCGTTCAGCTGCCTCCTGCACACCCCATACTGGGGATGTGCTGCAACCAAGGTACATGCCCTTGACCTGAATCGAACCCGGGACCTTTCATTCTGCAGGCCAATGCTCTAGCCACTGAGCCAAACAGGTTTTGGCTCATGGGAATGTTTTTATAGTTCCATTACACCTTTTATTCAGGTCAAATTATAGAAGCCACAGTTCCATTCAAATAGTTACTTCTACCAATTCCACACAAAACAATTTAGGAGCAGTGTATAATTCTGTAGGACAAAGTAAATAAGCATAAATAATACCAGGTAGAAATTGAAAAGCATAGCTCAACAAATATTTATTGAGGCCCTTCTATACTACAATAATATTATGAGTCATATTTGAATTTTAGAAACAAACAGTTAAATAGCCTTTTCATGTTTGATTCACTATGAAGGGTAATATTTGCATTCCAGAAACAAATATATAAACAGCCTGGTATTTACTGATATTTACTGAATGATTTATATATGCCTGACTCTGTGCTAAGCCCTTCATTTCCATTAGCTCATTTAATCCATACATCAATCCTAAGAGATGATTGTTATGGTTATCATTTTATAAGTTAGTAAACTCAGCCACTGAGAGATGAAGTCCAAAGACATTCAGCAAACAAGTATATAGTAACTGGAATTGTAACCCAGACAATTTGGTGCCAGAACCCATACTTATTATTTGTATGTTCTACCGCCTCTATATGTGATAGTAGAGGTCATGTGCAACTTAACATGTCAGATCTTGCCAGATGCTATCTGCCACGTATTCTATACACCAGGAAAACAAAGAAGAGCATATATCAATCACGACCTCCAAGAACCGTGCTCTAATTGAGAAACCCACTACTGACAAGCAATTATGGTACTATCTAATAATTATTAATATAGTGTTTATTTCCCCAGGCGCTACGGGATAGCCAGGGTCAAATATATCAGCAAAGCAATGTACTCAAGTAATGCACTCATTATTATCTAATGCAGAATTTGCAAAATAGCAGCCCTCATTTTGTTTGCCCTGAAGGTGTTTTCTTAATTGAAATAGTTGCTAGCATTTAAAAAAGAGATTCACATAAATTCCAGCTTTATGGTTGCCTCTGAGAAACTACAATATCTGCTAATATTGAATCCACAGTATATTGTGACATACCTCACCCTGCATTGACAGCTGGTATCTACTTTAAGCAGGGCATGTGCCCTCTATTAGCTATAGGACTCAGTGGACATGCTTCACTCATTCATGTGACCTGTTTGTCCCTGTAGGTATATCAGTTTGTGACCTATTAGGGTATGTTGTACCCTCACTGATACATAGTCAAAGTAGCTCTATCCTGATCACTCAAAATCAGACACAGACTCACCACTGAGCTGATGAAGCTTAAGCTCTAGGGCTTAACTCTGTGATCCCTCAGACACTAGGAGAGGTTCAACCAATGTGTTCACTTGAAAATTCTGCAAAAGTCGTATTTTAAGTGCAATTGGTTAATAGTCTCTCACATCAGGGGTATTAGAGTGGCTATGGACAGTCAAAATAAATATTCTGTTCTAAATAAAGGTTAATTTTGTGTCAATTTAAACATTCCTTTTTCTTTAAGTGGGCCCCTACATTGCATATGTTTCAGTCTCTGTGCAGGATGTTTTTTTTTTCCCCTCCAAAGGCAGTGGTGCGGTGGAGTCAGCTTGTATAATGTGAGAACCAATGTTACACTCTCGAATTTTGTGAGCAGGTTGTAAACACAGCTATTAAGAATACTACAAGGCCGTAGCAATCAAAACAGCCTGGTACTGGCATAAAAACAGACAGATCAATGGGGAAAAAAAGATAGCTTAGAAATAAACCTACACCTTTATAGCCAATTAATATTCTACAAAGGAGGCAAGAACATACAATGGGGCAAAGGTAGTCTATTCAATGAATGGGGTTGGGAAAATTGGACAGCGAAGTGCAAAAAAATGAAACTAGACCACCTTCTTACACCACACGCAAGAATAAACTCAAAATGGATGAAAGACTTAAATGTTAGACTTGGAACCATAAAAATTCTAGAAGAAAACATAGGCAGTAAAATCTGACATTTCTCATAGCAATATTTTTTTCCCTGATATATTGCCTTGGGCAGGGGAAGCAAAAGAAAAAATGAACAAATGGGACTACATCAAACTAAAAGGCACAGCAAAAGAAACCAGCAACACAATGAAAAGGGAATCATTGTATGGGAGAACATATTTGCCAATGATACATCTGATAAGGGGTTAATTTCCAAAATTTATAAAGAATTCATGCAACTCAGCATTGAAAAAACAAGCAGTACAATTTTTAAAAATGGGTGAAGGACCTGAATAGATATTTTTCCAAAGGGTACATACAGATGGCCAATAAGCATATGAAAAGATGCTCAATGTCACTAATCATCAGAGAAATGCAAATTAAAACCACAATGAGATATCACTTTACATCTGTCAGAATGGCTACCATCAATAAATCAACAAACAAAAAATGTTGGCATCTTAGCTGGTTTGGCTCAATGGACAGAGCATCAGCCTGCTGACTGAAAGGTCCTGGGTTCAATTCCAGTCAAGGGCACATGCCAGGGTTGCGGGCTCCATCCCCAGTAGGGGGCGTGTAGGAGGCAGCCAATCAATGATTTTTTTCCCCATCATTGATGCTTCTATCTCTCTTTCCCTCTCCCTTCCTCTTTGAAATCAATAAAAATATGTTTTTTAAAAAAAGTGTTAGCAGAGATGTGGAGAAAAGGAAACCCTAGTGCACTGATGGTGGGAATGCAGACAAGTACAGCCACTGTGGAAAACAGTATGGAGTTACCTAAAACAATTAAAAAATGAAACTTCATTATGACCCAGAGATTCCACTTCTGAGAATTTAACTAAAGAAACCCAAAGCACTAATTTGAAAGACTATATGCACCCCTATGTTTATTGCAGCATTATTTACCATACCCCAGATTTGGAAGTATGCCAAGTGCCCATCAGTGGATGAGTGGATAAAAATGATGTGATACATTTATACAATGGGATTCTACTCAGATGTTAAAAAGAGAGAGAGAGAGAGAGAGAGAGAGAGAGAGAGAGAGAGAGAGAGAGAGAGAGAGAGAGAGAGAAGGAAACCTTAATCTTTGTGACAGCATGGATGGACCTGGAGAGCATTATACTAAGTGAAATGAGCCTGTCAGAGAAAGACAAGTATCTCATTCCAATGTGGAATCTAATGATAAAATAAACTAATAAACCAAGTAGAAACAAACTCATAGGTAGAAAATAGATTGAAATCTGTCAGATAGAAGAGGAGTTATGGGGCTGCATGAAAAAAGTGAAGTGATAAAGCAAAAGAAATATCAACCTTTTAGACCAGTGGTCGGCAAACTCATTAGTCAACAGAGCCAAATATCAACAGTACAACGATTGAAATTTCTTTTGAGAGCCTAATTTTTTAAACTTAAACTTCTTCTAATGCCACTTCTTCAAAATAGACTTGCCTAGGCCATGGTATTTTGATGAACAGCCACACTCAAGGGGCCAAAGAGCCGCATGTGGCTTGCGAGTCGCAGTTTGCTGACCACAGTCTTAAACACAGACAACAGTTCAGTGATTACCAGAGGGAAAGGGAGATGGGCTAGATAGAAGAGGGTAAAGGGAGGATAAACTGTGATGGAAAGAGGCTTGACTTGGGATGGTGAATACACAATATAATATACAGATGACATATTATATAATTGTACATCTGGAACCTGTATAATTTTATTAACCAATGCCACCCCAATAAATTCAATAAAAAAGAAATGAAAGAGCCCCAGCCGGTTTGGCTCAGTGGATAGAGTGTCAGCCTGTGGACTGAAGGGTCCCAGGTTCCATAGTAGTCAAGGGCACATGCCCAGGCTGCAGGCTCAATCCCCAGTGTGGGGCGTGCCCCAGTGTGGGGCAGCCAATCAATGATTCTCTTTCATCATTGATGTTTCTATCATTCTCTCCTCTCCCTTCCTCTCTGAAATCAATAAAAAATATATTTTAAAAAAAGAAAAGAGACAGGCAAGGGAAAAAAAGGATTACTGATAGGTTGAAAAAGAACAATAAAAGTATATATATAAACTTATAATTAATTATATTATAAAAAGATAACAAATATTCAAAATAGATTTCTTATTATTTTACTATATTTTAATATTACTTATGCTCTAGAGCTTAAGTCTATCTGATCTGCATGGTAGAAATGCTGTGTAATGTACAGTGACATCATGCTGATAGGTAACTTGAAATTGGCCATAGTACAAATATTTGCATTGCAGAAATTGGCAAACTACAAATGTAGGCTTTTTCCCCCTAGAGAGTCCATTTTCACAGCTTTACAGCCCACTACTGTCCACTGGTTGTCAGCATATTTGCATGGAGATTACAGTGTCGCTGGCGTTGTCTTCCCTAGAGAGAAAGCGGACGGAGTTCCAAGGGCACAGATCAAGTTATTGAAATGGCTCATGGATGCCTAATTATGCATTCGGGTGCTTTACTCCTTTTCCCTTGTCATAGATAATGAGAGAATCTAAAGATCTGCTCCTGGTCAGAAATCTTTTATTTCTGAATAGAGTTGAGAGCAAGGTGTAGGTCACAGCCTAACAGGGAGGTGGTATTGTTCAGGGAAATACTCTGAAAAATAGGGTAAACTCCCCAAATTTTAGAATAAGATCAAGAGCTTGTACAGTGTCAAACAGAAACTAATAAGATAAATATGGCTGCTAACCAGTGGTTGATGACAGCTTTTATTGAGCTTTGAATGGACTAGGCATTTTGCTAAGCAGGTAACACACATTTGATCTCATTTGAATCTCAGAATAAATAACCTTCTGAGGAGGTAGACATCATTACGTTCATTTCACAAAAGAAACCCCAAATTCGAGAGGTTAGGCAACTGGCCAAGATTACCAGCCAGTAAAACGTTAAAGCTGGGATGAGGACCTTGGTTAGTCGAACTGTAGCAACCCAGCCAGCTCTTAAATATGATACTATGCAGTCTGTGCAGTATAGTGGAGATTACACAAGAGCATTTGCCAATCAAATAGAATAATTTGTGACTTGTAGAATATAAGCAATTAATTATCACATGTTCAAAGTCTTATAGAAATTTGCATGATATCAAGTTGAGTTAGGCAGACTTTAACATTTAATACTCTGTGATCTTGAGCAAAATGATGTCTCTTTGCATCATTTTTCTGATCTTTAAAATAATGCCTTTTAACACAGTTATGAGGGATAAAGTATACAATAAAGTGTGTTGCATAAAGTCTGTCATATTTAAGGATACAACAGCATAGCTAACAGATATTGAAAGTTTTTTTAGATGTCAGGCACAATTTTTATTACTTTATATACACTGAGTGGCCAGATTATTATGATCTCTGAATGTATAATAATCTGGCCACTCAGTGTGTGTGTGTGTGTGTGTGTGTGTGTGTGTGTGTGTGTGTGTGTATTTTAGAGGCCAGGTGCATGCATGAATTTGTGTATGGGTGGGGTCTGGCCAGCCTGGCCGGGGGAGGGATCACGGCCGGCCTGCCTGCTGGTCGAACTCCTGGTCAAGGGGACAATTTGCATATTAACCTTTTATTATATAGGATATACAGTGAGTGGCCAGATTATTATGTGTTCAGAGATCATAATAATCTGGCCACTCAATGTATATTATTTAATCCTACCTAGCAGATACTATTATTAACTTCATTTTAGAGATGAGAAAACTAAGGAACAGAGAGAAGACATACCAACTAGTAAGAGGTAGACCTGGGACTTAATCTCTGGCTGTCTGGCTCTTAACCACTGTGCTACAGTAAACATTTATTATTTTATTATTACTATAAGTAATGATACTAACTGTGGGATTAAAAGATTTTTCATCTAAAAATCAGTTTTAAGCACTTACTAGGTATCATAATATGTGGGTTCATAAATAGGAAGAGAATATGGTTACTGCCCTTAGGCTGATAGGCTAGTGGGAAATTAGTCTTGCAAATGAATAGTTATAAAATTTTGATATGCATTATAATAGATGATAAAACACCTAATACTGCTTAGAGACTTTCAATATGATCTTCTCAGGAGATGACATAAGGTAATATTAAGAAAAAGAAAATACCTGTCTGAGAGAAAATCAAGAGAAAAGGCATTAAAGGAAGAATATACACTGAGTGGCCAGATTATTATGATCTCTGAATGCATCCATAATCTGGCCACACACACATACATACTAGAGGCCTGGTGCATGAATTTGTGCATGGGTTGGGTGCCAGGGAGAGGGAACATGGGTGGTTGGCCGGCCTGCCTGCCAGTCAAACTCCTGATCAATGGGACAATTTGCATACTAGCCTTTTATTATATAGGATATACACTGAGTGGCCAGATTATTATGCATTCAAAGATCATAATAATATGGCCACTCAGTGTATAACAGGAAAAGAGATATAGAGATATTCATTTATTTCTTTAACAAATATTTATGGAGTTATTACTATACCAAGAGCACTAGGGATACAGTGGTAAACAAGATATAAGCTTTCCCTGAGCTGATCTAGCAGGAAATAGAATATTCTAGGAAGGACAAGTAATTCAAGCTAATTGAGCCATGAGGCATTTGAGGGGGAGTGGTGGTAGGAGGTAATTCTAGAAAGTTTGGCAAGATCCAAGTAGGGAGGTGACAGTGTGTTAAAAATTATAATTTACTGGAAGTATTAATTTATTATTATTATTATTATTATTATTAATTTCTTCTCCTTAAAGGTACAGGAGAGTGAGGGCAATGGGGCAAATAGAGATCTTGTTTCAGTAAGCATCGACGGACTGGAAGAAGACTGCAAGAAAGACTGCAAGATGGACTATGGACATTCCCAATTTGCCATTCCAGATATATTTATAAGGTAGAAATTTCACTAGCACTCAAGTGCAAAGATTATATGGTCAAAAAAAGCCACAAATCATCGTAAATACCTTAATTAAGGGGAAACAAAAACAGGTGGGATTTGTGGAAAAGACACTGACAAAAGGAATGAAAGACAATATCTTCTTCAGGATTTACGGCAAGAGAGGAACTCTGAACCTTATTTATTACAGGAATTAGGAAATTATGAAAAAATATCTAAAGGCCTTTTAACTATTAGTTTTCAAACTCTTTTCTGTGGCATTTTGGGATTTTTTAAAGATGTTCTTTAGTGTTGCAGCAAAAATAACTTAAGCAAGAAGATACATGTAAAGCACCATTCAAAAAAAGATGGCACAGAATATAAGAGAAATCAGATTGCTGGTGAAAGGCTCATTAACACCTGTGATATTGCTTTTGTCTTTGAGGAAAAAATGGATAAGATGAGCAGTCCAGAACAAAAGTAGAAATATATAGAACCAATGTCAGTTAATAAGGTCCCAGAGAAGAATACTCACAGAATACACCTGAATTAGTTTGAATGCTGAAATTATATGCATTTTTGCAACTTAACTAACAATATGATTGTGATAGATCACTCTAGTTTGCCCATTGTTTTGTAAGCTATCCTATATAATAAAAGGCTAATATGCAAATCAAACAGCAGAACGACCGGTCGCTATGACATGCACTGACCCCCAAGGTCAGGAGCTGTCCCCTAGTGGTCAGCGTGCTCCCACAGGGGGAGTACCACTCAGCCAGAAGCTGGACTCATGGCTGGCAAGTGCATTGGTGGTGGCAGGAGCTGCAGGTGGGTAGTAAGGAGCGAGGCGTCCAGGAATGAAAGAGCCTGCTAGAGGGATGTTTGACTGCTGGTTTAGGCCCAATCCTTGTGGAAAGTGGGTCTAAGCCATCAGTCGGACATCCTCCAAGGGCTCCCAGACCGTGAGAGGGTGTAGGCCAGACAGGGAGCCCCCCCTCAAAAAAGTGCATAAATTGTGTGCACTGGGCCTCTAGTAGTCTCTATAAGAAATGTTATTATTTTGTAAAACATTTGGCATATACTCAATCTAACAAAAAAATCACATTTCAGTTTTAAATCACCATCAAATAAGGTGGAATATGTTTAGTTACATCTGTACTGCTAATGGGAAAATGATGGCAAGAAAAATAGTGGGGGTGCTCCCTTCAACAGCACATATACTAAAATAGGAAAAATACAGAGAAGATTAACATGGCCCCTGTGCAAGAATGGCACACAAATACGTAAAGTGTTCATATTATGAATCAAAATAGTAATACGATTTAAATTTTAAAACTCATAATTGAAAAAGTAATAAAACTTGATTTTTTGCAGCTATAAAAAGAAAATAGTAGGAAGGGTGGCTCGAATAAACAGGGTTCTAAAAAAATAAAGATCTAAGATGTTGTGAATATAAAATTAAGATGGCAGCATTTTTCAAAATAGTGTCGTAAATATCATCCTATCATTTCAGTTCTCTCTCTCTCTCAAACCAGAAATAGGTTTGTTTTCTGAGTACATGAATAACACTTATTTTTTTTTAAAGAAAAGAAAAGAGAAAAATAAGGAAGAAAACCAACCTATCATGATACCTCTGTTAATACATTGGTATTTATATTGTAATTTCAGACATTTCTAAGCATATATTCCCAAACACTGGAAAACACACACACACACACACACACACACACACACACATATATATAACCCTAATGTGCAAAGAGTCCGAATGGTGGAACAACTGAACAACCAAGCAACCAGTGGCTGTGAAGTGTGCTGACCACCAGGGGGCATGCACAGAACATAACGGGCGTTGGCAGCAGGTGGCAAAGATTAGAGAGCCTGCAGGCCTGGTTGAGGGAACACCACTCCCCCCCACCCCCCCGCCATGCATGAATTTTGTGCACTAGGCCTCTAGTAAGTATATAACAGTTAAGTTGTTGCCCCCTCTGGCTAACAAAACTGGGCTCTTTGTCTATTTCTTCACTTTTGGAGGAGCATGCTTTCTTAATATTATAGTTGCCTTCCAAAATAATGTGTATGGCTTTCATCCACTAATAATAACTTTAAAATAGATTTTATTGGAGAACCAATATGGCAGAGTAGGTAAACACCAATATTTGCCTCTCCCCACAGCCACATCAAAATCACAACTAAAATACAAAACCATCATTTAGAAGCACCTGAAATGTGGCTGAATAGAAGTCCTATAACTAAAGAAGTAAAGAAGAAAGCACGTTGGGACTGGTAAGAAGGGTGGAAGCATGGAAGGGGCTGATCAGACACCCATATGTGGCATTTTTTGTTTGTTTGTTTTAATCTGGAGAGATATCATGGATGAAGAGGCCTCCCATGAAGGACAAGGGGTCACAGCTCCACACCAGCCCTTCCCCTCCTCCATATTCCAGAGTTCCAGAGCTGGGAAGAGAAGTCCCTGTAATTTCAGGCTGTAAAAACCAGTGAGGATTGAGGCTGCCAGAGACCCAGGTGTCCCTCTTAAAGGGCAAGCACACAAACTTTTAGGACTCGACCACTATGAGCTCTAGCACCACAAGGAGTTAGGGGACCCAGAAATATATGGAGAGGAACTGGATTATCTGGCATTGGGGCAGGAACTCAGGGGTGGCTTTCTCTCAGACAGGGGTGCCCCAGGGGTCATTATTCCTGTGCTGGGACCTCCCCTGTTGCAGGGATGACTGGCAGCCATATCTCAGTCTCCATCAACCTGGCTTACACTGTTTGCTCTACCCTGGTGATTCCCTGAGACCCCATTCCATCCAATTTGCAGCTCCCTTCAACCTGTTTGCAGCAGCTATTCTATATGATTGGCCTGTCCTGGCTCAGGCTTCAGACTTTGCTAAAAACTCTCAAACAAGCTGAAGATGGTGTCAGCATACTTCAAACCTATCAATAAAAGGCCCAAGGCCCAGCACTAGCACCAACCTGCCTTACTTCACAGCTAAGCCTCATCTGGGCACTTCACTTCCAAACCAGATACAAAGGGGAGACATCTATAGATTTCTCTAGCTCCTGCCTAGTGGCCCCAGGTAGTGGATGATTTGTACCTCCCTGGAGATACTAGAGCCAGTGAACCCAGTGGACAACTTCAGAGCACAGAAGACTCAATTCTACATATCCACAAGTGACAGACATAAGGGGCAGACTCTGTGAGCACCAAGGCCACACTGAAGCAAGTCCTGCTTCATAGGGGTGTTTTCTGCACAGTGGCTCTCCACTATAGTTTCAGCTAAGTCCTCACAGCTAATTGGCCTATTCCTCAATCAAGGCTCAACTACAATAAGACTACACATAGCACACACGGGGGGGTACGTAGAATGCCCAGCTCAGGTGACTGGGGAGGCTGGGCCACTGGGTTCTACAGGACACCTATTACATAAGGCCACTTTACCAATTCCAGGAGACATAGCAGCTCTGCCTAATAACAGAAACAAATACAGGGAAGTAACCAAAATGCAGAGACAAAGAAACATGTCACAAGTGAATGAACAATAGAAATCTCTAGAAAAACTAAATGAAATGGAAGGAAGTAAATTACTGGATATAGAGTTCAAAACAATGGTTTTAATGCTGCTTAAGGATCTTAATGAGAGCTTCAAGGAACTTAGACTTTTAAGGATCTTAGTGAGAATTTCAAGAACCTTAGTAAGAACATCAAACACATAAAAAAGGACCAGTCAGAAATTAAGCATACAATCTATAATAATAAAAGTATAATATGCTAATTAGACCAGACAGCCAAATGACCCTCCTGACAAAGCCAGGGCTGCGAGGGCTGAGGCAGCTGCCATGTCTATGAGGGCCGAGCCCCTTGCATGAATTTTGTGCATCAGGCCTCTAGTAATTGAAAGAAAGAGTGATTTACAGGGATTCAACAGTATAGTAGAGGAGTCCAAAAATCAAATCAACAATTTGAAATATGAAGAAGCAAAAAACACCCAATCAGAAGAGCAAAAAGAAAAAAAATCTGAAAATAATGTAAGGAGCCTTTGGAACAACTTCAAGTGTACCAACATTCACATTACAGGGAGTGCCAGAAAGAGAAGAGAGAAAGCAAGATGTTCAGGCTGGGGGGGGGGGGGGGGAGGAGGAGGAGGAGGGGGACAAGGAGGAAGAGGAGGAGGGGGGAAGGAGGAGGAAGAAGGGAAGGAAGAGGAGGAGGGGAGGAGGAGGGGGAGGAGGAGGAGGAGAGAATGAACAATAAAATAACAACAAATGCATATCTATCAACAATTGAATCTAAAAGTAAAAATAAACAAGGAATCTCATGAATAAAATAAAATGATAAATAAAATAGAACCAGAGACATGGAAACATGGAACAGACTGCTGGATCTCAGAGGGAAGGAGGGTGGGATTGATGGGAAGAGATTAACCAAAAATCTTATATGCATATATACATTGCCTATGGGCACAGACAATTGAGGTATTGAAGGCCTGGAGTGGGGTGGGAACCGCGTTGAGGGGGACAATGGAGAGGGAAAAAGAGGACCTCTGTAATACTCTAAACAATAAAGACTTTAAAATGGCTAAAAATAAAAAAATAAAAATCAAAGAAATTTGGATTTTAACTAAATAAAATAGACATTATCAACTCTATTTCTTTGTTTCATATATAGCATCTACAGTATGACAATGATATCTTCGGAATACTTCATGAAGTCATTATAACACCTTAACTTGCTGAAGAGCAAAATGCTTTTCTTTAGCTCAAACTCTATTTCAATTTCCTCTGTATCTAACTGAACTATGCTCAGAAAGGAAATCGTTGTAGAATATATTTTATCAGCCTAAAGGCTTTTAAGGGACAGTTCTGTGGTATCTATGGAGTGTCTTTTATGACAGAATATCTAAAAAGGTTAATTAAAAATTACTACCTCAATTACTACTCTCAGCCCCTTTACAATGATGGGATTGGCTTCCTTGTAAAAAGAGAATACATGTGAATTGGCGGGGTGGAGGAATTGAGCGAAAAGACAAAGAACAACCCATGGATACAGACAACAGTGTGGTGACTGCTGGGGGCAGGTTGGTGGGGGAGAGGTGGAGGAGGGTGTAAGGGGGAGTAAATGGTGATGGACAGAGACTTGACTTGGGGTGGTGAACACACAATCCAGTGTATAGATGATGTGTTGTGGAGTTGTGCACCTAAAACCTGTATAATTCTGTTAGCCAGTGTCACCCCAATAAAGTCAACAAAAAGGGGTAAAAATACTTTGTAAACAGAGGCAGTGGGAGAGGTAGTGGGACCCCAATGGTCTTTGACATCAGAAGATTTACATTCTTTTTAAAAATATTTTGTTTATTTTTTTCAGAGAGGAAGAGAGAGGGATAGAGAGCCAGAAACATCGATGAGAGAGAAATATTGATCAGCTGCCTCCTGCACACCTCCCACTGGGGATGTGCACACAACCAAGGTACACACCTTTGACTGGAATTGAACCTGGGACCCTTCAGTCCCAAGGCCAATGCTCTATCCACTGAGCCAAACCAGCCAGGGCAAGATTTACATTCTTACAACCAAAGATTGGAAAATAGCTACTTGCAAGCTGATAACTTTGTTGTTTAGTTTTAAAATAGAACAATGAATGCATATACTTGATATAATTGTATTATGATGATTAGACTAGAATATTTATGAAGCCCCTAACATAGTGTCAGACCCAACATAGCTTTTTGATAAAAGCCCCCTATTCTAAAGGGCCAGACATCTTATCAACTGCTATTGTGCTAGAAAGATGAGTAAATAGATGGAGAAGAATAGCATTTCTCATTGAAACTGATATCTATCCATGCATTTGTACTATAAAAGTCATGATTACTAGTGGAGGAAACCAATTTTTAAAACCCTGGAAGGCAATTTTCAAAACACCTGCTCTCTAAGAAAGGTAGTGGTATAGTAGAAAAGGCCAGAAGTGTCAGCCAGAAGGCCTAACAAGGCACTTACATCTGAATAGTGACAGTGGTCTGAACTCCAGATCCTTTTTGATGATGTTCACTCCAACTCCTTAACAGCCAAACTGGAGTGGGTGAAACCGTAAAGCCTGAAAGAAAGTGGCCACGAGATTTCTGGGTATCAGGTAGTAGCCAGGTTCTAGGGAGAACACTTTTGGCCTGTGGGATATGGAAGAGACTGATTGCTTAAGACCAGAGTCAAGGTAGACTTCTAAATGTAAAGAGGGATGGGCAGATAAATTGAGGTCTTTCTCTTCATCCCTTTTTAGTGGCTTTAACTGGGAAGAAGAAAATTTGTCAACAGTTAGCTGACCATATGAATTCATACTCTCAGCTGAAGCTGAAAATTGTTTATTGGGAGGGATTCATGTCTCATACCACGCAGAGTGTCTGAAGGGCTTATGAAATTGTCTGATATATGAAATAAAGAATCATCTCTAAAATATGAAAAGAAAAACTCTCATTTTGCTAGAATTTTCAAGTATGCAGTGTAAGTGCTGATATGTCATGCCCAATTATACATTAAACAAATGATGCAGAGATAATTTCAAAACCGAACTGGTAAAAATCCTTTAAATATAATGTTATATTAACTGTGAGATACGAGTACATTCTAATATACTTGGTATGATGTGGGATGGAAACTCTCAATTATGATGGTTTAAAAGTGATTTCTACATCCCTTGTACTTGAAGACTCTAAAAGGTTAAAAAGTTTTACTGTGTTTTTTTTTTTGAGTGTGTGTGTGCAAAAACTCTATAATCCAGAAGCCTGAATATTATAGAGTTCATTTTTTCCTGTTAAGGAAAATTTGAGCATATTCCCTTAACTCTCAGGGTCCATGTTCAGCAACATTTGCAGAATCTAAAAAATAGTGCACATTTCCTGAAATCTGAAAGGTCACAATTAAATACTTGAAATAATCACTAGGGAGTCACCAGTTAACATGGCCACAGAGTTTTTCATTATAGATATAAGCCTACTTTTGGCAGTGACTTAGGCTCTTAAACTTGACATTTGCCCAATTTATCATCTTGTTTGTGATCACATTAATTTGATGGAGTCTGACATCTTGTTCAGGGTTTTAGAATATTTATGATGATCCATTTTTTATAAGTTGAAAAATTCCCCTAATTATATTGCAGAATCTGTCTATTTGTGCCTGTTTTGTCTTGGCATTAGTGAAGAGGTTCAGCAGAGTTTGCACAGCTGTTGCATTGCTGGTCTCAAGTTTCTGAACCTCAATATTTAATCCTATTTTTAATATTCAGCCCTGACTATAAATCATTACTGTCAGGACTCTGTTTAAAAGTTCCTTGTGGGTAATGTTACTCATTCTTACTTCTGTCCTTAAATATGTCTCTTAGACCACTGGCCAAATTTGTTCAGGAAAACAGCAACTACTATAGGTATTTCCAATAGGAAGAGGTTTAATATTGAGACTTAGAGGCTCACACAAAAATAGGGGGACAAAAATCAGGAGGGTGGCCCAGTGGTTGAGGGTCAACCTATGAATCAGGAGGTCGAGGTTTTATTTCCTGTCAGGGCACATGTCCAGGCTATGGGCTCGCTCCCCAAGGGAAGGCATGCAGGAGGCAACCTATCAATGATTCTCTCTCATCATTGATGTTTCTATCCCTTTCTCTCCTTCTCCTTCTCTGAAATGAATAAAAGTATATTTTTAAGAAATCAGGAGGGTGGATTTCAGGAAATCTAGCATTTACTGATGCCTTTTCCCCAGATGCAGTTGCCAGAGAAAAATAATGTTCTTCTTGTCTTATGCCATCCATATCTCTTGCAGGTGCCTTTCCTTGGCAGGATCTAGATGGAACTGCTGGCAGTGAAGTCTGAGAAATGCAGTTTCCAAACTTTATGCCCCATGATACAGTGGATCATTATAGTGGTTTCTAAAATCAACAAACTATATCTGGTTTGCAAGTGCATCAATAATGTTTTTGCCTAGTCATTCAAAATATGTTTGGGAAATAACTAAGCCTATGTTTTCAAATTGGACAGCATCAGGAACATTGATGATTTTTATATTTCTTCTTCTTTTGTTAATCATTCAGTCCTATAAATACATTAAGTAGAGGAATTGCTGGGTGAAAAAAGTGAAGGGATTAATTAAGAAAAAATACACACCACTAATTGACACAGACAATAATATGGTGGTTAGCAGAGGGAAAGTGAGGTGGGAGCAGATAGAAGGAGTTAAAGTGGGGATAAATGGTGCTGGAAAGAGGCTTGACTTAAGATGGTGAACGCACTATACAATATACACTGAGTGGCCAGATTATTATGATCTTTGAATGCATAATAACCTGGCCACTCAATGTATATCCTATATAATAAAAGACTAATATGCAAATTGTCCCCTCGAACAGGAGTTCAACCAGCAGGCAGGCCAACCAACTGCCCATGACTCCCTCCCTCTGGCCAGGCTGGCCATACCTCACCCATGCACAAATTTATGCACTGGGCCTCTAATATACATATTATTATATTCAGAGATCATAATAACCTGGCCATTCAGTGTACAGATGATGTTTTATAGAATTGTACACCTGAGAACTATATAATTTTATTACCTAATGTCACCCCAATGAAAATTCAATAAAAATAAAATTCATTAAGCAAATGTATATTTTATAACTGATAAAATTTCCCATTTTTGTGGGTCTGGTTTTGTACTTTGTTGATTCTTGGTTCTTCTTCATAGTTTACTTGTCTTACCCAAGTAATTAGTGATTTCCTATTTATTGTGAGCTCATGTTTCTTGGAATTTTGGTGCCTTTATTTATAGTGCATTGTTTCAGTGAAAATTTGTATTTGCTTCTGCTAGGAACCCAACACACTATCATCTGAGGATCATATAATCTACTTTTCCATCTTGGATTTTTTTGGGAGCTGTACAGATAGTGTGAATTTAGACCCAGATCCATTGGAATACAGATGAGTGGTTAAGCATTTGGGGTTTTGTTTGTCCTTCTTGTTTTGTGCAAAGTCCTGATGAAGACAGATATGCATTGCTCCCATTGTTTACTAGTTTACCCACTGAAGGTGTGCCCCTTAGGGAACTGTACCTATAAGTGGGAGCTTTGATGTGAATCCCATTCTTCTTACATTTCAGGCTTTATTTCCTATTTCAACACATGAGGCCATAAACACTCCTGTTTTAAGTCATTATCTGAGATAGCTTGCTATGTTGACTTGGAGTCTATGTTTTGTGTACTTTTTTCTTGTATGCTTTAATATAGATTTTATTCTACTATGTTTATGCTTTTATTACAATACTAGAGGTTCGATGCACAAAATTCATGCAAGAGTAGGCCTTCCTTCCCCTGGCTGCCAGCACCGGCTTCCCTTTTACACCCAGGACCCAGGCTTCCTTTGCAGCCCTGGCATTGTCTGGAAGGACATCTTGTCTAATTAGCATATTATACTTTTATTATTATGTATTTCCATGTTAGCTAATTCTGTTATTATTTTATTAAGATGCAAGCTTCATGTATCTGAACAAGTTTCTGACCCCATAGTATAAAAAAGATACCCTGTCCCCATTTTCTCTATTACATGTTAATTCACTTTATCATATCTATGTAAGCCACAGATATCCTGTTTATATTTTTGTTTCTTTCATTATAGTCTTCACTTCCCAACCTAGAATACAAGTTCTATTATTGTAGGCACATTTTCTCCATTGCTCACCCATTTAGTCATAGCACCGGCCCATTGTGACTTTACCATAGATGCTCAGAACCCCTAGCATCTCTTCTACCATTTCTGTGTGCCTGTACCCCAGCTAATCTGTCCTTTGTTTCTAACTCCTGAGTTGTATCTAAATCCTTTGGCTACTGGAACGTTGCTGAGGCACACAGAGCTGGAGCGGCTGGGAGTTTATATAGCCACTTTGGGTGAGGTGTAGCCAAAGACTCTGAGAATACTAGAGGTGCAACTTATACTTCAGGCTGAAACTTGGAGATTGCTTTAATT
Organism: Pipistrellus kuhlii; assembly: GCF_014108245.1. Classification (NCBI taxonomy): domain Eukaryota; kingdom Metazoa; phylum Chordata; class Mammalia; order Chiroptera; family Vespertilionidae; genus Pipistrellus; species Pipistrellus kuhlii. The sequence goes on along the minus strand of NW_023425471.1, from coordinate 8,707,895 downwards.
CTCCCCGTTCTCTTTCTGGTTCCCACCATTCCCCTAACTAGTCTTTTCTGGGAGCTCTGACTAAAATCATTTGTTGATGAATCCTCTTTTTAAGGTCTGCCTCTTAGGCCTGCCAACATAAGGTTCAAATATTTATCAAATGAATCGATTTCTCTCTGTCACCAAATTCTTCTTGTCAGGCTGTTCTAGCTGATATTTTATCTCTTGTGTTTTTTAAAGACTATTTTTTCTTGGATTAACATCACAAACTAGTTCATTATATAATATACTTAATAACAAATATTTTTCTGCTTCGCAAGTATTAAGCTCCAGTACATATATTCCCTATCTTGTGCCATGGGGTTTTTGTTAGCTTGTTTACCTGATGATGAGGGAGAAAGATTTCATCCACACCATTAGTTGCCATTTAATAGGGTTAGATGACTGATTATTGTGGGTTGCCCTTCATGTTCGCATGTTTGTCACTCAAATGCACCTTTTTGGTCTATATTGGGAAGCCTTTGTATATTCAAAGCTCCTATCTGAATTCCTCAGTGCTAAAATTTATTATTTCATGTTGGTGCTAAAATTAGAAAAGGCCTCTGCTTCCTGGGCAGTGTTGTAGCAAGTGTAGGTAGGAGGGCTAAATTGGCTCTTGAAATTTTCCTGAAACCTATGCTTCATCATTTACTTTATATCAGATTCTTTTTTGTCCTTGAAAACTATTTTGACTCATTATCACAATTTAATGTTCAAGTTACTGCAAATGCATTGTTCTGCCCTAGTTTTCCTTCTATGCCAATCACCCATCCTCAATGCTTGCAGGATTATCTTCTTCTTTTTTGTTCTTCTGTTTTGTTTTTGTTTTTTTCCTTCTTTTTAAAGCCCATTACTTCTTCCCTTTAAAGTCATTGTTAGATCTAGATTTCTTAATAGGAGAAATTCCCTATTTCTTGTTCTAGTTTACAGGCCCTTTTAAAATCACTTCCCACCTCATTCTTTAACCCCACCTTCTCCCTCTCTAACAATTATCTTAAGCTCCACATTGAATAAATTTTAACACATATTATTCTTTGTGCTTTTGACTTCATTACTTTATACTAGTACTAGATGCCTGGTGCAGGAAATTCATGCACAAAGGTGGGTGCGAGGGCCCCTCAGCCCTGCCTGCACCCTCTCCAATTTAGGACCCCTCAGGGGATATCCAACTGCTGGTTTAGGCCCAATTCTGGCAGTCGGACAACCCTCTCACAATCCTGGACCACTGGCTCCTAACTACTCACGTGCCTGTCTGCCTGATTGCCCCTAACTGCCCCCTGCCAGCCTGATCACCCTTAAGCACCTCTGCCTGCTGGCCTGATTGCTCCTCACTGCTCCCCCCCCCCACTGGCCTTGTTGACCCCAACTGCCCCCTACCCCCACCCCGCTGGCCTGGTTGCCCCATGCAGCCTGATGTTCAGTCTTTGGTCGCTCCTCACTGCCTCCTGCCAGCCTGGTTGCCCCACGCAGCTTGCTGTTCAGTCATTTTGTTGTCCCTCACTAACCCCCCTGCCAGCCTAGAAGCCCCATGCAGCCTTTCCAATTGTCCGTTTGATTGTAATGGTCGCTTAGGCTGTTCCCTCTGCCTGGAAAGTAATTCCTTAGCTTTGTTACTTGGAATAATACTTATCACAGTCCAAGTTTTAGCGCAAATACCTCTTCAACAGCATTATACCCAAACTTTACTTTGTACCCACATCATAGTTTATCCCCTTCAATTAAGCCTCATTGTACTCTTTCTGGGTGCTGCGTATACCACCTGTGTATTCTGTGAGCTCTCCTTGGATATTTCCTCACTCAAACTCTAGCCCCCTTCTCAGGGGGCAGACTGCATCCTATGGCTTGTTGATAATGGGGTAATAAAGACCCGACCTCTTTCCCCAACTTAGGACAATTGTGAAGGACCATCTCATCTCAGAGCTCCCCTTGGGGTCTGCTGAGGTCATTGTTGAGATGGCAGACCAGCCTTTCTCTGTGTCAAAGTTTTCTTCTTCCCCATCCTCCACAGGTGTTGATCCATGGAGCACTTGCTAAGAAAACTCATGAAGTTAGGCTTATATTTGAACAAAAAGCTATTTGTTTGTCTAAACCAATGATACAGCTGACTTAACTTGAATTACTTAGAAAGACTTGCTCTATCTAAGAGCTACAAATTTCCATTAAACTTTTTGAAGGGCTTAAAAAGTCTTCTACTTTTACAAACACTCAGTATATATGAGAGTATATTAATTTTCTCTAATGATAGAGAGGGGATACCAAACAAGTATCCAATTAGGACTCAGATGACATAAATTTGAATATTTCTTTTAGTTTCCATTTCCTTTTCTAAAAAATAAGTATGGTCACACAGGCTTACTCACTCTATGCCAGGTTTTCTCAACTCAGCAGTATCAGTATTTTGGACTTGATCATTCTTTTTTTTTTTTTTTTTAATACATTTCATTGGTTTTTACAGAGAGGAAGGAAGAGGGATAGAGAGTTAGAAACATTGATGAGAGAGGAACATCAATCAGCTGCCTCCTGCACACTTATACTGGGGGTGTGCCTGCAACCAAGGTACATGTCCTTGACTGGAATAGAGCCTGGGACCCTTGAGTCGACAGGCCTATGCTCTATCCACTTAGCCAAACTGGTTAGGGCTGGATCATTCTTTTTTGGTAGGAGAGGGGACTTTCCTGTGTATTATAGGATGTTCAGCAGTATGCCTAGCCTCTATCCACAAGATGCCAATATCATTATCAGAGTTGTGACAACCAAAATTGTCTCCAGACATTACTAAGTATCCCGAGGGAGAGATTGCCCCCAGTTGAGAAGCGATTTTCCTTGATCAAGATGATCTGTCCCTCTTCCTCAAATCAAATGGAGGCATTCTCCCTAAAGTCATCAGTAAAACTTCAGTTGCCGTGTTACTGGCATTTTCTTGGGCCTTTTTAATCTTAATGCTTCTGATTTATCCCAGAGGATATCTTCAAAAGTTTCCATTTGTGATAATCACCTAGGGCAGTGGTCGGCAAACTCATTAGTCAACAGAGCCAAATATCAACAGTACAACGATTGAAATGTCTTTGGAAAGCCAAATTTTTTAAACTTAAGCTTCTTCTAATGCCACTTCTTCAATATAGACTCGCCCAGGCTGTGGTATTTTGTAGAAGAGCCACACTCAAGGGGCCAAAGAGCCGTGTGTGGCTCGTGAGCCGCAGTTTGCAGACCACAGACCTAGGGAACTGAGATGCTAAAAGGTAAGTTTGGGTTAGCCTGTGAATTGGGAACTTTCTTGTAGAATAATGCTGTTTTTCTACCCTCTGGGGTGGGGGGAGTCACAAGGGTCATATTATATTCAGGTTTTAAAATTTGGAATGTAAAATGTACACTGGGTCAGAGATAACTTTCTACACATAAGAACAGTTTGTCTATAGAAATGTTTTCTCTCTTTTTGTAAGTAAGCCAAATGCTGTCTCCCTAACCAAGATGATATAGGTGATGCAAACATGATTAGAAGCCTGTATTAGGTTCCTATCACTGCTGTAACAAATGATCACGAAATCATTGACTTAAAACAGCACAAATTTATTATCTGGCCATCAGAAATGTAAAATCATTCTAACTGAGTGAAATACAAGGTATCAGCAGAGCTCATTCTTCCTGGATGCTCTAAGGGAGCATTGCCTTTTGCAGGTTTTATTTATTTTTAAAATTTCTTTATTGATTAAGGTGCTACATAAGTGTCCTTACTCCCCATTAACCCCCCCATCCCCTTCATTCATGACCTCACCCCCCTGTTGGCTGTGTCCATTGGTTAGGTTTATGTGCATACAAGTCCTTTGGTTCTCTCTCTCTTACCCCCACTTTCCCTACCTTCCTTCTCAGGTTTGATGGTCTGATTGATGCTTTTCTGTCTCTGGATCTGTTTTTGTTCATCAGTTTATGTTGTTCATTATATTTCACAAATGAGTGAGATCATGTGATATTTATCTTTCTCTGCATGGCTTATTTCACTTAGCACTATGCTCTCCAGGTCCATCCGTGCTGTTGCAAATGGTAAAAACTTCTTCTTTTTTTTTCTTTTTTTTTTTTTTTTTTTTTTTTTTTTTTTTTTTTTTTTTTTTTTTTTTTTTTTTTTTTTTTTTTTTTTTTTTTTTTTTCTTTTTTTTTTTTTTACCATAGCATAGTATTTCATTGTGTAGATGTACCACAGTTTTTTAATCCACTTATCTGCTAATGGGTACTTAGACTGTTTACAAATCTTAGCTATTGTAAATTGTGCAGCTATGAACTCTGATTGATGTTTCTAGTTTCTTGGGATATATTCCTAGAAGTGGGATCACTGGGTCAAATGGGAGTTCCATTTTTAGTTTTTTGAGGAAACTCCATACTGTTCTCCACAGTGGCTGCACCAGTCAACATTCCCACCAGCAGTGTACGAGGGTTCCTTTTTCTCCACATCCTCACCAGCACTTGTCATTTGATGATTTGTTGATGATAACCAGTCTGACAGGTTTGAGATGGTACTGCATTGACAGTTTGATTTGTAACTCCTGGATGATTAGTGACTTTGAGCATGTTTTCACATGCCTCTTGGCCTTCCTTCCATCTTTTTTGAAAAGCATCTTAGGTCAGTTGCCCATTTTTTGATTGGGTTGTTTATCTTCCTTTTGTTAAGTTGTATCAGTTCCCTGTAAATGTTGGAGATTAAGCCCTTATCGGTGATAACATTGGCAAATACGTTCTCCCATGCAGTGGGCTTTCTTGTTTTGTTGATGGTTACTTTTGCTGTGAAAAAGCTTTTTATTTTGATGCATTCCCATTTGTTTATTTTCTTCTTAGTTTCCATTGCCTTAGGAGCTGTATCAGTGAAGAATTTGCTTTGGCATATGCCTTTTCAGGTTTTAGAGGCTGCATGTATTTCCTAGTTCTTGGTTCCTTACTCACAGTGGCATCACTCCAAGTTGTGTTTCTATTATCACATCTCTTGTACTGCTTTAACTCTACTGCCCCCCTGTTTTAAGGACCCTTGTGGCTACATACGACTCACCTGGAAAATATCATATACATCCTCAATCTCAGAATCCTTAATTTAGTCACATCTGGAAAGTTCCGTTTTCTAGGTAATGTAACATATTCATAATTTTCAGGGGCTAGGACCTGGACATCTTTGAGGGACCGCTATTCTGTTGACCACAATGCACCACTCCTCTGCTTGGTCCTTCTATACCAAGGGGAGAGAGACTCACTTCTGATATATCAGCTGTGGGAATCATGAACCATTTATAAACAAATTTGCTTTTAATGGACACAAATGGTCACAAGAGGGATGGAGTGAAGAACAAGGTGCTACAGCCAGAGTGTGGAGTTATCACAGGACACAGAATTTTGCTTCAAATGATGTTTTGAGTCTTAACTTACACCCTAGAAATTTCCCCTTTAAAACAAGACAAGGAGCCAATATACTGGGGCAATGGCACAGAAATACCATGGTTCAAAATGTGTCGATAATTTAAAATGTGACTATACAAATTTGTCACACTTTGTAAGCAGAGGAGGGAGAATCGGAGAAGGACTATTGGGACCATTCCTATGATTTTGTAGTTTTCTTTCAATCATGCATAAATTCACTACATATCCTATTCACTCTTAAAGGACTTGCTAATTATCTTGGTAGCTCTAGTTTACACTATGAAATCGACTGTATATCTCTAAATTTCCAAGCATGGATTATGTATATATACGTGTCTGTGAGAGAGTGTGTGTGCACCTGTGTGTTCCATGAGTTCCTTTAATTCATTGGTCTTTAACATTCATCCTATATTAAACTAATTCTAAACCTACCTGTTTCTGTCCCAGGCATTACCTTTTAACCAGTCCATAACTATTTTAAACACATTTTTATAAGCAATAAATCCCTAAGAACTGTTTATTTTAATTATAATTTCATAATCATCTGTTCAAGATCTCACAGTATTTTAATCACTTTTAGCTGAATTATTACAGTCATCTAGAAGACCTTCAGATGAAAGTCTTCTAAAATCTCATTTCTTTCCTGTTGTTGTCTATGCTGTTTTACTGGATTGAAACACATCATTCTCTTTCATCAGCCACTATCATACCCTTATTATGAAATCCAAATTCCAAAGCCTCTCATTTAAAACTCTCCAAAAATTTATTGTAACTCCCTTCTCCAACAACAAACTTTTATTACACCAAATATAAGTCTTGACCCACAGGTTGAGAACCACTAGCAGAGTTGCCCAAGACCATCAGAAAACACAGATATTTACATTACAATTCATAACAGTAGCAAAATTGCAGTTATGAAGTAGCAATATAAGTAATTTTATGGTTGGGGGTCACCACAGCATGAGGAACTGTATTAAAGGGTTGTGGCATTAGAAAGGTTGAGAACCACTGCTTTAATGGATATGTTCCACCCACTATCTGCTAAATGAATCATTTATGCTAATGACGTAATTTGCAAGGTCAAATTGTTAAACCAGACTCTTTAGAACTACAGAGTTTACCATCAAAGCTTAATATGCTAATGTTATGGTAAGGCTACACAACCACTCGCTATGATGTGTACTGACCACCAGGGGGCAGACAGTTGACCACTCAACCATGATGTGCACTGACCACTGGATCTCCAACATCCCCTGAGGGGTCCCAGATTGCGAGAGGGCAGAGGCCAGGCCAAAGGACCCCACCAGTGCGTGATCAGGTCTGGGAAGGGATGTGGGAGGTTGTTCAGCAGGGGAGAAACCATGGGAGGACTCTAGGGTATGTCCAGTTGACAAGTTGCTATGATGTGCACTGACCACCAGGGGGCAAATGCTCCAATTGGTAAGTTAGGCTGAGGTTCAGCTGATCAGGACTGAGCCAGACGGGCTGGACATACTCTTTGGGGAATGTTGGAGAGCCAGTTTCGGCCCCATCCCGCAGGCTAGGCCGAGAGAACCCACTGGTGCATGAATTCGTGCACTGGGCCTTTAGTTTACATATAAGTTGTCTAAGTAATGCATGTGAGACATCATTTACACAAAGAAAATTCTTTCAGACATAAAGATCTCCATTGCATGATATAATCATTACATAGCTAACATTGTAATTTTTTTAGTATGCTATGTCTTATAATTTAAAAACAAACAAATAAAAATAAAACAGGTTTGTTTTCTATAAGCAACTTAGTCCAGCTATACCCTGAAAAAAAGCATTCCACAGAAAAGAACTTCACATAATTTCTCTACTTGTAAATACCATCATGAGCTCTAACTAGATTAGCATGTTATAAGGAGATTTTACATAGTCCCTGTCTTTTAATATATAGGGCAGTTTGGGGTGACAAAGCCTGCACCGGGCCTCTAGTATGTATGTATGTATGTATATATATGTGTGTGTGTGTGTGTGTGTGTGTATGTGTGTGTGTGTGTGTGTATTTTCATATATATATATATATATATATATATATATATATATATATATATATATACACATACATACTAGTGGCCCTGTGCATGACATTCATGCATTGGGGGGGGGGGGGTTGTCCCTCAGCCCAGCCTGCACCCTTTCCAATCTGGATACCTCAAGGGATGTCCAAGTGCCCTCTCACAATCCAGGACTGCTGGCTCCCAACTGTTCACCTGCCTGCCTTCCTCATTGCCCCTAACTGCTTCTGCCTGCCAGCCTGATCACCCTCTAATCACTCCCCTGCCAGCCTGATTGATACCTAAATGCTCCACACCCAGCCTGTTTGCCCTAATTGTCCTCCTCTACAGGCCTGGTTACCCCTAACTGCCCTCTCCTGCTCACCCCCAACTGCCGTCCCCTGCAGGTCTAGTCCCCCCCAACTTCTCTCCCCTGCTGGCCTAGGTTCTCCCAACGACCCTTCCCTGCAAGCCCAGTCACCCCTAACTACCCTCCTCTGCAAGCCTGGTCACCCCTAACTGCCCTCCCCTGCAGGATGTCACCCCAAACTGCCCTCCCTTATAGGTCTGGTCCCTCTCAACTGCCCTCCCCTGCTGGCCATCTTGTGGCAGCCAGCTTGTGTCCACATGGGGGCAGCCATCTTGTGTGTTGGAGTGACAGTCAATTTGCATATTACTCTTTTATTAGATAGGAAGATAGAGGCCTGCTGCATGGGTGGAGGCCAGCTGAAGGATGTCATGGCCTGAGCAAGGGACCTTTGGTGGTTTTCAGGCCCTCTGGTGACCCAAGCAGAGGCCCTGGTATCTGGAATTTATTTATCTTCTATAATTGAAACTTTGTAGCCTTGAGCAGAGGCCTGGGCCAGCCAGGGTGTGCAGGAAGCTTGGCTTCCTCCATTGCCAGGGAAACCCAAGCCTCCTGCTTACTCCATGGCCGCAGCCATCTTGGTTGAGTTAATTTGCATTCTCGCTCCTGATTGGCTGATGGACGTAGCTTGTGGGTGTAGCAGAGGTATGGTCAATTTGCATATTACTCTTATTAGATAGGATATAAGTTGATTTCAGAGAGGAAAGGAGAAGTATAGAAAGATAGAAACATCAATGATGAGAGAGAATCATTCATCTGCTGCCTCCTGCCCCCCCTGCCCCCACCCCTCCTGCCCGCCCAACTGGGGATAGAGCCCTCAATCCAGGCACATGCCCTTGGTCGGAATTGAACCTGGGGCTCTTCGGTTTGCAGTCGGATTCTCTATCCACTGAGCCAAACCAGCTATGGCTAATTTATTTCTTGAGGGTTTCTCTAGACTAGCTCCTCATCATTTTCTTCCCATCTATCATCTCAAACTTTTTCCCTCTGTTTTCAATGTTTCTCTACCAATTCTATTATCTATAAAACTCCAAATCTACTTTGTTACTCTATGATGGTTCAAATTTATTCTATGTTCTGGTACTTTCTTTTTTTATATATATTTTATTGATTTTTCACAGAGGAAGAGAGAGGGATAGAGAGCTAGAAACATCAATGAGAGAGAAACACTGACCAGTTGCCTCTTGCACACCCCCTACTGGGGATGTGCCCACAACCAAGGTACATGCCCTTGACCGGAATTGAACCTGGGACCCTTCAGTCCTCAGACCGATGCTCTATCCAATGAGCCAAACTGGTTTCAGCCTGGTAGTTTCTTTTTTTCATAAAGAAATTGCCCCTCCCCTCTGAGATATGTCAGTCTATTCCATGCTTCCATGCTTCTAGACCTATTTTGTTCATCATTTTATTATGTGTATTATATTCCATTTATAGGTGAGATCATGTGTTATTTTTCTTTCTTTGGCTTATTTCACTTGTTTATGAATATTATTTTTACCATATTTGATTGACTCTAAAGTACCACCAATGAAAGGAAGCATCCTGATCAAAATGTGAAAAGATAACGTATCTTAGAACCAATGAAGTACAGTACAGTCAAACCCACTGACATGGTCCCCACCACTAAATCAGGCCTCAGGATGTTTCATGGGGCCCTGCGCTTGAATAAATGAAACCAGGACCACAAGAGATTGTTGAAGGCATCTGACCATTTATTGGGGGAAAGAAAGAGGACATGGGGTATAAGAAACAGGGGAGCCTGGAGACCAGGCTCAGGCCTTGCCCTCCATGCTGATCACAGTCAATAAAGCAATAACAGCATGCCCAACACCAGGCAGGTGGTGGCCCCCAACTTCAGGCTGCCGGAGATGGTTTGGACCCGGTTACACAGTTCGCCTTTGCAGCATCTGGAGCTGAGCTTGTAGGTGTTATGCTTGTAGAGGACAGACTCTTGAAGGTGGCCACATGAAGTGGATAACTTGCAGCCTTTGTTGATGATGGGACCGAGGCCAGGGATTATCCCGTAGCTCGTGAAGCACCTCTCATCATCGGCACAGGGCATGCTGATGCCGGTGCAGGTGGAGGACTCGATCATATCACAGAACTCGCACGCCTTGATACCTGTTGTGACAGGGGACAGAGACAACACAAGAAGCAGTAGCCAGCCGAGGGCCATGGTAGCCTGGCAGCGGTGGGCCTCCTGAACTGCTGAAGACCTTTGGCCCTGATTCTGGCCTCTCGGGGTCAGCAGTTGGAGTGTCCTTGGTTCCCAACCCTCTGTGTCCTTCTCAGGAGCTTCTTTGTGATCACGGCTCTCAAGTCCTAGGGTCTCTGAAGTATCCCTTGGACAGAAATAAGCCACGGGCTGTTGCCCGATGAGTCTTTGTGGAGCGGAATGGGGTGACCTCACAGACCCTTTCAGGGTTCCACTGGTCACTCTGCAAGTGAGGTCATAGGTGGGGGAGGAGTGTCACCTTCTGAGGGACAGTTGGGCCACTGACCTGCCAGGGAGCAAGGACATTGTCATCCCACATGGTCACTCACTCACTCACACTCTTACACTCACTCTGGTCCTGCCTGACACCATGTTGTTCTCCTAGGACAGTTTAGTTTCTGTTAGTTGTGTGTGTGTGCTTAATTTATCATTATTGTTGAAAGTACTTCAGCTTTTCTTCTACCCCTCCATTGACTCCACCCTCCATCCTGTTCCCCTGAAAGCCTTCACTGTACTATTGTCTATGTCCATGAGTTATGCTTATATGCATATAAGTTGTTTGGTTAATCTCTTCCTGACCCCCCCCCCCAACTTTAAATTGCTTTGTATTTGTTATTATCACCCTGACTGTAAATATTACAAAATTGGTTAATTTAATTATCAGAAAATGCTATAAGTATGCTATTCTCATCCTTATCACATAAAATCATTAAGATATCGGAAGTCTAAGCAATTTGTTTAAGATCACATAAGAAGAGGGTCTGGTATTTGAACCTGGGTCTGAGTTACACTTAGCATTACATTTTTTTTAGGGCAAAAATATGAAATGGGTAAAATTTGTCTCTGAAGCCCTCCCCTGGACCCTGCTATCAATCCTGTAAATAACTTTAAAGGTATTAACTGATAGGTGCTTAAAACATGGCTTCATCCAGGAATATGAACATTTTTAACATTTTAAAATTAAGGAATAAAAAAGCACAAACTTTAGTTTTTGGCTCTTCTCCATGCTACATAGCTTGACACAGAAATAAAACATAGCATAAATTTATTCACTTGCCTTCTGTCCCTCCCCTTTCTCCTCACATGCAATGGTAAGCAAAGTATTTCAAAAGCTTGTTTAAGATGTGTTTTTTCTGTAATTAAGTTTTATAAACACCAACACCATGCTGAATATGATTGGAATCCTTCATTGATTCCTATGTGTTTCTATGTACCCTGTTTCCCTGAAAATAAGACAGTGTCTTAGATTAATTTTTGCTCCCAAAGATGCTCTAGGTCTTATTTTCAGGGGATGTCTTATTTTTCCATGAAGAAGAATACGGTACACATTTATTGTTAAATGAAAATAAAGGAAATTTATTACCTGTATACAGTATGGTAGTACAGTAGTTGTCAACACAATCCAGACAAACTGTGAATCCTACAGTATCAAGAATTTACTCATTTATTCAATGACAATCATGTCATCATCTTCTGGAACATCATCATAACAATCCAATTCCTGAATTTCCTGGTGAATTTCTTGTGACTCCATTTCTTTCAGAATCAGTGGACCAAATCTCTCATGTTTAGCCTAGGGGGGGGGGCTTATTTTCAGGGGGATGCCATATATTTCACTAAGAAGGAAACCTGTAAGTAGGTCTTATTTTCGGAGGATTTCTTATTATCAGGGAAACATGGTAGCATCCATTCTGCAAAAAGCTGGAAAAGAAAACACAAAAAACCCTACATTTCCCAAACTCCCTTTCAGTTAGGATGCTGAATATGAAATGGCTCCTTGCAACTAGATTCACTCATATGAGATTCACTCAAATGCTGTTTCTGCCGACTCAGAGAGGTTGTGAGGCTAATAGCATGTCTAGAAAACATGGTGACAGTCAATCAAAATCAGGGTTTCAGAATGAAGTAACCAACTTGTAGGTATTCAGAGATAGTTGTCCAAAGGCAGCCTCCTAATCCTTGGAACAAATCTAAGGTATCATGTTCTTAAACACAAAACTGAATAGTCTTTCTAAAATTTGGAAGGGTGAAACTCAAATTCAGTGTATTAGAAGATCATATAAAAACAATATTTTAGCCCAGTATCTGTAAACCAAATGAAACTGACTCAAAGTCAATCCATGCAAATTCTCAAAGGTATTCAAGAGTCACATACTAATTTAACCAGTGACCACATTATTAGGTTCATGTAGGATCTTGTGCCTAATGCTCAAAGATTATTAGAGTCCTTGTTATGCAAATACAAAAACAGAATTAGGAACTAACTGCTCTGGGGTCAAACAAGGGATTGGAATTCTTCATTCATTGTATCCGTGATGGTCCTGGTTTCTGCTTTCAATATTTCATAACACCCATGGCCCTGATCTAAACCTTTTTTTTTTCTTAAAATAACTAGAATGATTTGTGTTCCTTCTAGATATCCCAACTTATATAAATAATAATTATAAATACATCATGGCAACATTTTTTTATCCCTATTGTCCATGAAGTTGAAAGGGTAAGTCTTATACCATTAAATTATTTACATTGCAACTACCTAGTTATAAATTATCAGTATTGCCAAAGACAGTATTAGATAGAGTCTTTCTTTAAATCATGAGCTAAAAAGTACCATTGCCATCTAGCTTTCAAGGCTAAAGCTTGTTCAAAGAAGCAATTGCTTGTGTTTTTATCTTCATTCTCTCTTTTGACATCATTTTTTTTTTTTTTTTTTTTTTTTTTTTGCTAACATTTAAACTGAGGTGAGTAGTGAAGCAGGCTTATAAGACAGAGAACAGAGGTGAGATGATTGACTTGAAGTCTACAGCCCGGTTGATAACCCCTTGTTTGACCTCAGAGCAGTTAGTTCCTAATTCTGTTTTTGTATTTGCATAACGAGGACTCTAATAATCTCTGAGCATTAGGCACAGGATCCTACATGAACCTAATAATGTGGTCGCCGGTTATGTGAATCTTGAACACCTTTGAGAATTTGCACGGATTGACTTTGAGTCAGTTTCATTTGGTTTACAGATACTGGGCTAAAATATTATTTCTATATGACCTTCTAATACTGTGGGATTTGAGTTTCACCCTTCCAAAAAAGACTATTCAGTGTTTGTGTCACAGTTTCTACTAATGAAAACCACAAAAGCCACACTTGAATAGGCTTGCCTGTTATTCAAAGGCTAGCTGTTGTCTCAAATAACAGCATTATTCTGAAGCTCCATTGTGTTTACAAAGAGGAAGCCTCTCTAATTAAATGTAATTATTGACAAAATAATGGTTTTTGCCAAGATTGTCTTCATGGATATGTCTTAACTTGCCTTAGAACAAGAATCATCAATATGGAGTCAGGCATGTTCAAAACTTGCCTCACAACTAGAATCATCAGTCTGGAGTCAGCTCTTGCTGAGGCTGATTAACATGGATTCTGAAATCAGGCTGAGTTGGAACTTTAGTACCACAATTTATTAACTGTGTGAACTTGGGCCAGCTGCTTAACTTCTTTGTGATTTCGTTTGTTTATCTCTAAAATGGGGATGAAATTGTACCCATCTAATAGAATAGTTTTGAAGATTTATTAAATGAGTAATTAAATGTGCAATAATTAAATGTGGAAAATGTAGAAAGTGCATGGCACACAGTAAATATAAAGTATTTTGTTAAGGTCTCAACACTGTGTTGTTAAAGGGGGAAATTGGCTTTTATGTTCCTATGCCACAGCCTCTCTAGTGGCTAAGTGAGTCCTCTTCAGTATACTTTCATTCAAACTTTCCATGAACTTGCTAAATATTTTCAGATAGTAATCCTTCTTTGGCTAATGCATTCTATGCACTTGTTCCCCACATGTACATATTTCTTTCCTTTTGGGCAAGTGCTAAGTTGTGTTAATTCTTTGTAAAATATTGGTAAAGTTTAAGTTAATACTTCTTTCCAATATTTCCAAGACGGTGTTCAATAGAACATTTAAATAGTTTTATAAATGTACTAGAGGCCCAATGCACAAAATTCATGCAAGGGTAGGCCTTTCATCCCCTGGCTGCCGGCACAGGCTTCCCTCTGTCTGCTGGCAGGCATCCAGATCCCGGGCTTCCCTTGCAGCCCCAGCTTCGTCTGGAAGGTTGTCTGGAAGGACATCCAGTCTAATTAATGTATTACGCTTTTATAATTATTGACACTTCACATACAAAAATAACCTGTGTGTCAATCTGCTTTTCATTGCATGTTCCACCTCAGTTGAACAAATTAATCTTCCAGCAATCTGCTGGATTCATCGCCTTGACCTTGGAATAATTCCGGTTCAGAAGGAGAAAACATTTGTCAATTCCTGCAAATAACTGGTGGGAGGACAAAGAAAAGGCTCATAAGGACCCTTAGAAATTCAGGGAAGGTTAAGTGACTGGAAAGTAACTGACCCTAGGCATTCTCAATATCATAGGGACACTTCTAGAATCCAATACCTTTGATCTACCATTAAGAGGTTAGAGGTTTATCTTCCAATCCATTTAATTCTCAAGCTTCTAGAGTAGGGGTGTCGAACTCAATCAGAGAAGGGGCCAAAATCTAAAATCCAGCCTAAATCGCGGGCTGAATGGTTTACTGAACAGTCATAAACTGTCATTGTGATGGAAACGCAGCGGAGTGCAGTGATGACAGTGCGGTGCGGGCCACATTGCAAGGCCTGGTGGGACGGATTTGGCCCGCGGGCCTTGTGTTTGACACATGTGTTCTAGAGCAAGGGATATATAAAGCCTTCTCTTTTGGATTATTGAATAGGGCCTAATTTTCTTCCCTTACAAAAGGAAGGTTTATTTTTGAAACTGAGTTCTTGATTCCACATCTTCCTGTCTTAGCTCAAATAAATGTTCTCAGATGCAACCCTACCTCTCAAAACATGCTATTCTTATTACATAAATTCATGCCATTAGCCTATTCTTGCAGATTATACCACCTGTTTGATTTCAGTACCTGTCTAAAATTATACTAGTATCCAATGAGTTGTACTGAGTGTTGGGTCTTATATTTTGCTTTAGGCTAACATTTCATTTAAGATTTATTTGTATTATGGTTCACTATTTGTATTATGGTTCAGATTATAATTATCTATTACTTTGAGGCTATTATTTTTTGTTATATTTATTTATTGTTGACACTATTACAGGTGTCCCCCAATACTCTTTGTCTAGGACTTCCCTGCATTATAACTAACTTATTCCTTCCAGTTTGATATTTCATATCTGCCAGCATGTTATATGCCTGCTGAAGTATATGGAAGTCCACCTATATAACTTTCTTTTTTTTTTTTTCCTTGAGAAAAACAAAACTGTATTGGTTACTGGAATTTAAAAGCCCAAATGTATTTCTAGTCACAGACATTATATTCTTAGTATCTTTATATAGTCTTTGGCTTTTTTTGTAGACATGTGGCTGAGTTGGACAAAACCTAATATGCAGGGGATCTGATTTCAATAAAGCTTAGCTCAATGGCCTCTGAAGGACTGGTTCAACTAAATGTTTTCACAATTCCTATTTGTTTATACTGATTTAAGCTGGACTTTTCTATAAGAATTAGTGACCCAGTGCACGAATTTGTGCACATTGAAAGGAAATTAATTAGGAGGTGGCTGGCAGGGTGGAAATGGGCAAGATAGGCCTGACACTCCCTGGAGTCAACATTCCACACTCCCTGGCTGGCCAAACCTGGGATGGTGCCATGGCTTGAAGGGTATTTGAGGAGTGAGTGGGGTCCCTCTGGCAGGTGGGGGTCCCTCAGGTTGGCCTGCAGGGATTGGGCCAAGACCAGCTTTCTGACATCCCCCAAGAGGTCCCAGAGTGCGAGAGGGCACTCAGCAAAGTTTCTGTCATACATGGTGTGGAACGCAGACACAAGTGTGCAGTAAACCACATTCAAGCCCATGGTGCCCGTGCAATAACATAACTTACCATCAAAGGTGGAATTGAACAGTCCTGCGAAGAATTGGGCTCCCCGCTCTCTGGTTTTGGGGGGAATCAACTGAGAACCACCTTTGACAAGTCACTGCAGCTTGGCAGCTCCTGCATTGAGCGTCTGCCTCCATGGTGGTAAGTGCGCATCATAGCGACCTGTTGGACAGACACTTAGCATAATATATATATATGTATACATACACACACACACACACTGAGTGGCCAGATTATTATGATCTCTGAATGCATAATAATCTGGCCACTCTGTGTATATCCTATATAATAAAAGAAGGCTAATATGCAAATTGTCCCCTCAACCAGGAGTTCAACCAACAGGCAGGCCAACCAACTACCCATATCCCCTCCCCATGGCCAGCCTAGCCGAACCCCTCCCATGCACAAATTCATGCACTGGGCCTCTAATATATATATGCACACTGAATGGCCAGATTATTATGCATTCAGATATCACAATAATCTGGCCACTCAATGTAGGTAACTGGAATGCAAATAGAAAGAAATTCCTTACATAATTATATGTATATATAATCTTGTTCTCTTCTTAAGTGATCACTTTATTTTTTTATTATCTTTTCAATCCTCACACGAGGATGTTTTTCCATTGATTTTTAGAGAGAGGGAAAGACAGAAATATCAATGTGAGAGAAACACATGGATTGGTTGCCTCCTGCATGTGCCCTGACCAGGGCCGGAGCCAGGGAGGAGTCTGCAATCAGAGTATGTGCCCTTGACCAGAATCGAACCTGGAATCCTTTGGTCCACAGGGTGATTTTCTAGCCACTGAGCCAAACCAACTAGGGCTCAAATGATCACTTTAAAGCTTACATTACAGTAACCTGGAAATTTGAATCATTCAGCATATTGAACTGAATTATACAGTATCTGATATTGTCTAAGTACTTTATAACAATATATTTGAATAGTTATTCCTCACAATGATCCTATGATATATAACATTGCTATTATATTATCTTCCTTCTGTGTTCTTTTGGGAAAAGTAAAAAGCAGGCAGTTTATAACTTCTCAAATGTTACCAAGTAAGTGACAAAATGGGACTTGAAATCCCAGTGTCTGTGTCCCTGATCAGCTATTATTTCTATTCTATCCAGATAACTGTACCATTTTCCTATTTATTGTTTAATCTGTTATTTCTTACTTCAACAAAATCCAGTTAAATTATTCAGTGCTTTTTCTCCCTTCTCCCATACTAATTATTTCTTTTTCTGTTTAAATAACTTTATCATGGGCATTATTAGCTGAAGACTTGTCTACTAGCAGAGGATGTATCAAATTATTTCTTTATAACTTTCTAACTCTTTCATCTCTTGATTTTACCTAATAAAACTAGATTTGAGAATATGTAATAAATGGTGGCAACAAACTAAATGATCAAGTCTTTGTTCTCCACAACTATTGATAATTATATGTATACTAGTATATTTAATTTTGTCAATACTAAGTACTTTTTATGACAATGTAAGTTGCTTATAAAGTTACTGAAGCTAGAGATCATGGCTTCCAATTAAGAAGGGTGTATGGTATAAATGGTAAAAGACCTTTGGATTGAAGTTCCCTCTCTGTCCCATGTGACCTTAGGCAGTAATTTATCTTCTTCTTTTTCTGAAAAAAATGGAGATAATATTTATCTCATAGACTTCTATAATGTTAAACTAAAGAAACATGTTGAAAGTACTCAGCTACCATATAGGCAGGTAACAAACAACAGTCTCTATCAGTCTTATCTTCTAACTGCTTGAATAATTCCAGACTGTCAGTATGGGACTCATTACTTATTGTTAGCTGGCAAAATATTTACACAATCAGCAAGAACAAACTTTATTACAGAGTATTATATAACAAAATGTATTTCCCTGCATAAATATTTATAGTTGTTGAATAAGTACCATATTTTTCGGACCATAAGACGCTCCGGACCATAAGACACACCAGTTTTTAGAGAAGGGAAATGAAGAAAAAAAGATTCTGAAACAAATAGTGTCCTAAAATATTTTATGTGCATTAAAACCCAACATCACAGTCATAAACACATGTAATCAACCCTGTAAAGTAAACAGCAGCATTTAGAACCATTTTAGAGCCGGGAAAGCACACAGAGACCACACAGAGCCGGGCAAGTAAAAAAACTTTTTTTTTTTAAGTATATGTGTAGGCTATATTTGGACCATAAGACGCAGGGACTTTTTCCCCCCACTTCTGGGGGGAAAAAAGTGCGTCTTATGGTCCGAAAAATACGGTATGTCTGTTTTCATTTTTAGGGTTCCAATGATCATTTCAGGGACTTGGCCACCAGACAAATGTGCACAAAAGTGACTACTTATTAGAGGGCATTCTGGAAAAAATTCATTTTATAGTTTATCAGTTATGATTCATTTAGATATATAAACCACACTAGGTATTCAACAGAAGGAATTTAATATAGGGAATTGGGTGTACAGGTGTTAGAGAGCTGAAAGAGAAAGAAAAAAATAGGTAACCTAAATATAATAACCACAGACACAACTATCCCCTCTGTGTCTAAGCATATAAAAGGGAAGAGATGCAGAAACCGGTTTGGCTCAGTGGATAGACCATTGGCCTGTGGACTGAAAGGTCCCAGGTTTGATTCCAGTCAAGGGCATGTACCTTGGTTGAGGGCACATCCCCAGTGGGGTGGATGTGCAAGAGGCAGCTGATTGATGATTCTCTCTCATTAATGTTTCTAACTTTCCCTCTTTCTTCCTCTCTGTAAAAAAAAAATCAATATATGAATAGATTGGGGTAAACAGAAACTAGAAGCTAGATAGGGAGGGGAACTGGTACTCAAACTTAGTTACCACCCAGCTATTTCTAATAAAATCGAATCTCAGAGGAGGGACTCTACATAGCTGGAGTTCAGATCTCTGAGGGGGTAGGAAAAGCTGGCTACTTCTGGTACCTTTTAGTAGGCAGAGTGAAGCTGGCTCTAGCAATTCCAAAAGGGCAATGAAACTGAAAGAAACTGCTAATGTTGAGGCAGGCAGCAAAAACACAGTCTTTGCCCCTGCTTTCCCATCTCTCTCTACTGTCTTCTATTAGTTGAAACTAATGGGAAATCAACTGGAAAGGGGATTTGGAAAATATAGTTTTCAGAGTTCCAGCATTAGCATTGTAGAATACATTATAGGTGAGAGACAAAAGAAATAATGGGTACACAAAAAATTAGTAATCACAAAAATTCCTTTTGGCTTCAGATAACATTTCTGAAGTCTGTACAGATTCATCAGTATGCCATTATTAAGTTGCATTGCTTATATAAATGGAGGCTTTTAATAACGATGGGTGATGGGTTGCTATACAATTTTTACACTGATTCCCATAAAACCACATTCATTTCTGGTGGTCACTTTCTCTTCTCTCCCTGAAGTATGCTGCAGTATTATTCTGCACCTGAATGAGCATATTTTTATTTCCTTTGTGAAGCATGTGTTTCATAAAGCCCTGGAAAATGTAGAACAGCTGCAGAAGGGTGTCTTGAAACTCCCAGAGAGATTGTTGAACAAGCAAGCCTCCATGTGAGCAGAAAATTCCTCAGATTACTAGGATTCTTATTTATTTACTGAATCAGAACTATGTTGAAGCATTTAAATACTTCCTCTGAGAACTGTGTAATAGGATCTTATGCTGTTTACCTGATGTGTACTCCATGGAATAACCCAATTTTCTGTTGGGCAGCTAAATGGGATGGAGTGTAAAATTTTTTCCAGTATGTGAACTTACCAATAATACCTTCAGTCCTTTGCTTATTCCAAGGATTATGTATTTGGATGTCAATAAAAATTAAACCTGAAAGAGTTTAGTACACTTCAAAAAAAAATTCTGTTTTCCTGTGTTGGCAAAAGAAAAATTGAAACTAAAGAAGTTTTAGAAAAGGGAACCTGACCTGAAGTAGCTTACAGTGATTGGCTGTTATCAAATAGTTGGTATTTTAACAACTGTGCATATATTTGGGGAAATTCATGGAGGTTTAGCTTTGCGGTGATTTCCGTAAAGACTAGGATTTTTATCACTTTGTCTTGATGAAAAGAGCATAATATAAGAACTGGATAACTGTACACGTAAGTAGATTTGCAACTGTTTTGAATGGCTATATCCAAAGTACTCAAAAAATGGACTTTATAAATATTTGTGTGATAGGAGATGTAGGCATCCCACAGCATCCCTATCTTCTCTTATAATTTGTTAAATATAAAATCCCAGAGGGAGACAGAAGATATGAGGACTAACTCTTTTATATTAAAAATCTGGGGTGAATAGTTAACACTGGGTATTAAACCAGTGTCTAAAATGATGTTGATAGTTTGAAGAAATGAGAGTAAATTAAGATTAATGTTAGTGGATAAATACAAAGGGAAATATGAAATGCTGGAGGTATGATTTAGCAATGGAACTTTTGCTAAAGAACTGACTGCAAGAATAAAACGATTTCATGGATAATGTGTCTGCAAATAAAGTCCATTCTACTTAGGATACATTGTCCAAACCAAGGGAGAAAAGTGTCCCAAATGTGTATACATATATGAGGTAGCAGGTGAGAGGTAGTCTTTCTTTCTGGTGGTCATCCATACTCTAATCAATCCATTTATAACTGATTTTTACTGTACCTCCCAAAGTACTATTCTGAGGTCTCTTGACAGCCGTAGCTAAGTGTCTAACTCTTGGTTAGGAGTAGTGTTTCTGAAACACATTTGTTGGTCTCATTGTTTTTCCTTCCATCAAGCTTCTTGTTCGTGGTTGTTAGGGCAAACTATAGAATGTTTCTGAAGGTTGTCAGATAATGAGTTCCACCCTCATCATGACATCCCTCACAGTGTTATAAAACATCTGATGCCCCATAATTATGAGAATGTATGCTTTGAAGTCATATTTGGGTTTCTTTCCTTCTATTAGCAACAACAATAACTATCATTTTTCTTAATGTTCAACAACAATAACTATCATTTTTCTGAGTGACTATGGGCCAAGTACAAACAATGACTCATTGTGAAGATGAGCAAAGTAGGGCTTAGAGACACGAGCAATATACCTAAGCTTACCCAGCTAGTCAATGGTGGATCCAGAGCTTAAAGTCAGGCCATCTCACTCCATAGAAACATCCCTTCCCTGCAGTTTGGAAAGAGCTATGCACTGGATATGGGGGAATTAGGTGAAAACACTTTGCTTTTCTGGCCCTCCATTTTCTCATCTGTGCCATGCCAGCACAGCAAAGGATGAACCTGAGGGAGGGACAGTGAAGGATTAAAGGAGACAGACAGAGTACAGCTGGGACTTGGATGATCTCCCATGACTGGATGAGGACACAGAAAGATCCAGCCTGAAAGTGAATGCTTTATTTTATAGTCTGATTAAAACAAGGGTAGATTAACATGTATATAAATGCTCTTGTTTTGGCAACACTTGCTGCACTTCCCACAGCCCATTAGCTACTCAGGAAGGAATTAGGGAGGGCTGTAAGGACAGGCTTAATTATGCTAGGAGAGCTCTGCCCTCCAGGCTGGGACTTGTTTGTGGCCCTTCCACAGGTCAGCCCAAGGCTTAATCCTAGAGCTGCTCCCTACACTTTTCTGTAATTTGGGTTGACTGGATGGAAAAGTCAGTAAGGTCTCTTGCAGATCTGATCCTTTAAACCTGCAGTTCTGAGACTTTAGATGTCTCTTCTTAACTTAGTAAAAGTAAAGAATTGACTAGAACCTGTTTCTGACAGTACTTTTAAATTTCAGTGCAAATCTCCCCAGTTTAAAAGGCAACAGGTAAGAATAATAAATAGAACCAGTTCCCTGATATGATTTGTTTGGAAATATATCAGAAATTAAATATATAAATTAGAGTTATTTCTCCTTTGGGTGGATCTCAAAATTATTCCAAGAGGATTGGTCTTTTAATCTTACAAATATATCAGAGGATGTCAATGGGGATTATGTATAGTTTCTCAGTATTTTGGCTGAAGCTCAAACACTGAAGGAAAATAGGTTATAAGTTCCCACACATCCTGTAGAGAGTTGCTAGCTAAAAATGTCAAAAAATTAATATTTGATGTAAAAACTCAATGACTGGAAGGGGGCATGAAGGGAGTTCTTGTCGGGCTGGCAGTGTTTGGGGTGCTGGCTATATGAGTATGGTAATTGCAAAAAATGCAGTAAGCTATACATTTATGAGTTGAGCACATTTCTGTATTTATGTCAATAAAATTTTTACCAAATATGGATCAGAAGGGTTCAACTACTAACCACTTCAATCAATCACCCCCAGGATATATAAGACATGATTAAATATTTGAAAATGTTTCCAAATAAAATCATCAATCAAATAGGAAGTGCCTAAAACCTTCGATGACCCTTTCTTCAATACATTTGTCTTTCATCCTCTGTTTCCTATATATATATTTTATTGTGCCAATGAAGAGAGTATAAAAATACTCCAAGATCATTTCAGTCTATAGTTTTTGCCAGGGAAACCCAATTGAAAAGTGAAATGGCAAAACTAATTTGTGCTAGTATATTCTATTTTCTGAACATCATCCCCTCCCTAGAGAATCTGCATTCTAAAATAAGATAACTGGGAAAGGCAGTGCAGGAAAAACAGAAATAAGTCCTTAAATGATGGGATGTAAGGGACCAGAAAGGGAGATATTTGGCATATAATATTTTTTGGCATATTCTGCTTTGCTGAAGGTTAACCTTCTGTGATTGGTAGAATTTTAATGTAGATCAGAAGCCCCAATTCTGTAAATACATACAAATTATTATATTTGAGTGAGGAAATAAAAACAAAGAATTATGACCATTGTCAAAATTTTAATGAATAGAATGTATAGGGACTTATTCATCCAACAAATTTCTTAGAGGACTTATAATGTCCTAGTCACTAGGGACAGTGCCATGAACAATATGAGACAGTCTTCTCTCTCATGGAATCTTAGATTTGGCAATGGAGAGAGCATTTAAAAATTATACTGATGAACAAAAACACATACAGAGACAGAGAAGCATTGATCAGACCATTAAACCTCAGAGGGAAGGTAGGGGAAGGAGGGGTAAAGGGGAAAGACCAACCAAAGGACTTGTGTGCATGCAGATAAGCCTAACCAATGGACACAGACAACAGGGGAGTGAGGGCATGAGTGGGGGGGAGGTGAGGGGATATTGGAGGAATTAGGACACATATGTAATACCTTAATAAAGAAAAAATGATCTTTAAATAAGCCTGATTAATGTTATAAAGCAAAGTAATTAAAAGTACATGATTGCTTTGAGGAAATGGTGTTTAAAAAGGTACCTGAAATATATTTACATTGAGCATTGTATATTATAATCTTAGAAACTGGTATTGATAATTCAAATAAATTACCTTAAAAATGCCAGAAAACTAAGCTTTTATATTACATTCTATGTTCTTTATTCCCTTTTGTGTGTGTCAGCGTGGTATGTTAATATTATTGATGTAGCATATCTACTGTATATTTGATGCTATGAAGAAAATTCCTTCTTTTTTAAAAAATGCATTCTTCTTTATATTATGAAAGTTGTGTTGCCATCTCTACAAGATATTTATTTGGAACATTTGTTCTTAATTAACAGGGAGGCTGCAATTTGCCAAGAATAAAATATTTTGCCCATTAATTTACTTAATTTTTAAATGAGTCAATGTTAAAGTTAGTATGAATAATGTACTCCTTTATTGGCTTTATGTTTATTTTCTATTTAAATATAATACATGGCTGAAAAATGGACACAAATAGAAAAGTTTTGTTATTTTACTTTCAACCTCAGGAAAAACAAATTCCTAAAAAAAAAAAAAGACATTTTAATGAATGCATTTTCTAAATGATCATGAAATCTGCTTCATAGAATATTTCTCTAAAATAGTTGTAGGTTTTTTTCAGAAATAAAGAAAGTTAAGGGATTAGTAATTGATGAAGATGGACCAAAATATCCAAACTGGAAATCTAGAATTATACTTTCTCCAGATGATTTATTCTGGGTTTACTCATTGAAAACTTACATTTGTTAAAATGACTCTATTCCCTATGCTGTAGTTTACATCCCTGTGACTATTTTGTAACTACTAATATTTACTTCTTAATACCTCCATTTCTTTCACATAGCTCCCAACCTCCTTTCCATCTGGCAAACATAAATTTCTACTTTGTATCTATGAGTCTGCTTCTGGTTTTTTTGTTCATTTATTTTGTTCTTTAGATTTCACATATAAGTGAAATCATGGTATTTGTCTCTCTGTGTTGGATTTATTTCACTTAGCATAATACCATGTAGGGCCATCCATGTTGTTGCAAATGGTAAGATTTTATTCTTTGTATGGTCAAATAATATTCCATTATATATATGCTGAGTGGCCAGATTATTATGATCTCTGAATGCATAATAATCTGACGACTCAGTGTATATTCTATATAATAAAAGGCTAAAATGCAAATTGTTCCCTTGACCAGGAGTTCAACCAGCAAGCAGGCCAGCCAACCGCCATGTCCCCTCCCCCTGGCCAGGCTGGCTGGACCCCACCCATACACAAATTCATGCACTAGGCCACTAATACTCTAATATATACTGAGTGGCCAGATTATTATGCATTCAGAGATCATAATAATCTGGCCAACCAGTGTATATATATTCCATCTTTTTATCCAGTTTTCTATTGATGGGCATGTAGTTTGTTTCTCTATCTAAGGTATTGTAAATAATGCTGCAATGAACATAAGGATACATGTATCTTTTTGAGTTATTGTTTTGGATTTCTTCAGATAAATACCCACAGTGGATCGTGCTGGATCATATGGTAGTTCTACTTTTAATTTGGGGAGAACCTCCATTCTGTTTTCCATAGTTACTGAACCATCTACATTAAACTAAAAAGCCTTTGCACATCATAGAAAGCAACCAACAGAATTAAAATGCAAACTATGAAGTTGAAAGAAACATTTGAAAAATAAAAACCTAATTAAGAGCTAATATTCAAATAATAAAAGGATCCCCTACAGGCCCAAGAAAACCCTCCAAATAATCTTATTACAAAATTAGTGATAAGATATTTTTCCAAAGAAGACTTACAAGTGACTAATAGGCTATGAAAAAGGTACTCAGCATCAGTAATCATTAGGAAAATGCAAGTCATAATCATAGTGAGATATCACATCATGCCTGTTAGGATAGCTGTTATAAAAAATAGACTAGAGGCCCAGTACATAAAAATTCATGCTCTAGATGTGGAATCCCTCAGGCTGGCCTTCCCCCACTCAGTCTGGGAGCCCTCAGGAGTGGGAGGTGATGCACCATCACACCTCTGCTGCTGCCACTACCGGCAGTGCAAGCCTCAGCTGGCCCTGGTTACTTGAGCCTCAGGCAGCCCTGGGCAGCCAGGCAGCTGCCATCTGAGGATTGCCTGAACCTCGGACTTTGGCTAGGCAACCGCCATCCAAGGCTTGCCTGCAACTGCTGCCCTGGCAGGGCTGAGGGGACTGGGCACCGCCATCTTGTGGCTGTGGATTCTGCCATCTTTGAGGACATGGAAGACAATTAGCATATTCCCTCTTTATTGGCTTTCGGTGCCACCATCTTTGAGGGAGTGACAGTCAATTAGCATATTCCCTTCTTATTGGCTGTGGGCGCCACTATCTTTGTAACAACATGAGGCCAATTAACATATTCCCTCTTTATTAGATAGGATGAGTGATGGCAAGAATGTGGAGAAACCAAGACCTTTGTATGTTAATGGGAATTTAATATATTTTTAATTGAAATATAGCATACATAGAGAGCTTTGAAATACAAGTGTTCAACTCAATGAGTTTTACAAAGTGAACACACCCATGTAACCATACCACCCAGAAAAAGAAATGGAGATGAACAGCACTCTGGAAAGCTCCTTTTATTGCCCCTTCTGATCACCACCACCACTTTCTGATTAAGGATAACCACTATCTTAGCTTCTAAACTCAACGGATAGTTATACCTTTTAAGATTTTTATATAAATGTAATAATAGTGTATGTATTCTTTTGGGTGTATCTTTCCCTACAACATTATGTTGTGAGAATCAGGTATTTTTCTATGTATAGAAGTGTGTTATGAATTTCATTTCTGTACAGTATTCTATTATTTAATTTTATTTCAATTATTTATGCATTTTATTGTGGCTGGACATTTAAGTTGTTTCTGGTTTTTGTTTGTTATGAATGAAGCTACTATTAATACTCTTGCAAACAGATTTCTTGTCACATATTTCAATTAGAAATATAATTAGATATGTCTGGGATCCACTTACATAGACCCTGACAATCGGTTTTTACAAAGTAGTTGAGTCCATTTACCAAACTCTTACCAAGAGTTTATGGAAGTCCTACTTGAACTATATCTTTATAATCTTACTTAATAAAAGAGAAACATGCAAATTAACTATTATACAGCCAATCAGAGTGAATATGCAAATTAACCCAACAAAGATGGAGGTTAATTTGCATATGCAGGCAAGGAGCTGCTGGGAGGGGCATGATGCCTGCTATAAGGGGAAGGGGGGCAGGGGGAACTTCTGGAACCAAATTCCACACAGAAGCGAGGATTTGCCAGCTCCTAGGTGGCTGAGAGTGAAGCCAGGGGAAGAAAGGCCTATTTTTGCACAAATATCAAGCAACAGGCCTCTAGTATTTTATAATGTTAGTCTTTTTAAAACTGTGTCTTTTTATTGGTTATCTAGTGATATTTTTCGGTGGTTTTAATTTGCATTTCTCTGATGACTAATAAGGTGGAACAACTTTCATATATGTATTAGATATTTACATATCCCTTTCCATTCCAATTTAAATATTTTTCCATATTGTTATTAGGTAAGTGTGTCTGTCTCTTGTTGATTTGTAGACCCACAAAATTGGCATGACTTTTAGTGGGATGTTGAGGAGTAATCGTTATAAAATTTAGCAAATCTGAAAAGGAGTCACAGGAAGTGGAAGAATGCTTATTTAAGAATTTTTGGGGTCATCTTTGGAGGAGTAGGAATCTTCGAGAATAAAATGAAATTATGTATGGAATTTAAAAATCCCACAAGTTTTTTAAGATTTGCCTGCTGCTAAAGCATTACATTGAATTATGGAACATTTTCTAAATCTTCCCCAGCAAATGAAACTCATCTCTAGTCAATCTATCATTTGCTCTTGCTCTGTTCTGTAGATATTTACTATCTGTCAGCTTCTAAATAGTAGGGAGAAATGGATGAGGATGGGAAGAGAGAAGGGCTCACATTTAGCACTCTCTTCTGTGCATGGTTGCTGATTTGAGAAATCGCAGTAGCTACAACATGGCAGATTTTCAGCCTTATTCAAATTACCTTTCTAAAGAGAAATTCTTCTGTATACTGTAAACATTCCTGTGTGAAACTGATTAGGAGAACACAAGGGAACATCTTTCCCTCCCCCCCCCAATAAATATTTGTTTATTCATAATATAAAGATAAATGTTAATTTTCATTTATTTCTCTTAGAATAACGCCTATCCTTACAGCAGGAAGTAATACATAATCAACAGACATAATGTCAGTTTTCCCATTTCAAAAAGAACAATCTTTTATATTCCCCTACCTAAATACCCGACATAGTTCTTGAGAAACTTGTTTGATTATGCCACAACTTACAAAGACTATATAGAATTCCAGAAATGCATTTCATAGTAAAAAGGTTACTTTTCACCAAAACTGAAATTTAATATAACATCCATCTCTCACCTATATCCCTCATCAACTTGCTTTTCCCTGATTTCTTTTTGCAGAGTCCTGCTGACCTGAGATAGGGATAAGATTTATACCTGGGTTATGTTGCAAGCAGCCTCCCTTCCTGTAATGAATTAGAAAAAAAATGAAAGAAAGCGAAGGGGCCTGACTCAGTGGTTGAATGTTGACCTATGAGCTGGGAGGTGACGATTCAATTCCTGGTCAGGGCACATGCCTGGGTTTTGTACTCCATCCGCAGTGGGGGGGGGGGGCATGCAAGAGGCAGCTGATCAGTGATTCTCTCTCATCATTGATGCTTCTATCTCTCTCTTCCTCTCCCTTCTTCTCTGAAATCAATAAAAATATATTTAAAAAGAAAAAAGAAAGAGAAGGGAAGGAAGAAAGAAAATGAAATAGAAATCTGTAGGGAAATGACATTCTTTACTTTAAATACAACTTGTTGAAAATATTCTTCTTCTACATATACTAGAGTCCTGGTACACGAAATTCATGCACAGGTGAGTGTGTGTGTGTGTGTGTGTGTGTCCCTCAGCACAGCCTGCACCCTCTACCATCTGGGACATCCCTCTTACAATCCAGGACTACTGGCTTCCAAGTGCTCACTTGCCTTCCTGCCTGATTGCCCCTAAATGCTTCTGCCTGCCAGCCTGACCATACACTAACCATTCCTCTGCCAGCGTGATCAATGCCTAACTGCTCCCCTGCCTGCCTTGTCCCTCCCAACTGCCCTCCCCTGCAGCCCTGGTCGTACTCAAATGCCCTCCCCTGCAGGCCTGATTGCCCCCATCTTCCCTTCCCTGCAGGCCTGTTCTCCCCCAACTGCCCTCCCCTGCAGGCCTGGGTCCCCTCCAACTGTACTCCCCTGCAGGCCTGGTCACTCCCAACTGTCCTATCCTGCCAGCCATCTTGTGGTGGCCATCTTGTATGTTGGAGTAACGGTCAATTTGCATATTACCTTTTTATTATATAGGATAGTTTTCCAATGTTAATATTTTCTTTTGAGGAAGAACATTCTAGGTCAAATATGAAAAAAGAGATCCTATATTACTATTAAATCTACTGAAACTTTTTGGCATACAAAACTGTTTTACCAAAATAGCCTGTGGAATGTCACTTCCTTCCAGAGAAGAGGAAGCATCCCAGTTACCAAGTTACTGTCTCTTAGTTCCAAAAGTGCCCTTCCATGCTCTGCTCTGTTCTCAGGATGGGGACTCTGCAAACACATTTCTGCTTTTCCAGCTGCTCCTGGATGGGCGTTGCCTATAGGGGGACTAGAGAGAAAGATATTGCAAAGCTGGATCAGAGAGAAGGAACATACATCCATTTGCTTCACCTCTCCCCACCCCTTGTTAGCTTTGGTGCAACAACTCTGTACTCAAGTATCTACACACTTCCTTGTTATAGGAGAAGTCAAAGCAGTTTGCAGTTTTCCAGTATTCACATACTAATAGAACCAGCTTCGGTGTACCACCACTAGAGACACCAACTCCAGATGAGCTGTCTGGGTCCTCTGTGCTCTCTGTGAACCCTTTCTAACAAGCAGCTATGTTTTCACAGTCCAACTTCTTTTCTTGGTTCCTCCAGCCCTATAGGTGGTAACTATTTCTAGAAGTTTCCACTTCTATGATACTTTAGAATTTTCTCTTTGTTCTTTCAGTTACCTAGTTAACCATTTTATACCTAGTTAACAGTTCTTTATATTAAAGGACAATTATATGTTCTCTGTTCAAATAATTGTTGTGCTTTCTGTCTTCTAACTAGACATACACAGATATACATGTACTATATATATATGGTATATATATTATATAGCATATATGTACATGCACATATCGTATATAAATAATATAATTTATTTATTAGATATGTCTGCTAATAACATATATTTTTCACCAAGATTTCTTTGGATCTATGCAGTTGCTTTGGAAGGATTTTATTTCCTATATAATTCTAAAAGAAGGATAACAAATTCCTCAGAAGTGCCATTGAATAGAGTGGACATATTGACTATTAATCATGATGATTTTTGACATAACCTTAGAGGAGAGAAATAAATGTTTGAAGGGTGGTAAATGGTTCCATCTATTTAGGGAGATAGATAGGTTTGACTGGAGCTGTCATTTGTATGAATATGTGCTATAAAGGGCCCGATTTTGATGCTAGTCGAAAGCACCTGACAAGAGTAATTACCCATCACCAGTCTTCTTGGACATTGCATATACTTTATTTCTCTGACTGTAGATAGTAGAGGGGAGGAAACAGCCTCTCTGCACTGAAAGATGTTACATTATGCTGTACAGGGAGAGAAAAATCCATAACCTAAAATTGATGCAATTTGAGACTTTTAGTTAATATTCAACAGCTACATTTTTATAAATTTTGAAACTACTAAGTACTAGGAAATTATGTGAGGTACAGTCTGTACTGTCAAAAAGAAATAGAAATGTCAATACATAAAATGATAATTCTAACCAGTGTGATGTAGCAGCAGTACTATAGATACAAGTTGACCAGTGCCAATATTATTAATTTTGCAGGATGGAGTAGATTAACAGGGAAGTCATCAGAACTAGGTTCTGAAGTATACTTGCCTTTGTTAGATATATAAGGGGATGAGAAAAAATCCTAGACAAATGAAGATGTATGTGCAGAGATACCAAGATGAGAAGTAGTTTGGCACATTAGAAAAACTTGGAGTTGTTCAGTGTTCTTAAGAGGGGAAAGTGTGAGGAACAATTAGTGGAAAATTAAGTGCAGTGTATAGCCTCTTGCTAAGGTCCCAAATAACCTACTCAAGGTTGACTGGAAGAACATTAAGAAGGAAGACTAGCAGTCAACCATAGTCAGTATTTTATTCCCTTTCCACCCCATTTGCTTTTCCAATACAATTGTGCTTCTGAGTCAATGTTAAGTATTGTCACCTAATGAAATGTAGTGACAGTTTGAAGATGTTCATAGAACATGAATAGATGTGATTCATTTGAGACCAAAAAGAAATGTCAGTAAATCCTATTTGACCTTTTCTCCTCAAATGATTTTTAGCATATTCAAAAAGAAAAGAAAGTAAAAATCATTTAAGAAGCAAATAGGAAAAAAAAATCTGCTCTGGGTCTGCTGCAGCTACAGATTGATCTATGCAGATTCATCACCCTTATGGAGATAGGAGAGGAAGTGGTGGCAGTAGTAGCAAATTTTCCATAGTGACAAAAACTCTCCACTTAGTAATGCAAAACTCAGAGAGTATAAGTTATACCATTTGCCTGGCACCATGCCCCCATATTTTTTTAACCCTACTGCCAGGTATAGAAGTAAGGGTAGGGTGTGAGAACAATGAAATGAAGACACAGAGAAAGCCAGTTCACCTCTGACAGGAACTTTGCATCACTAAGGCCAAAATAATATGAAGAGATAAGGTGGAGGTAGAGAAGGGGAGGGGAGAGATCAGCCAAAGGACTTGTGTGCATGCATATAAGCATAACCCATGGAAACAGATAATAGGGGGTGAGGGCATGTGCTGGGGGGTGGGGGTGGGGGTAGGAATGACGGGGAAGAGGTCAATGGGGGGAAAAGGAGGTATATGTAATACCTTAAATAATAAAGAATTCAATTTAAAAAAGAGATAAGGCCCTACCAGGAATAATTATAGGAAGCATGTGATTAGAGGCGTTTAGCACCAAAAATGGCAAATTTTTAAGACAAGTTCTGGTATTTCAAATCAGCAAATAGGCACCAGTGTGTCTCTTCATGTGTAGAAGAAAAAGTATAGTTAAAATGTATACTTGATTGATAACCTACTCACTGAGTTTTTTTTATAAGGATTATATGAGAAAATATACTTAAAGTTAATACAATGCCTAAAACAATTAAGTGCTCCTTTGGATAATAAATGTCACCTTATTCTTCATCCTACTCTTATTTTGTACTGTTTTTATTTTAGGAGTCAAGGCTCAATGTAAGAGATAATATCAATGTGTGCAGAGGTCTGTTTTTGATTTAAAAAATTTAACACTTTTTTATATTCTAATTATGTTAATTTATAAATCTAAGTAACAATTCACTTAAGCAATCTATACATTAATCTTGAGGATGTATTTAATTAAAATAATTGAAGTAATATAATGATAGGGGGTGATGTCAAGATTAAAACAAAGCTAGGAATGACAATTTTGTGAGGGAACAAATATTAATGAACTAAAATAAAACCTATAGAGACAATTGTCCACCATGGCTGTGGAAGTGGAAAAGAGAAGAATTTGATAGATTTTGCAGAGACAAAAGTGACAGAATTTAATGACAAAATTAATATAATTTTTGAGAAAGAGTGCAATCAAGATGAATCTCAGTATGCTGGTCTTTAATGAACCGAGAGAGCAAAGGATTGCTTAGAATTTTTTTTAACTTTAAATATATATATTTTTTATTTTTTAATTACAGTTGACATATATTACTAGGTACTTTTTTTTTTTTTTTTAGCATATGCTAGTGGAGTCACTGATCCAGAGCTTGGAACTGGGTATAAATCTCAGAAGCAAATTTCAGGGAAAATGTCTTTGGGGTCATTTGCAACATATGACAGTCCTGATACTATGTTTCTTTTGTGGTTTGTTTTAAATAACATATAAATATGAATACTATATTTTAATTTTTATCACATCTAGAATAAAATTTTAATGGTTAATCAATCCAACCAAACCCAAGACAGCTGTCTCTATTTAGTGATGGAATCTTTTCTATTTTTATTTTCTCCTGATTTATTATATAACTAGTGGCCTGGTGCATGGATTTGTGAACAATGAAAGGAAATTAATTAGAAAGAGTATTTTAATATAGCTATTCACCCTATAATAGAAGTGTCAACCAAATTCACAATCAACAATGACAGATCAAAATGTGTGTGATTGGCACCAGTAAGAGCTTTATATGTATCATACATGCGTGAGTCAACTGTTTATTTTTAAATTGCCAGTGCATGTCATATGTACTGGCCATTTGGCTGGTCAGACAGTTGGTCACTTAGCCTTTTATACACTAAATGGCCAGATTATTATGATCTCTGAACACATCATAATCTGGCCACTCAGTGTATATCCTATATAATAAAAGGCTAATATGCAAATTGTCCCCTCAACCAGGAGTTCGACCAGCAGACAGGCTGGCCAATTGCCCATGTCCCCTCCCCATGGCCAGGCTAGCTGGACCCCACCCATACACAAATTAATGCACCTGGCCTCTAAAATAATTTATATACACACACTGAGTGGCCAGATTATTATGTGTTCAGATATCATAATAATCTGGCCACTCAGTGTACATATAGATTAATTTTTAACATGTAAGTTTAAGGTATAGAAAGTGATGATTTGATACATGTATAAATTGTGATATGTATGGTACAATAAGGTTAGTTAACACTTCTATCACCTCACATAATTACCATTTTGTTTTTGTTGTTATGGTGAGATCATTAAAGCTCTACTCTCATGGCAACTTTCAAGTACACCATACAATGTTGTCAGTTATATTCACCATGCTATATCTTAGGTTCCGGGAACTTATTCATCTTATAATTGAAAGTTTGTATCCTTTGACCAACATCTCCTCATTTCCCTCACCTGTGAGCCCCTGGACACAACCATTCTACTTTTAGATTGTACCACATATAAGGGAGATCATACAGTGTCTGTCTTTCTCTGTCTGACTTTTTTCACTTTGCATAATGCCCTCAAGGTCCACTCATGTTATTCCCTCTTTCTCATTCATGGCTGAATAATATCCCCCCTGTAAATATATACTACATTTTCTTTATCCATTTATCTGTTGATGGAAACTTGAGTCATTTCTATATTTTGACTATTGTGAATCATACTTCATTAAACTTGGGAGTGCAGATATAGCTTTGAAATTCTGTTTTCATTTCCTTTGAATAAATACCCAGAAGTGGGATTGCTGGATCATATGGTAGTTCTATTTTAATTTCTTGAGAAACCTCAATACTGTTTTCCACAGTGGAAATTGAGATTCCCATCAACATTGCATAAGGGACCCAATTTCTTTACATCCTCACCAGCACTTTTTGCTTGCCTTTTAAACAACAGCTATTCTAATAGGTGTGAGGTGATCTATCATTGTGGTTTTGATTTACATTCCCCTGATGATTATTGATGTTGAGCACCTTTTTCTGTATTTGGTCATTTGTATATCTTCTTTAGAAAAATGTCTATTCATGTTCTTTGCCCATTTAAATCAGATTGCAGTGGGTAGGGGGTGGGGAGAGATTAACCAGAGAACTTATATGCATATATGCATAGCCCTTGAACACAGACAATAATGTGGTGTAGGCCTAGGAGGGGAGGGTGTGGGGTGACAGGGTCAATGGGCAAAAAACAAAGGGGATATATGTAATACTTTCAACAATGAAGAAACATTTAAAAATAAATCAGATTATTGTTTTTGCTATTGAGCTGTATGAATACCTTCTATATTTTGGATATTAATACTCACCAGATAAAGAATTTGTATATATTTTCTCCCATTCTTCATCCTGTCTTTTTATTTTATTAATTTTTTTGCTATGAAGAAAGTTTTTATTTTGATGTAGTTACTTGGTGAATTTTGCTTTTGTTGTTTGTGTTTTTTGGTGTCATATATAAAAAAAGCCATTGTCGTTGTCAAGACCGACATCTTCCTCTAAGTTTTATTCTAGGAATTTTATGGTTTCAGGCTACATTTAAGTTCTTACCCTATATTGAGCTCGTTTTTATGAGTATAGATAGGATTCCCATTTTATTCTTCTGCATGTAGGTATGCAGTTTTCACCAGCATTATTATTATTTTTTTTAATCCTCACCTGGGTATATTTTTCCATTGATCCTTTAGAAAGAGTGGAAGAGAAAGGGAAAAACAGAAAGAAACATTGATGTGAGAGAAACAAATTGATTGGTTGCCTCCTGCACAAGCCCTGACCAGGCCCCAGGACTTCCAGGGCCCAGGCCAGGAAGGAGCCTGCAATCAACAAGGTACAAAACCTTGACCAAAATCAAACCCGGGACACTTTGGTCCACAGGCTGACACTCTGTTCACTGAGCCAAACTGGCTAGTGCCACAGCACTATTTATTGAACACTTTTTCCTTTCTGCATTCTAGGCTCCCTTATTAAATATTATTTGACCATATATGCATAGTATATTTTCTGGGGTCTGAATTGTCTTTCATTGATCTATGTTTCTGTTTTAATGTCAGTGTCATGCTCATTGATTACTATAGTTTTGTAATCTAGTTTGAAATCTGGTAGGTATTCAGAAAAGGGCTTCCTGGGTCATAGAGTAGCTCTATTCTTAATTTTTTGAGGAGCCTCCACACAGTTTTCCAGGATTTAATGACAAAATCAATATATTTGCCCTAGTGGCTGCACCAATTTTCAATCCTGTCAGCAGTGTGCAAAGGTTCCCTTTTCTCCACAACCTCTCTAACACTTGTTATTTCTTGTCTTATTGATCATAGCCATTCTAATGTGTGGTATCTCGTGTTTTTGATTTGTATTTCCCTTATAGCTAATGATGTTGATAATTTTTTCATATATATGTTGCCCGTCTGCATGCCTACCTTGGAAAAGTATTGTTTAGGTCCTCTGCCCATTTTAAAAATCAGATAGTTTTTCTGTTGTTGAGTTATAGAATTTTATACATGTTTTGTATGTTAGCCCCT
Source organism: Pipistrellus kuhlii (assembly GCF_014108245.1). Lineage (NCBI taxonomy): Eukaryota > Metazoa > Chordata > Mammalia > Chiroptera > Vespertilionidae > Pipistrellus > Pipistrellus kuhlii. Next base: position 8,672,456 of record NW_023425471.1, on the reverse strand, counting down.
TATTGTATGTATCGTTTGCAAATATCTTCTCCCATTGGCTGGTTGCCTTTTTGTTTTGTTGATGGTTTATTTTGCTGTGCAGAAGCTTTTTAGTTTGATATAATTCCATTAATTAATTTAGCTTTTTTTCCCCTTTGGTATCACGTTCACCAAGACTCCTCTGAAATCAAGGTCCATAATTTTAGTGCCTATGTTTTCTTTCCTGTATCTTACTGTTTCAGGTCTTATATTTAATTATTTAATCCATTTTGAGTTATTTTTTCTATATGATATCAGGTGGCAGTCTAATTTTAATATTTGCATGTATATTTCCAATTTTCTAAATAACAATTATTGAAGAGACTTCCCCATTGTATGTTTCTGGATCCTTTGTCAGAGAAGGAAGGAAGGAAGGAAGGAAGGAAGGAAGGAAGGAAGGAAGGAAGGAAAGAAGGAAGGAAGGAAGAAAGGAAGGAAGGAAGGAAGGAAAGAAGGAAGCTGGAGTGTAAGCTACCAGCTTTCTTTTTTCTCCATATTTTTGGGGGCTATTTGGATCTTATGTGATTTCTTACAAATTTTTGGATTGTTTTTTCTAATTTTTTTAAAAATGACATTAGGATTTTTATGGGATTACATTAAATCTATAGATGGCTATGGGTAGTATGAACATTTTAATAATATTAAGCCTTCTGATCCATGAACACAGGATATCTTTCCATGTATTTGTGCCTTCTTCAGTTCCTTTCCTCAATATTCTACAGATTTCAATGTATAGATATTTCACATCCTTGGTTATAGTTAATCGAATGTTTGTATTAGAACAGAGAAGGAAAAATAACCATCCTCTGTAGTGCTGACCAAGTAAAATCAAATATAGTAGATGGTACTTTTCAAAAACTAGTTTAAAATACTAGCAGAGTTAGATATGGTATTTTGAGTAAGATATCCTTCTCCTGAGAATTCATTTATTAAAATGGCAATTTTCAAAACATCTTATCTTGGGGAATATTTGCTATTAGGGAACAGAAACCCATTTAAAGAAACTCAGATTAAGTGAGTATGCAAAAAAAAGTCACTTTGCTGCAAGGGTAGAGGGATTCTCCTAGAATCTGGTTTCTGTAGTTTATAACATATTACCACAGATTCAAATCAAATGTGTAGTTTATCTTTGCTTAGGTTTCAATAAAGCAAAGTACAATAAAGCCTTCTGCAATGCTGTTGAAGCTATACCATTGGCCAGTATGCAATGCATTATCACCTGATTAAGAGTACACAGTGTTTTAAAGACCATCCATAAGAGCCATCTACACTTATAAGAGTAAGATGCAAATTAACCATACCTTCATGATGCCCACCAGCCAATCAGGAGTGTGTATGCAAATTAACCCAACAAATATGACAGGTTAATTTGTATATGCAGGCACCGAGTGGCAGTGGACATGGCAGGATGCTTGCATTGTTGCTATGGCGATAATGCAGGAGTTCTGCACTGCCCCAGTTGCTCTGGGCCTCTGGGCAGCATGGGAAGGTGGAAAGGTGGCTCCAGGCCTGAGTGAAGGCAGTGCCAGCAGCCAGGGGAAGGAAGGCCGATTCTTGCATGAATCTTCATGCATCTGGCCTCTAGTCTTAAATTAGTAAGATTTACAATTGATTCTTTAAGATTGTAGTTATCTTGAATTCTCACAGATATTATGACCTTCCAATGACACACTGCAACTAGTCACCAGATTGCTTTAATAGATACTAACATTGGTGCTTATTTGAAGTCTTCATCAATTACAGTAGAAATGTGTAAGGTACACAGGCACACAGATGTTGGCCTAATGGGCAGGTGACAGGGAACTCCACTGTTTTCTTTTTTATTTAAATATCTTTAAGTCTTATCTCTGATAGCTTCCCCTGTCACCTCTTGGTAAGTAGGACTAATACTGGCTGCAGCAAAATTATACTTCCTATTTATCATGCTAATTGCAATTTAATGAGGAGAGGCCTGAGGCTGGAAGACTTGTCTACCTAGAGTCCTATTGGAGTGGAGTTTATTATGGTAATTAATACACCCTGTGATAATTAAATTGCTTTGCTAGATAGCTACTGTAGCTATCAAAAAAATTCGCTATACCAAAACTTTATTGAGAGTATTGAAAGAGCGGTTCTGAAAATTATGTTATCTGGAGTTTTTTGTGTGTTTTTCTATGCGAAATTGTAGCTTGTATTCCATTTTCAGATATTTCTCCTCAGAGCAAGACTGGCTACATTCTTTGTAGAGGCCAGTTCAAAATGAAAATGCAGGGCCTCTTTTTCACAAAGCACAAAGCTAATCACATAAAGGCATTAAAACATAAAGCTTGTTCTTTATTCCACATATACTCTCTGCCCACAGACATGCTTCATTGTGCCATTGAACTTCACTTACGAAGCATAAGATCAAAGATAACAGGCCTGAGTATGTGGTCCTGTGTGCCTACTCAGGTTGATTACATATCTGTCCAGCTAGCACTGTCTCAGACAGCAGAAGTGCAGAAGGCAAGCCATTTTTATAGAGTTGAGACAGAGCTAATCTCACACTAGACTTTGTAATGCAATAAAGTATAAAGGAAATCCAGTCAAGTTTGGGCTATCAGACAACTGGAGCTCAGGCTGGGGAAAACCTCGGGAGGGTAACCGGGACAATAAAAATGAACCAGCAATGGGGGTACTTATCTCAGTGAGGAAGTTGCCAATGTTTCCTGCTATGACAGGTAATAATTCCAAGGCATGGTCATATCAAATCCCTTTAGAAGGAACAAAAAAGTTAAAATAACAGGATAATGAGTAGTTTAAACTTCCTTATAATTACAGGTAGTTATTGCATTAACACAAACATGCTTGCATACTCCAATAGTAAACTTTTCCAAGCTTTCCATTTTCCCACTTCATACAAGTTTTGGTATTATTACAAAGATGAGTTTGAATAAAAATAGGACAAAATGTATTTTAAAAAGTGCACTGGTTTTCATTGCGGTTAAGTTGGTTTTCACTTTCTTTGTTTACTTTAATGACTAATTTGTTTCCTTCCTCATTGTTGGATTAATTCAGTAAGACCTAGAATATTATTCAACACATAAATGGTGGTCAGTAAATGCCTATGGGAATAATCTATATATATAAAATCCCAGCAACCATTAAGGCAGAACAACCAGAATGACCAGAATGTCCAGTGGTTTGACGTGCACTGCAACAGCCAACCAGGCAGATCTGAGCCACAATCGGCCCCACCCCTGGCCAGCCCTGCCCCTGATTGGCCCCAAACACCCTGATTGGGGGCAGGGCCAGCGCCAACTGCCCCACCCCCACCCCAGTTGGCCCCACTCCCAATGGATTCCCCAACACCCCTAAATCACTGCCTGGCTCCCTGGTGCATGTACATTTAGTGCAAGCACAAAAAAATAATTATCAGTCCCTCTGTCCCTGACCAGGGTCTCCAAGGGACTCTGCTAATCCTGCAGCCAAGGTGTGGAATTCCCCCTCCATGGCCCACAGCCCCAGGAGGCCTTCCAAGTTAGCAAAAACAAGGTGACCTAAGCATTGAAGGGATGGTGGACCTTTGTTGAGAAAGGTAGAGAGGCTGGGTGGGGATTTTGTGAAATTGCGGTGCCTTGCAGATTAGGTGAGCTCTCAATCTCTCTTTAAAAGGGGCAGAGAAGAGAACCCCCAGGCTGCCAGGAGCAACAGTGAAGGGTAGGTGCATTCAAAACCAAAGAACTTTTAAAAAGACATGAAAATCATATTGGGAAACTGAGGGCAGATCCCCAGGAAGAACACAAAAATCATTAAAGGGCCATCATCCATCATGATACACGTTCACAAACAACACATAAACAATCTTATCTCATGGAACGTGAAATGCAAAACAGTTCTGGTATGGGTTTTCTTTTAGCCATCCTTAAAGTATAATTAGATCCAGCTAGAGGAAAGCTATAGCTTTCAACATTAGACCCCCTGGCCAGCCCTGCCCCTGATTGGCCCCCATCTGGGCAGCCGGCAGGACCCCTCCCATGCATGAATTCATGCACCAGGCCTCTAGTTATACATAATTTACTTTCTACAATATGTTGCTAGAAATCATCTTAGGGATATGTTCCCAAGAACTAAACATCCATTGAAATCAGAGTACTAATAATACTCTGCTTCCACAATGAAGTAGAGTTTGGATATTAATATGTAGAACACCAGTAGTAATAAGTAAATAACAACTTTTCTGAGAGACTATTCTCCTCTAATTTTCTGATGTAGGTTATGATTTAGATGAGAGAGTGATACGTTTGTATCACAAAAACATTTATAATAACAATAGTAATAATTTAATCACACAGAATATCCTGCTCCTCACAGTTCACTATAAAATATCACGAGTTTTAGTTCTTTATTTAGTTATGGGCAGTGAAATTAGAAAGAAAAACACTATTTGGAATTATTTTTATGGGTTGTTGGAGAAATATATTTATTTATTCACTCAAAAGTGATATATCAAGTGTCTTCACAGCACTAGGCCCTGGGAATATAACAGTGAATGAGATAGGGCTGGTTTCTCTCTTCCTGGAGTTTATTATTTTATAAACAGTATAGAATAATGCCCTATACTGTTAATTTCCAGCAGGTCCACAGGCCTGTGCCTCAAGAAGAATCATGCATCTGAAGATAGAATTGTACTGAAACTAGGCTTTAAAGTAACTAGCCATGGTCAAAGTCAATTCCCAACAGTTCATTATTTTAAGTGGTTTCCACATTAGTTAAAAGGAAAAGGAGATAATAGGAAGAAAAGAAATATTGATAGATTTCTAAGTTTGGTAAGTATAAAAAATGAAGTGTAGTTAATAAAGCACAAAGCAGAAGATTTCCTCTTAACTCATAGTTATTATACATCATAATTAGAGAAGGGACTTGCTGCTCCCTGTACTAGATTAATAGCCTGGGCATTCATCTCTTTGACCTCAGCTGGAGCAGAAGCACCAGGAAACAAGCAGAAATCGAGTAAAAAGAAGTACTCTCTAGTATTTCATCTGGACAGGGAAATTAAAAAGAGAAGGCACTTAAATTGTGGAGGAGAATGTGAAAGGAAAGGATGGTGCTTTTTTTTCTTCCCCTTGACAGTCCTGGCCTTTGAGAACATGCTGATAGCTCTTGGGTCACTAAGCTTAGTCATTCCTCTTTTCTTTAAAAAAAATTAAATTTATTGATGTGACTTTGGTTTATAGGATCATGTAGATATCAAGTTTACAATTCCATGATACATGATCTGTGTATTTCATTGTGTACCCACCATCCAAAGTCAAGTCAGTTTCCATTCCTCTTTTCAATTACAGGAACATGCTATTAACCAAGGAATGGAATGGGGAGAGCAATTCTTTTGTAGAAAGAAGAAAAAGAGAGGGGACTATTTTTTACATGGAGAAGAAGGCATATCTGTTGGGGAACACAGAGTGAAATGCAAGGTAACTTTTTCCTGCCCCTATTATTTTCATTTTAAACACTATGAAATCCATTGGTGTTTCAAGAGGTTTACAAAACAATGGAGAGCAGGCCTTGGAATATGTAACTGTTATCTGGAGATTGTGTATACTATTGAAGGGTATATAACTAAATGGGGATATTTGAGCATATGTGAGTAAAGATCTGAGGTATTCATTGAAAAGAATAAACATGCTTATTAATACTGTTGTCAGAGAGAGAAATTGGATTGCATGTTCCATAAGTTTTCCATATACTTTTCCAAGAATCTCACTATTTATGGCTTTAGTATATGTACAAGGAATGCAAGTAAATTTCAAGTTATTATAACTTTCATGTAGCCATGAGTACTGAACATTATGATTTAGGAATTTGTCAGAAGTCCCTTTCAGGTTTGTATCCATTAGTTTACTAAAATGCTTATTGAAAGTGAATGTTTCTTCTGACCCTATTGTTTTCATGTATCAAACTAAAAAAAAAAAACTAAAAAAGTAAACAATTATGTTTTCAAACTTAATCAGATGGCTATTTTAGAAGCTCTTTGAAACATGAATCACTACCAGATGCAACTATTGATATTGATGGGCAAAGAATTCTTTTGTTTTTAGTGATTTGCCACACTTCTTAATATGGAAAAGCCAAGAGTAAAAAATTAATTGAGATAGTTGATCCTGGACTACTGGATTCTCTATTCCTTTGTGAGAATGTTTTGAGGACTGGAGGTTTTTAATATCATGATAACACAATGTAAGACTACTTGGATTTTCATTTCACACTCTTCCAACATAGTCTATTGGAAGGTTTTCTTTTTTGGTTCTACCTCTGATATCAGGGAATCATTGTTTTTATGCACTCATAATATTTTTAAATGTTTCAAGTTCTGAGGACATGCTTTTTAATCCTGATTAGGGCATGAGCCTACATGTCTGAAATTTAGTCAGGTAGTTCACCTCTTTGAAATTTTCATCTCTCTTCTTAAACTAGCTACTAATAACATGGTTCATATTCATGGCTTTACTTTTTGAAGAAAACATAAAGCAATTTGAAATCAGGATCTCAAATACTCAATAGGATTAAAGTTATTAATAAGATAAGCTATAATATCAATTTCTTCATGTAACAGAAGTGTTCCCACAGAGCTGTGTTTATTTTTTAATTGAGTAACATTGCAGTGGGACTAGAAACTTTTGAAATGTGGTTCTTTTAATTGGATGACTTTTAATTTAAATTCATATGAATCAAAAATTGAAAGTATACGTTTTACTTAGCTCAGATGTGTGTGCATGCATGCTTATAAGGCAGGCTGGGTTAAAATAAGATAATAGAGACCCTACCCCGGAAAAGCTTTATGGTCACTGTTCCTCAATAAAAATAATATTAAAGGGTAGAAAATTCTGATTTTTGGTTATTGTAAAAGCAACTACTCTAAGGCTTTCTTTGAAATATAATTCATAATATTTTCAGTAAATATCTTCACAGAACCTTGCTTTATTGATGGCCCTGAGCACAAAGCATAGTATGAATCTTGGTATCCACATAAAATTTGCTCAATTTTAATAACATTAACCAGATATTGACAAATCTGTCTCAACTGTATGAACAAAGCTTCAGAGCACACCTTTTAATGACTTGATTTTCTAAGTGTTTGTTTTCAACCTAGTTTATCCTCTTAGTCTCAGTGGGAAGGAGAAAATTTCAGTGAAATATGTGCTCTGTTTCTTGTTTGGTCCCTAATGAAATTTGTATTATATGTGAAAAGACTAAGTCTTTTGGAACATTTTAGCATTAGAAAGAAATATTTGACTGCAGTTATTTTTTAAACACAAAATAAAATATATCTGGTGAAAATGTCCAAATCATAGAGTTGCAGACCTCTCTAATAATCATCCCTAAAAATAAATTAAAATGCTTCGTTTTCTCTGTATTTTTTATAATTGCATAGAGCCTGGTATAGGGAGAATATTATGAGTTTCTCCATTAAATGTGTTCTCATTGCACATTAATGCCTAGTGTTTTATAGGCTTGCAATTGTCTTCTGGAGAGCTTTATACAGTTTCCAGCTGACATGGTAGTGGCAGAAGCTAATGAACTAAACTCAGTGCTCACCAACATGACTGCATTTGTTTGATTTATGCTTCTGTGTGTGTGTGTGTGGTGGGTGTTTTTTTTTTTTTTTTTTTTTTTTTTTTTAATCTCCTTTTCATTTTTGCTTCCAAGGCAACTAAGGCCAATAATGAGGACTGCCTGTGGTCATTTTTAGCCTAATATTATTTTAAAAAGGATGGCCCCAGATTGGAGTTACTAGAGCAAAGGAACAGGAGGGAGAATGAAATTGACAGCCATAGATCAAAGCCGAATTTTAGAGAAGAAACTGTAATCTAGAACATTTGAAGGATCACCACAAGTCAGGGCTGAAAGTGGCAGCACAGACGAGGGAGGACTCTTGGAACAGAATCTACATTAATAAAAGAGAAAAATTCTAATTGACTATATCTTCACTATACCCACAGCCAATCAGAGTGAGTACGCAAATTAACCCAACAAAGATGGCAGTTCATTTGCATATGCTGAGGATGGGAGGAGTGAAGACTGAAGACAGAATAGAAGGAAGGGGGAGGGAAAGCAGAAAGCAAGGCGGCTGCTGGAAGGAAGGAAAGCAAGGCAGCTGCTAGAGGGAAAGCGCTGAGGGGGGGGGGGGACGGGAGAGGTGGCAGTGGCAGGAGGGAAGCCCGCTGGAAGCCCTGTTATTGCAGGAATCTTCCTGCAACGGGCCCCTAGTGTAGAAATAAAACCCTATGAGGCTAGAAACCATAGGGAAAGCTACAGAATCCATATAGAACTGAAGGGTGGGACAAGAAGGGAGACAAAAGGACTTTCAGAGCACAGATGAATATCAATGTTAGAGATGAGCCCATACAAATAATGCTAATATTAGAAATAATAATAACACTAGTATTATAAAAATAAATTCAATATTAGAGATGGGCATGTGAGAATGCACTGTAACTGCGTAACAGAAATCAGAGGAAAATAAGCAACAGAGCAAAGGAAAAAGAGAGAGAAAATGATGACTACTGGTGTGTTATTGAAGGTAAAACTAACAACAGTTAGACTTGTGTCAATGTGACAATTCTGGACTACATTTATTTATTTGTCTTTTTATTTATATTATTCTACAATATTTATAGAATCTGGGTTCAGATACCAAAGTGTAAGTTAAGGAGCTAGTATTCTTTGTTTTATGATTATGGCCATATCTGAGTCTCAGTTTGCTTGTTTGTAAAATGAGTTTGAAAGATACTGAGACTTTGAAGTGTGTGTGTGATATAAAAAGATACAAGATTTAAATATAACATGCTTCATCTATTTCCAAAAATATTTTGAAGATTTTAAATATATATATACATACATATATACACACACACACACACACACACACACACACACATATATATATATATATATATATATATATATATATATATATATATATATATATATATAATTTTTTACAGACAGGAAGGGAGAGGGATAGAGAGCTAGAAACATCGATGAGAGAAACATCGACCAGCTGTCTCCTGCACATTCCCTACTGGGTATGTGCCCACAACCAAAGTATATGCCCTTGACTAGAATGGAACCTGGGACCCTTGAGTCCGCAGGCCGACACACTATCCACTGAGCCAAGCCAATTAGGGCTGAAGATTTTTATAATATTAAAATATACACAGAATGAGAAAGTTATGTGGCCTAAAAGCAGAGATATGATACATATAGGAAGATATAGATTCATATAACAAAGAAAGTGAAAAGCAATACTTAACTAAAGTGAATACTAAATTTAGCTCTGAGTTTCCTGGTAGCAGAGGAAATGGAAAAGCAGGGTGATTTATGGAGTTTTCACAGATAAAAAGAAGTGTACAAGTTCAAGTAAAAAGACCAACATTTAAAAAAATTTCCTTTTATAATTCATCATACATAGTAAATGTCAGCAAACTAAACAACATGGAGCAAATTCAGTCTTTTGCCTCTTCTTATAAATAAAGTTTTATTAAAATATGGTTATGCTTTTCAGATTTTCTGTAGCCTATAGTACCTGCTTGTTGCAATGGCTGAATTGAGTAGTTGGAACAGAGACTCTATGGCCCACAAAACCTAAAATATTTGATGTCTGAATCTTTATAGAAATAGTTTGCTACCCTCTGACATAGAACTTACTAAAAAGAATACCAAATTAGCCTTGGCTGGTTTGGCTCAGTGGATAGAGTATCAGCTTGCAGACTGAAGGGTCCCAGGTTTGATTCTGGTTAAGGGCACATGCGCAGGTTGCAGGCTCCATCCCTAGTAGGGGGGTGCAGTAGGCAACTGATCAATGATTCTCTCTCATCATTGATGTTTCTATCTCTCTCTCTCCCTCTCTCTTCCTCTCTAAAATCAATAAAAATATCTTTTTTAAAAATACTGAATTAAATAATGTACATTCTGTCAAATTATGGCTAAAGAAATTACTCAAACTTCTCTCAGGAGATGTCTTTTATTAGTACCATATAAATATCCAAGATAGCAGTTTAACTCATGTTTTAGTAAAGGCATGAGGGGCATTTGTGCATGTGTCTGTTGTGGCAGGCCAGGGAGGTTCCTAAGATCAATATACTCTGATTTTGTTCTCTTTCTTTTTTTAATGCATATATTGTGGATTCCTATTTAGTTCTGAGAAAAAGTATTTTTTATTTCCAGATTTCTTGAGATAGAATTACTCCATAGCATTGTATAAGTTTAAAGTGTACATGTTGATTTGATACAATTATATGTTGCAAAATGATTACCAGCATAGCATTAGCTAACACATCACTCATGTTATGTAATCACCACTTCTTTTTTGTGGTGAGAACATTTAAGATTTACTCTCTTAGCATATTTCAAGTATATAATCCAATATTATTAACTACTAGAGGGCCGGTGCATGAATTCGTGCACTGGTGGCTCCAGCAGGCCTGCCCTGATGGGAGTTGATCAGGAGTGGGGCTGGCTGGGGCGAGGGTCCATGGTTGTTCTGGTAGTTCTGCCTTTCAGTCACTGGGCTTTTATTGTATAGGATAATCACCAAGCTGTACATTAGTTCTCCACAACTTATTCATCTTATAACTAGAAGTTTGTATCCTTAGCCTAATACATCTCCATTTCTGCTACCCCATAGTCCCTAGTAACCACCATTCTCCCTGTTTCTATGATTTTGGATTTTTAGATTCCACGTGTAAATGATATTATACAGTATTTGTCCTTTTTTTTTTTATCTAACTTAGCATAATGTACTCAAGGTCCACCAAAAAACTGTTAGAATTAATTTAGTAAAGTTCAGGATTTGTGACAAGGTGGCAGTTGTGGACTACACATAGAAAACAGTTGCATTTCTAAACACTAACAATGCAATATCTGAAAAAAATAAAGAAAACAACCCCATTCACAATAATATAAAAAATAATGAAATATTTAGGAATAAATTTAACCAAGGAGGCAATAGAGTTGTATACTGAAAATCTATAAGACTTTGATGAATGAAATTGAAGAAGATATGAAGAAATGGAAAGATATCCCATTATCATAGATTGGAAGAATTAATGTTGTTAAGATATACACATTAGCCAAAGCCATTTATAGATTCAATGCAATCCCCATCAAGATTCCAATAGCATTTTTATAGAAATAAAAAAGTCCAAATTTTATATGGAGCCACAAAAGATTTCGAATAGCCAAAGAAATCTTGAGAAAGAACAAAGCAGGAAATAAATATGAGTAGAGATTTTTTTTTTCTAGAAGCTACATAAGATATATTCATTTTATGCCAGACACAAACAAGAAAGTGTGGAGTTCCTAGAAACTATAGGCTGGCATTGTGTGTCATTAAGGAAGAGTAACCTTAGAAGGAAATAGAAACAGGGGAAGGCAAAGAAAAAATGGTAAATAAATGAATGTTTTTTAGATTAATCCTCAAGTAAAATGTACTCTATCTTTGGACTTTCTGACATCACAAAGTTTAAAAGCTGTCATTGTGTAAACCAGCTTGAAAAGTTTTATGCTATTTTGAATAAAATATTAATGATAAACTAGGCATCTTTTAGTACATATAGAGAAGTGAGAGAATTTGAAGAAATGGTTAGTTAACAAATATTAGAAATCTCACCTGAACCTTTGGTTAAGTCAGAGTCTACTGATAGTAGAAATCTCTGAAAATGCCTAGAAAGTAAAGATACCATGGGATGTACTCACATGTTTTATGTGCTTGCTGGACAGATGGCAAAGGTAACATTCTCTTAGGAAAACTCAATGGAATCTTCCTCAGAGAACCATTATCACTTTGTAGAAAGGAAAGCTTGAAGGGATATTGCAAACCATTAAAAAGAAAAGTTTATCAGAGCCTTCACTGAATAATAATGATTGTTCCTGTTTAGTGCAAATGAGGTACAGCAGGGAGCTCTGGGAAAATTAGGTTGTCATGGTGACTGGTAACACTTTTTTTTTTCTTCTACTGGAAGTCAAGATAGATCAAGAGGCAAAGCAAAGCCATGTTTCCTTACAGACTTTTCCCAAGTAAATGAAATAGAAAAAGAGAAATAAAAGGAAGATCTGGCATATGCTTGAATGCTGTACTGCCCACAAATATAACAGATTTCTAAGAAAATGCTATTTTGCATAATAAGCTGATCCAGGGAAGTGAAAATGGCATCTCATTTATAATATAATTGATCCGATACAGGTGGGTAGGTGATTATTTTATAATCGAAGTCTGAGAAACTGCTGCCCCCCCCCCCAAATATTCAGATTAAAGTTAAAATGAAAATTAAATTCTTTAAAGACAACATTTAACATTTAGCATGAGGATAGATTATTTTTCTTTTGGAATTGGCTATGAACTGAAACCTGAAAAGCAATATTTAAATACTCTTTGAAAGGCACCTAAGCTTCCTCAGACTAAGTTTGCTTACCTATAAAATCAGCTACTTGGGAGAGAGTTCTATTGTTAAAACATTTCTCTCCATAAAAGCCTACAAGGGAGCTAAACCTGTAAAGAGGTAAAATTGCAGTCTCAGGATGGAGCCTTAGCAGGAGGCTCAGACACAGAGCTACTGGGCTTCCCTTCTTCTTTGTAATTGTCCTTACATTTTATAGAAAATAATTGACAGACATATGTCTTAGCTTCTGCGTTTTAAATAGTCACACATGAAATGTCTTAATCGCTCTTAACAGGAACTATTCTCCATCTGGTAGCAGCTTTCCAAATGGCTCAGGAAGGATGGAGTCACCAACTAAATCAGAGTAATCAACTGTAGGGCTGAATGGGTTGATGTTGACATGGATTATTCTGCCTTTTAGTTTTTGGAAGTAAATAACCCAATTCTAGAGAGCTTGCTTTTTACAAATCTTATGAAAACCTATGCTTTTATACATTGCATAATAATGTTTTGGCTGATGGCCAATTGCATATATGCCAGTGGTTCCACAAGATTATAACAGGGCTGGAAAAATCCCTATCACCCAGTGACATCATAATGACATAGTGCAAAGCATTACTCGTGTGTTTGTGCTAATGCTGGTATAAACACATCTGCAGTACTGCCAATCATATAAAAGCATACCAAACAATAATGTATATCGCATAATTTTCCATAATGATAATAAATGACTGTTTCTGGTTAAATTATCATTTCATACCTTTTATTTTTATCCTCATCTGAGAATATGTTTTTATTGATTTTTAGAGAAAGAAGAAGGGAGAGAGAGAGAGAGAGAGAAAAACATCGATGTAAGAGAGACACATAGATTGATTGCTTACTGTACACACCCTGGCTGGGGTTGGAATTCACAACCTAGGTATGTGCCTGATTTGTTTTATGCGACAGTGCTCCAGCCAACTAAGCAAACTGGCCAGAGCTGATACTATACTTTTTGTCCTATTACTCTTTTTAAAAAATCTTTATTGTTGATATTGTTACAGATGTCTCTTTTTTCCTCTCATAGCTCCCTTCCATCCAGTTCCCACCCCATCCTAGTCCCTCACTACCCTATTATCTGTGTCTATAGGTACTGCATACATGCATATAAGATCTTTGTCTAATCTCTTCCCGCACCCCTCAACACCCTCTTCCCTCTGAAAAAAATCAGTCTGTTCCATTTCCATGCCCCTGAGTCTATTCCATTCACCAGTTTATTCTGTTCATCAGATTTTTTTATTCATTTGATTTTTAGATTCACTTGTTGATAAATATGTATTTATTGTCACTTTCTTATTCATAATTTTTTATCTTTACCTTTTTCTTCCTCTTCTTAAAGAATACCTTTCATATAAAACTGATTTGGTGGTGATGAACTCCTTTAGCTTTTTCTTATCCATGAAGCTCTTTATCTAACCTTCAATTCTGAATGATAACTTTGCTGGGTAGAGTAATCTTGGTTGTACAATAGATTCTTGCTATTCATCACTTAGAATATTTCTTGCCATTCCTTCTGGTCTGCATAGTTTCTGTTGAGGAATGAGCTGACAGTAGTATGAGTACTCCCTTGTATGTAACTTTTTTTTTTCTTGCTGCTTTTGAGATTCTCTCTTTGTCTTTTGCTCTTGGAATTTTAATTATGATGTGTCTTGGTCTGGTCCTCTTTGGATTCTTCTTCTTTGGGGTTCTCTTTGCTTCCTAGACTTGTAAGTCTATTTCTTTCACCAGGACGGGGAAGTTTTCTGTCATTATTTCTTCAAATAAGTTTCCATTATCTTGCTGTCTCTCTTCTTCTGGCACCCCCATAATTCTGATGATACGCTTGAAGTTGTCCCGGAAGCTCCTTACACTATCTTCATATTTTTCTATTCTTTTTTTGTTTTGCTCTTCCAGTTGGGTGTTTTTTTGCTTCTTCATATTTCAAATCATTGATTTGATTCTTGGGATCCTCTAGTCTACTGTTGAGTCCCTGTATATTATTATTTATTTCAGCCAGTGTATGCTTAATTTCTGATTGGTCCTTTTTAATATTTTCACTAAGATCCTTGAAGGTCTCACTAAGATCCTCAGAGGTTTCTAGAAGATTATTGAGTAACCTTATAACTGTGCTTTTGAAATCTATATCCAGTAGTTTGCTTTCTTCCATTTCATTCATTGCGACATGTTTCTTTGTCTCTGCATTTTGGCTGCTTCTCTGTGTTTGTTTCTATGTATTGGGTAGCTGCTAAGTCTCCCTGTGTTGATAGAGTGGCCTTGTGTGGTAGGTGTTCTATAGGGCCCAGTGGCTCTGCCTCCCCAATCACCTGGGGTGGACATTCTTGGTGCACCCCTTTGTGGGCTGTGCACAGTCTTGTTGTAGTTGAGCCTTGATTGCTGTTGGTGTCACTGGGAGGAATGGACCTCCAGGGCAATTGGCTGTGGGGATCAGCTTTGACTACAGTGGGAGAGCGGCTATGCAGGAGACACCCTTATGGGTCAGTACTTGCTTCAGTGGGGCTTTGGTGCTCACTGAGTCTGCCCCTTGAGTGTGTCACTTATAGATGTGATAAGTTGTAATCTGGTATACACTGACACTGACCACTGGCTCTTGGATCTCCAAGGAGGTGCAAAGTCAGCCACTGCCTGGTGCCACCCAGAAGGAGCTACAGAGAGACCTGCAGATTCTTCCTCTTTGTATCAGGTTTAGAAGTGCCTAGATGAGGCCCACTGTGAAGCAAGGCAGGCAGTGCTGGTTCTGGCCTTGGGCCTTATATTGATAGCTTTGGGGCTCCCTGATACAGATGCAGATTATTTGACAGGTTTTAGGCCATTCATATGCAAAAGCTGCTGCTTACTGGTTGGGTGGGGTTGTTAATTGGGTGGGGCAGGGTCTCAGGGATTCTCTAGGGTGGAGCAAACAGAAATGGCTGCCAGTCATCCCTGCACCCACCAGAAAGGTCTCAGCATAGGAACATTGACCACTGCAAGCACCTCCATCTGGAAGAAAGCAGCCCCTGCATTCCTGCCCCGATGACAGACAATCCAGTTTCTCCCTGTATGTGTCTGGGTCCCCCAGAGCTTCATCCTGGGACTGGAGCTCAGAGCAAGCAGAAGTTTATAAATTCATTTCATAGTGCGGGCCTTTTAAGAAGAGTAGCTGGGACTCCAGCAGCCTGTGTGTCACTCAGCCCCAATCTGCACTGGTTTTTACAGTCCATAGGTCTTATTGCCTGTAGGGACTTCTTTCCCCAGCTCTGGGACCCTGGGCTTGGAGTCTGGTATTAGATTGGGACTCCCTGTTCCTCCAGGAGGCCTCTGCAGAAGCAATCTCCCTCCTGATTAAAAAAGCAGCACACACAGGTGCTGGACCAGCCTGTTCTGTGCCTCTTCACCTCCTACCAGTCTCAGTGTGCTTTCTTCTTTACCTCTCTAGTTGCAGAACTTCCACTCAGCCAGCTTTCCTGCAGTTATGGATGATAGTTGTTCTGTATTTTAGTTATAATTTTGATGTGGTTGTGGGAGGCAGCAAATACAGGCATTTACCTATGCTGCTATCTTGGTTCCTCGATACTATACTTTGTATCCTTATTTTACAATAGTTTACTCTTTTCAACTTATTAAAAAGAAAGTTTGCTATAAAAAAGTATACATGTTGTGTTATGCTGGCAGGAGCCTCTCACATCATGTTGACCATGTCTCTTGATTGCATCATTTTCTATTGTGCTTAACTTAATCCCATATTGTTTTGTTCATTAAGACCCCTGAGTGTACAAAATCTGCTGCTAATGTTGCCAGTAAGAGGCCCCATCAAGTGATTGACCTGAAAACCAAATTAAAAGTGATTGAGCACTACAAAGGTGAAAATCAGTGATGATTATTGCTCGCCAGACATGTCTCCTTTCACCATAGCTGAGATCTTACAAAATCAAAATGATGGAAGCTGTCAATTTATCCTCTTCATTGAAGGCAATGACACTAACATAAATTCAAGAAGGTTCTACATCAGACATGAAGAAACTTCTAATGACCTGGATGGAAGATCAACCACAGAAACATGTCCCTCTTAGTATAATGATGACCACAGCCAAAGCCAAAAGTTTGTGATGTTTAAAGAAAAGAGTGGGCCCAATTATAATGCTGAATTTACTGCTAGCTCAGGGTGCTTAAAGGATTCAAGAACCGATACTCATTAGATAATATGAAAGTGAGTGGTGAGTTTGAGAGTGCTGACGTGAAGGCAGCTGAAGAACTTTTGAAAACCCTAGATATGCTGATTGTGGAGGAAAGTTACTTGCCAGAGCAAATATTCAGTATGGATGAAACCTCTTTATGCTGGAAATAGATGCTGGACTTTCTTTCTCTGTTAAGGACTTTCGTGCAGAAGGAGGCCAAAGCAATGCCAGGTTTCAAGGCTTTTAAGGACAGGATAATAGTCTTGCTTGAGGGTAATGTTACATAAAGCCTATAAATTGAAACCCTTTGTGATATGCGCAAGTGAGAACCCTACAGCCTTCAAGCACATCAATAAGCACGCACTGCCAGTGTCCTACAGGAGCAATTAAGAAGTCATGGACGGCCCAGCTCCTCTTCCAAGAGGACATCCTGAATTGCTATGTCAGCAGAATGAAGAAGTACTGTTTGGAGAATAATAATAGTTTTCAAGATTTTGCTTATTGTTGCTAATGCTCCCGGAAGTCTTCCTTTCATTAGTGATCTTCATCCCATATCAAAGTGGTGTTTCTCTCTCCCAGCAACACCTCTTTGATTCAACACCAGCTTTTAAAGCTTATTACCTGAGGAGGACCTTTGCCTAGACAAGTGGTCTACAAACCACAACTTGTGAGCCACATGCAGCTCTTTGGCCTGCTGAGTGTGGCTCTTCAAGAAAATTCCACTGCCTAGGCAAGTCTATTTTGAAGAAGTGGTGTTAGAAGTTTAAGTTTAAAAAAATTGGCTCTCAAAAGAAATTTCGATCGTTGTACTGTTGATATTTGGCTCTGTTGACTAATGAGTTTGCCGACCACTGGCCTAGGCTATTGCTGTGGCTAAGAAGATACTGATGCAATTCTGGAAGGATTATAACATCTCTGACTTCATCAAGAACCTTGCCTAAGCTTTGGAAGATGTCACCAAGGAGTGAGTTGAAGAGCATGTGGAAGAAGATGATCAAAACGTTCACCATAACTTCAAATAATTTGCAAAGGACGAAGAGATTGCAAACATCAACAGTACTGTAGCTGAGATGGCAAACAGCCTTAACCTTGGTATGAATGAGGAGCTCCTAGAGGTGGTTCCTGAGGGGCTGACTAATGAGGAGTTGTTGGAACTGGAAGAAGAGGCATGCATTTACACTGACAATATTCAAAGTAAATATACACTGAATGGCCAGATTATTATGATCTATAAACACATAAAATCTGGCCACTCAGTATATATATAGTAGAGGCCTGGTGCATGAATTCGTGCATGGGTAGGGTCCAGCCAGCCTGGCCAAGGGAGGAGACATGTACAGTTGGCCGGCCTGCCTGCTGATCGAACTCCTGGTCGAGGGGACAATTTGCATATTAGCCTTTTATTATATAGGATATACACTGAGTGGCCAGACTATTATGCATTCAGAGATCATAATAATCTGGCCACTCTGTCTATTTCTTTCATGCAACCTATGAGAGAGCCACAGAGGGGTCTATGTACCTGGGTTCTTGTACCAAAACACCCCCATATCTGGCAGGTTTGTTTGAATAATCTCTTAAGAAGCTGTGGTCAAGTTATGTTTTGTTTTGTTTTTTTTTTAATAAAGATCATGGGTGTTTTATTTTCTGAGTCCTGCATTTTGTTATCCTCACAAATATATTCATCATTTTGTTCATTCATTCAGTAAATATTTATTTGTTGTTGGCTAAGTGAAAAGCATTGTGTTAGGTGAACCAGAAGATTTTGAGCCTGGTCTTATTCTTTTATAGTTAATCTGTTCTATCCAACATGGATATTTTTGTATGTGTCTAAAAGTGGAGTGCTTTACATCACTGTTTCCTGTTCTATAGTGAGCCCTTCCAATTTGCCAGTCTTCATGGTCTGCCACGCCCTGGCAAAATATCAATGTCAATGGAGTTGGGAGGGTTGTTGGGAGCACCCTGGGCAAAAATGGGATTCCACTTAACATTCAGCAGTTTTTCAATGCTATTTACATTGTCATATGCCTTTGGAATGTTGCCATAGGGTTGAAATGATTGGTTTTGTTAATTTTGTTCAGCTTTCTGGTTGCATTTTGGGGAGAAGATTTGCCCACTCAGCCGTAGCCAGAGTCTGTATGGGTTACTGTATTTTAAGCCATAGGTGGAAAAGTTTTGAGACAATGCTCCTTTACAAAATTATGTTTTTCCTCCAAAATCCAGGGTGGTCTCTTCAACTTTTCCACCAATAGCTGAGAGCACAAGGAATCTACCTGTACATAAAATATAACTAGAGTTAACCAGTTTTGTAAAATATGCAGAGCTTTTACATATATGCTAAGTAACTATTAGCAATTATACCATAGAAGTATTTAAAATGCAATGGGCATAGTCTTTGTTATTAAGTCCCTTCCTTGAGCAGTTCTTAGAGTAAGTACAACTGAGATGTCAGTGGGAATTTCTCTGAGGAAACTGAAGACATATGTTGGCTGTAGAATGTCATAGATAGTAAACTGGACTGTGATACAGATAAAGACCAGTGGATAACAAATACAACAAGCATAGAAGCAAATCAGCGCATCACATTTTCTTCAGTTCCTCTCAATAGCATTTTCTAGGTTCCAACAAGTCTGGATTGGAGTTAATACCACAGCAATACTTGGTAATAATTCTCTCATACATTTATTATATCTCTTATATGTCTGTGTATTTTATCAAATGAGTATGGGTTATATACAAATATGCTACAGAGATTATTGATTAAAGATCCTGGACATAGTGAGGTTACATGTTAAATTGCAAATTTTTATTCAATAGAGATACAAATAACTTCTGTGCTATTGAAAAGACAACTCCACAGCTTACAGTTTAGTGCTCTGCAGACAATCACTGGTTTTGTATTTAAGCTACCAATCTTACCCTAACTTTCTTTATTGAATTGCCTACAAATAGTTATCTCCTTAAATATTCTTTGAAGTGGTTTTAACATTTAATTGATTCCTTCATTAATTTTTGAATACAATTTCTGACATGAGAGTTATAATTTTGAATTATTGAAAATGATACTTTAGCAATATATTTGTACTAGAGGTCTGGTGCAAGAAATTTGTGCACGGGGGAGGGGGTCCCCTCAGCCTGGCCTGGACCCTCTCACAATCTAGGACCCCTCGGGGGGATGTGCAACTTCCTGTTTAGGCCTGATCCCCATGGCACTCAGACATCTGAGGGATGTAGCAGTGCACCAAGCAGCAGGTGGCCAGGGAGGAGCCCCAACTGGGGCCAAGTGCTATGCCACTCACGCTCATCCTGGCCTGCTGCACCTGCTGCCACCATTCCCCACTCGCCAGCTGTGAGCCTGGCTTCTGGCTCCCTGTGGGAGTGCACTTACCACCAGGGGGCAGCTCCTGAATTGAGCATCTGCACTCTGGTGGTCAGTGTGCATCATAGTGACTGGTTGACCGATCATTCTGATCATTATGTCATAATGGTCGCTTAGTCTTTTATATAGATATAGATATATAGATATATATAGATATGTGTAGAGAGAGGGAGAAGGGGGTGAGAGAGAGCATATTGTTTAGTACACTGTGAATAATTATTTCCACGTAGTGGGCTCCGTTATAATTTTTCATTTTAAGACCTAGAGTTAGGAGAACCCTTTCTGATACAGTTGATTCATATGTATTGATAAATGAATGAATGCATAATAGTACTTAGGTTGCATTGGAGAGATCATTTTATGTAATTATCATGTGAATATTATTGTCTATCTAGCTTTTCGGAATATTTCTTCTTTCCTGAAGCTTTGCAACGAAGATAATTTACTCATTGACTTTTCCTTAAATCAAATTCATACAAATCTTGTATAGGTTCTGGCACCTAGGATGATTCCATGAGGGATAGACTCATATCTCAGAAATGTTGGATGGCATATCTTGGTCTGCTTTAGAGAAAGATGAACACAGTAGGGGGGATACAGCTC
Organism: Pipistrellus kuhlii; assembly: GCF_014108245.1. Lineage (NCBI taxonomy): Eukaryota > Metazoa > Chordata > Mammalia > Chiroptera > Vespertilionidae > Pipistrellus > Pipistrellus kuhlii. The sequence goes on along the minus strand of NW_023425471.1, from coordinate 8,651,868 downwards.
CTGACTTTATTCAAGTAATACTGTGAACAATTTTTGTCTTGTTATCTGCTTGTGAGTTTTCTTATATTTTCTTTGCTGGAAGAAAATATTGTTCTCCAATTGAAAAAGCCAAAAGGCTAAAAATAACCGTTTTGACCTGTGTTTGTTGCTATGATATGCAGTCTTAAACATCAGACTACTTCCTGCTTGAAACAGGACACTGGTGGGAAAAATGACTAATGCTTTCTCAAATCCTATCTAATAAAAGAGTAATATGCAAATTGACCATCACTCCAAGCATAAAATGGCTGCCCCCATGTGTCAAAGATGGCTGCCTCCATGTGAACACAAGATGGCCAGCAGGGGAGGGACCAGGCCTGCAGGGGAGAGCAGTTGGGAGGGACCAGGCCTACAGGGAAGGGCAGTTAGGGGTGGCCAGGCCTGCAAGGGAGGTCAGTTATGGGCAAACAGGCTGGCAGGGAAGCAGTTAGGCATCAATCAGGCTGGCAGAGAAGTGGTTAGGGGGTGATCAGGCTTGCAGGCAGAAGCAGTTAGGGGCAATCAGGAAGGCAGGCAGGTGAGCAGTTGGGAGCTAGCAGTCCCAGATTGGAGAGGGTGCAGGATGGGCTGAGGGACACCCCCCCCCCCCCGTGTATGAATTTCATGCACCGGGCCTCTAGTTTAATATAAAGTTACTAAAGGAATTAATCTATATGCTTATTTGTATCTAAATTCCCTATTTGTAATAAATAATGTTTTCCAGTTCATATTTTTAGCTTGTGCTTCCCTGAGAAAATTTTCCAAAACTTGGAAACATCAAGTTTAACAAATCTTGGTAAAAGAGTAGGAGCCATTCTTTTGGTGAATTTCTGGGTTTGAATTTTTATTTTCTAGGCCAGTGGTTGGGCAAACTCATTAGTCAATGGAACCAAATATCATCAGTACAAGGATTGAAATTTCTTTTGAGAGCCAAATTTTTAAAACTTAAACTTCTTCTAATGCCACTTCTTCAAAATAGGCTCACCCAGGTATTTTGTGGAAGAGCCACACTCAAGGGGCCAAAGAGCTGCATGTGGCTCACGAGCTGCAATTTGCTGACCACAGGCCTAGGCCATCTTACATTTCCGGAGGGGCAGAAGTTAATTTGTAAATTTATATATAGAAGAAATGCAAATAATTTGTGTCCAATGGAAGAGATAATTCTATTGCAGAGTTTCCAGATTTAGCAAATAAAAAAGCATGCAGTATTTGGGACATACTTATACTAATTGAACATATTCTCTCTTCATTTGACAGTCACATTGAACTTTGAATTCCATATTTTATCTAGTGATTCTACCTCCAGAAGTTCCTGTTTGTGTCCAGGTATGTTATTAAACAGATTGTGTCTAACTCAGCAGTCTTATTGTAGCATAGCTTTTTAATGACTACCTGCACAAATATTTTTATACTAGTTTTATTATCTTACTGGTTTCCTAATTAATTGAATTACAGGAAATATTTGGCACATATTCATTTATGAGTTCTGATTTGGTCTTTTGGAAAATTATACTTTAACATTTTTGTAGGTCAGCCACTTAGATGCCCACATAGCTTCACCCCACAGAGCCAAGTCAACTGTATGCCTAGGGAAGTGTGCCTCCTGGATAGTATCACACCAGTCAAGTATTTTCTTGACTCTCAGAACAAATCCCAAGCAGCAATAGAGCTTTAAATTTGTTTATTCTCTATTTTTGTTTATTTATTTTGGCTTTTGCTTTCTTGGTTTCCCTACTGATTTTTTTTTCTGGTTAATGTATGGCAAATAAGTTATTCTCATGGGTGGCAGTAATAATTGGGACTTTGGTTTTATCATTTGACCATTTGGTAATTTCTGTGAGATGAATGATGAATAACTATTTTTCTGCTGGAAATAAGGGCTTATGTAAGTTGAAATCCACCGAGTACACAGGAAATCAAGAAATAGAACTTCAAACATTTTAGAAATTACTAGGTTAGAAATGTGTTAAAGATCCATGTTCACATAATAAAGATTAATCTTCTGGCACATTACACTGAATTAATAATTTCAGTTTAAAAATAAAAGTTATGCATCTTTTGTTTTTTAATGGCTATATAATATTTGTTATTAAATATTTTTATTGTTGACATTAATGCAGGTGTCCCCTTTCCCTCCCCTTTTGCCCACTTCCACCTACCCCACCTCCTCCTCATTTGGCCTTTTCCAAATCATTATTCATGATGATGTATAGGCATATATGTTGTATAGCTATTGCCTTCACCTTGTTCGTCCAGGCACTCCCCTCCTTTCAGGTATTGGACAGTCTATTCCATGTATCCATCCATGCTGGTTCTGTTTTGTTCATCAGTTTATTTTGTTTGTTAGATTCCACATAATAGCGAGATCAAATGTTATTTGTCTATCTCTGACTAGCTTATTTCACTTAGCATAATACTCTCCAGGGTCCTCCATGCTATTGCGAAGAGTAAACATTTCTTCTTTTTACACAGCTGCATAGTATCTCATGGTGTAAAGGTACCAAAGCTTTTATATCCACTCATCTATTGATGGGCGCTCGGGCTGTTTATAGATCTTGGCTATTGCAAATAAATATAGGGGTGCATGTATTCTTTGTTACCGGTGTTTCAGGATTCTTAGGATATATTCTCAGAAGTAGGATTTCTGGGTCAAAAGACAGTTCCATTTTTTACATTTTTTTAAAAGTAAACTTCGTTCTGTTATCCACAGTGGCTAAACCAGACTGCATTTCTACCAGTAGCACACTAAGTTTCCCTTTTCTTCACATCCTCACCATTACTTATTGTTTGTTGATTTATTTATAGTAGCTATTCTGACAGGTGTGAGGTGATCCCTCATTGAGTTTATCTAAATGTGGTATAATGAGTGGATATTTTATGACTTTAATAATATTTTAATTTGTTTTCTTTCATAAAAAGAAAAATTATTCTGAACTTTCCAACTATAAATATTGGTTTAATATTCAAATAAGCTTACATGTAGCTACATAATTTTTGAAATTATACAAAATCAATATTTGTGTTCAACTACATTTTTTTTCATTCTGACAGACTTTTTAATTAACAATAATTATGCTTTGTAATTTGAAGCATGAGCATAATTTTAAACATCCTTAATTTAAATATTTGGACTACTGTTAAGTTAATTTATAGGTAATAAATACCAATAGAATTTGAAAGAATGAATGCTGAAAATTTGATTACAAAGCTTATATACTTTTATTTAGAAATGTGTTTTTTTTTCTACTATGTCTAGAGTAGCTGTATGTTTGAGTCATGCTGTGAGTGGTTGTAGAGATTTCTGTTATTTTTATTTATGGGCTTTGATAGTCTACTGAAATGTTTGCATGTGACAGAAAGTCCTCAAACATCTAGCCATGTTAATTTTCCTGTAAAAATACAAGTTTGATACTTTGAATACATATATCAGACTATACAAGGAACAATACTGACAGAGAAGTACAAGTGCTTGTTTGCAGTTGTAAATTTAATGTACTTTTCTGCAAGGGAAGAATAGTTTTATTGTCTCCTGAATGGATGTAGAATGTATATAGAGAAAGTTGAAAAAGTTTGCAAAAAGGGAATTTTTATTTGTATTTGTTTATAATATTTATAAATACTGGGGCTGAAAAGAAGCAGCAAAATACATTTATTTTTTCATTAAATGTATTGGGGTGATATTGGTTAATATAATTAAATACACTGAGTGGCCAGATTATTATGATCTCTGAACATATAATAATCTGGCCACTCAGTGTATATCTATATAATAAAAGGCTAATATGCAAATTGTCCCCTCAACCAGGAGTTTGACCAGCAGGCAGGCTGGCCAACCACCCATTTTCTCTCCCCCTGGACAGGCTGGCCGGACCCCAACCATGCACCATGCACGAATTCATGCACCAGGCCTCTAATACACATACACACACACACACACACACACACACACACACACACTCACACACACACACACACTGAGTGGCCAGATTATTATGCATTCAGAGATCATAATAATCTGGCTACTCAGTGTAGGTTTGAAGTGTACAATTCTATGATGTATCAAATTGGACAGAGTTGGCTTGGTTTTGGTGGGTTTAATGATAAGAAACATTACTGCCAAATATCTTAATGGAACACTAGAATTTGGCTTTCTCTCTACTAAAGTGAAACATTTGTTTTAAAACCCCTAACAAGGGTGTTATTACATGTTATCCTTTACTTTCCTTATAATCTGCCCAGATAACAAAGTTTCCAAATCTCACCAGAATATTATTCTCTGATCTTTGATGACTTGATTATATTTATTATTCTTATTTTGAATAATATTGCTTTTATGAAAGAGAAGAGGGGAAAAGGGAAGGAGGGAAGTAAAAACAGACTTAAAGACAGACTTGCATTTGTAGGCAGTGATTACCAACCACAGTGAGATCGAGACCCATCATCTGCTTGATGATGTTCATTGCATTATGTTAGGCCTTTTGTTTTGTATTTATTAAAAACTCTTATATTTTCTTTTAAATTTTTAATTACAGCTTACATCCAATGTTATTCTATATTAGTTTCAGATGTACAGCAAAGTGTTTAGAAAATCATGTACTTTACAGAGTGGTTTCCCAAATATTTTCAATTATGCCCTACAAAGATAAAAATCTACATTAAAAATAAATAAAAATTTTAGGATATTTTTAGCACCCAAAACTATTTTTGAGATTTCCCAGATGGCTTCTGGAAAAGCACAAAGTTTTGCTATTTCAATTTATCAACTAGAGATGACAGAAATAATTAAGTTTTATTGATAAGTCCATATTTCTTAATTAGCTCAACATTATTATAAAAATTCCATGGGAATAATTTCCAAATCAGAAGAGATTTTCAGCCTTCCCAAGGTTAAGGCTTTATAAGTAAATTTATATTAATATAAATATTCCAGAGATTGTAAACTTTATGGCCAGATCCTGGAGATTTGTCAATACCTTCATAGTCAACAATATAATATCAGGGCCCTTATCAGTTTGGCTCAGTGGTAGAGTGTTGGCCTGGGGATGAAGGGTCCTAGGTTCGATTCCAATCAAAGGCATATGCCCAAGTTGTGGGCTCGATCACCAGTAGGAGTTGTGTAGGAGGAAGCCGATCAATGATTCCCTCTAATGATTCCCTCTCATCATTGATGTTTCTATTACTCTCTCCATCTTTCTTCCTCTCTGAAATCAATTATTTATATATATATATAAAGTTAAACATAGAATTACCTTTTTTAAAGATATAGTTTAATATTACCTTCAGGGGAACCCAAGTCAGCCCTTGATAAGAATAGTTACTTACTATACACCAAGAGAATTTTATTCTTCTACATTCTTATACTATGGGTTTCTGTATCAAATTAACCACAGCCATCAAATCTCAGTATCTTCCCTCTGATGCTGTCATGAAAGCTCCACTATAGGATAGGTTTTAGTCTAAAATTTGTAAAGACAACAAGCCCAAATAACCAGTCTCGGTTCTTTGTGAGAAGGACTTTACCATATCTCATGAACTATTGACATTTTTGGGAATAAACTTTCAGGGAAGACCGCGAGCTGAAAATGCTTACACAACTTTCAAGCTGTACTGTGGACTATTAAGAATGACAGGAATCGTTTTAGTCTGCAAGCAGATATATGTCATGAATGCAAGTTGCTAATCAGAATAAAATAATGACACAAGACTAAATAAACTGATGATGAAAATATAAAATATTGATTAATTTTTTGGAATGGTGTTGATGTTTGGATTTTTTCCCTTGATATATGAAGAAGCCCTTTTTTTTCTTAAGCTATTCTTAACTGTAAATTTAGAATATTATGATTTTGTAAATGGAAAATATTTTAATTTTGGGTGGGTCTCATTGAAGCCTATTCCTAATTTAAAATTTTTACTTAGACTTCTTACTTTTCATGAAAATATATATTTTTTTACATAAGCTCAAAGAGAATCTATCTTCATTTTCCCAGACGTAATTGGGTATATTAATTATCTAAACAAGGCCATTCCATACAATGAGTGTCCCATTTTAAAATTATACTAATTTGATGAAGTAAGAAATGCCACTATTAAATAACAATAATTTATAAGACCTCTTAAAACTCAGCAATAACAAATAAACAACCCAATTAAAAATGGGTGGAAGATCTGAACAGATCTCAATAAAGAAGATATACAGCCCTAACCGGTTGGTTCGGTGGATGGAGCGTTGGCCTGTTGACTGAGGTGTCCCAAGTTCGATTCTGGTCAGGGGCATGTACCTTAGTTGCAAGCACATCCCCAGTATGGGATGTGCAGGGGGCAGCTGATGGATGTTTCCCTCTCATCGATGTTTCTAACTCCATCCCTCTCCCTTCCTCTCTGTGAAAAATCAATGAGAATATGTTTTTAAAAATACTTCTTGTTTTAAAAGCAAAAGAAAATATACAGATGGCAAGTAAGTGTGTGAAAAGATGTTCAGCATTATATGCATTTGGGAGCTGCAAATTAAGACAAGAATGAGATACCACTACAATGGGTTAGCTGGCCAAAATTCAAAACACTGGCCACACTAAATGCTGGAAGGATTTGGGGCAATAAGAACTCTCATTCATTGCTGATGGGAATGCAAAATGATCCAGCCACTATGAAAGATGGGGAAGTTTTTCATGAAACTAAACATACTCTTCCCATATGATCCAGAAATCAGTCCTTGCTACTTTTACCCCAAATGAACATAATAGATGTTTATTACCTTTACTAGTATTAAAGTCATTAGTTAGCTACTGCTAAGTTTCAACTTAGTCTTTCAGCTCTGAAGATATTCATTTCACGTCACTCCATCATCTCCGCAGTCAATTTTAGTCCGCAATAGCTTATTGTTTGAGCTGAAAACTCGTCCATAAACAGGTTCCTTATTAAATTTGTGGCTATGGTAATCAGTTGGTTTATTTTTAGAAACCATCTCTGTGAACAGTTTTAAAAATTAAAGTTAGACATTTGAAATGATTACAGAATAAAACCTCTTGTAATATTTCAACTTTATTTTTACTCTAACATTATGAAACTATAAAAATTCAGAAGTTATGCCTAAGTTAGTCATTAATAATGCCATTTTATTTTTTCCTAAGGGGTAAGATATCTCTGTGATATTATTGAGATGAATGATTATATACAAAGACAGAAAAACTCAATTTATTTTAAGGCACAAATAATGTCAGTGTCAGAGGTAGTTTTCAAAGCAAATGGTTTAATGGTGTGATATGGTCAAGTGCTTTCATGTGATTCTATAAAATAGATTGAAAGAATAAATCATTTCATTTTCCATTTACAGCTTAATTTAATGGTACCCCCATTCCCTTGATAAATTTTGCACAGAGAAAGGAATGAAGTCTAGCTGTTTGTATATTGAGAGTATGACTATGTTTGCGCTAAGCAAATAGGAATGTAGCTGATGTGTACTTGTATTCTGGTGAAATGATCTTTGCTCTCACAACAAAGAACTTAAACTGATAACTAAGAATCAAGAGGAGGTTTTTATTCAAATGTCACATTTATTCAAAGAAGCATAATATATACCTCTCTTGCTTTTATACTGCCTGAGCAGGCAAAAAACACTTCTAGCCCCTATTTAAAATGATATCTATGATTATTGTCAGTGTACAGAAAAGGAAAATGTGAAATGCAGTTTCACTCGACAGAAGGCGAGATAAATCCTCTGCTCTCTCTTTCATGTATGGCACCATTATGTTTGTGAAATATCCCTCAACATTTCAAACTTTGACTAAGCAACTGTGATAGTAATAGAAAAAGGTAAGGCAACAAATAATTTAATGTTAATCAGTATATCCCCTGTAGGCTTATGGGTTCTCTCTAATATTGCAAAACTGTTGCTCCAACTTGCACTGTCTGCGTCATAACCGCAATATCCACAAATTTAGCCACCTACAAAGAGGAGAGGAATGTATCACTCCTTTGCCAGATTTTTGCAGTACTGTCGCTTTAAGATTTTAGAAGTCTTTCAGCAAATAGTGCAGGCAATTGGCAAAAACACAGCTTCTTTATGCCATTGCTACCTTGGACATCCCGAGAACCCCTGCAACGAAAACGACATTGAAATTGTGTTTAACTGAATGTTTCATTTTTTTTTTAATTGGCACTTTGTCTTAATTGGAGCAAAGCAACCCTTTCATACTTACAGTTTAGGGAATGCTAACTCTGAAATGAGCCGGGTTAACACATTTCAAATGCCTAACTTCTAATTGGCTTCCTCGGTGAAGTCAACAAATATTTAGTGAGTGCCTATTATGACAAGCTCTTTTTTGGAAACTGGTCTTGTTTATGTTCTTTTCTCTGCCTCGCAAAATCATCATAGCAAAATTGTAAAACCCCCAAATTCTGAAAACCAATTGCCTTGTTTACTTCTCAGCTAAAATTTCATCAGCATAGGTTTTTAATGATAGGGAATCCTCCTCAGAATTTAGGGGGGACCTGTCTTGTTTTATTTTATTTTTATTATAAGCCTGAACTTTCATAGGCGAAGTACTTGCCAACTAGCTTATCTGGAATCTCATCCAGTTTTTCGTGGGGCTAAGATGTTGAAAGTTAGCTTACACTAATGGCAGAAGTGTTACCTGGGTGTAATAGCATGGTAAGCCCCATCATTATTACATCTTAGTAGGAATTAGCTACTTAATCCGGGGGGGGGGGGGGGGGGGAATCCTGAGAATATGAAACAGAGGCAAATAACGTTTGATGGAGTGAAGAGATTCCACACATTTTCTGTTGAGTAGTGCTTCTCAGAAAGATCCAGGCTGGGTGGTGTTCTGTTTCTAAGAGAAAAGCCAAAATTGCATAAAAGAATAAGATACTTTAAAATCACAAAATTAAGCTAGTCACAAATAACCATTATTAATATTAGATTAGATATCATTATAGACATCTTTGTATGATATAAAAGATTTGCATTAGGCATGGCTCAATCAAAGAATCAGAATTTCTGAATTATGAAGTAGAGGTTTTATTATAGAAACTAGAGGCCCAGTGCACAAAAATGTGTGTACTAGGAAGCATCCCTCAGCCCAGCCTGTGCCTTCTCACAGTCTGGGACCCCTTGGGAGATGTCCACCTGCCTGCTTAGGCCTGCTTCCTGGGGGATCTGGACTAAGCTGGCAGCCAGGTATCCCTTTGGCAGCCTGAGAGCCCTTGCATATCCTTAGCATAGCAGCAGTGGCGGGAGCTTGTGGCTGAGCAAAGCTCTCTCTGTGGGAGTGCACTGACCACCAGGGGGCAACTCCTGTGTTGAGCATCTGCCCCCTGGTGGTCAATGTGTGCCATAGTGACCATTTGTTCCTGGTTGTTCTGCCATTAGGGTCAATTTGCATATTATCCTTTTATTATATAGGATTACACCTTGCCCAGTTGTAGGAGTAAAGGAGAGGAGTGGAAAATTAATTTTTGTCCTACTGTTGGGTCAATTGGTTGAGCAATTACCAACCAATCTGAAAAGCCAAGCAGGTCCAGTATTGTGTGACACCAAGTATCTGCTGGTGAATTCAGGGTTGCTGTTGATGAGCAGGAAGAACTGGATACAGTTTTAAGGACAAGCTATAAAACCACTCAGAACCTTTGTCTCTATCACTACATCTAATCACCATGACCTTCAGATAACAATGCCTTTAGTATCACTTCTGTCTTTCAAATATCTAGAACCCAGACTATATAGGGAAGGAATTCTGGGGAATGTATGTCTAGTGTAGCCAATTTGAACAGTATAAACTACCACAAAGTAATTTATAAATTGGAATTATACTATAAATGTGATTTTAGAATGAAGTATTCAATTTTATTTTTCTTAAACAGAAGAAAAAGAAACTGAAGGAATTCAGATAAGTGTTTCTTCATTGCACTTTATTATAATATAGCTGATTTTCTAATTTTAGATATTAAATACATTTTGAACACTAAGGGTTGGAGTTAGGATTTTTCATTGAACTATATTAATTACATTTAGACAAATTTGATTAAATTTGTAGCATGTCAAAAATAGATAATTTATCTTACATTTCCTTCTGTCCCATCCCCATTTTATGATTTTTAAGTTAAATTTATTTTTTTTATTTTGTTTAAGCTTATACCAATTTTATTTTGTTCAGTATCATTAATTTTGGCATCTGCTAAATATTACTATATACTTAACATGAATGCAATGCCCATGGCCCAGACCAGTGGTTCTCAACATTTTTAATACCACGACCCTTTAATACAGTTCCTCATGTTGTGGTGACCCCCAACCATAAAATTATTTTCGTTGCCACTTCATAACTGTAATTTTGCCACTGTTAATGAATCGTAATGTAAATATCTCAGAAAACACAGATAGTTACAATACGATTCATAACAGTAGCAAAATTACTGCTATGAAATAGCAACAAAAATAGTTTTATGGATGGGGTCACCACAAGATGAGGAACTGTATTAAATAGTCGCAGTATTAGGAAGGTTAAGAACCACTGACCTAGACTCTTTCCATGACCATTCTTTGTTCTAACTATTCTCTTGTCTGGATGTTTTCAACTAGTTCTTTCATGAAATGCTTATGTACTATATATATATATATATATATATATATATATATATATATATGTCCTATTTGATTATTAGTGCTTATTGCCTTTATGTTTGTAAAACTTCTTGACTTATCATAATGTTCTTAGAACATAATTTATTTTTCTAAAACTTATATACATACATGCGTAACCAATGGACACAGTCAATAGTGTAGTGAAGGCCTGGGGTGTGTCAGGGGTTGGGAGGAGGGGAGCTAGTTAAGGGGAATTGGGGGACATCTGTAATACTATCAACAATAAAAAATAAAATAAAATGTGTGTCCATGGCCCCATTTTCTTCTGGTGTTAAAGATAGTTGTGGATAAATCTGAGAACAGTATATGTTCCTCCCTGTAGAGGAGGTGCTTTTGCTGAATAGCTGAGAATTCTTTATTTATAGTTAAGTAATTTGAACAGGATTTGAACATTTAGTACTTTCCTAGAACCTTTCCTTGTACCTTTAAATCTAGGTTCAATTTTTTTTTTTTTTTTTACAATTCATAGACATTTTCTTAAATTAATAAGCAATTATATCTACTCTATTTGTCAAGATTTATATCATTTATTTTTAGAGAAATTTTAGGTTCACAACAAAACTAAGCAGAAAATAGAGATTTATCAAAGGGGATAAAAAGAAAAAAATAGTAAAAAACAAATGAGAAGTATTTTCCAATACCTTACACACATACATATACACATGCACACTTTACAATAGATGAGCCAAAATGGAAACAGTGTTATCACCCTAAATCCAATTTATATTAGACTTCTCTCTTGGTGTTGTACATTCTATGGGTTTTGACAACTGTATGATGACATGAAGCCACCATTTTACTCTAATACAGGATAGTTTCACTGCCCTAAAAATTCTCTGTGCTCTATTACAACTGATTTTTGTTATTATTTTCATAGTTTAGCCCTTTCTAGAATGTCATAAGATTGGAACCATATAGTATGCAGCCTTTTTAGATTGGCTTCTCTCATCTATATAATAAAAGTCTAAGCAACCATTTCAGCAGAACGACCAGAATGACCAGTCTATATGATGCTCACTGACCTCCAGGGGGAAGACACTCAACACAGGAGCTGACCCCTGGTGATCAGTGCACTCCCATAGGGGTAGCACTGCTCAGCCAGAAGCCAGGATCATGGCTGGCAAGCACCATGGTGATGGCATCAGCCTCTACTGCCTCCATGGCAGTGCTAAGGAGCAGCGAGCCAAGCAGTGAGGCACAGTGAGCAGGTGGGTGGTAAGGAACATTTAGTACACAACCTCCAGTTTGTTATTTTCCCATTTAAAGTTTGTTGTCCACAAGTGGAGACTGTATCAATACCGTGTCCAGAAGAACGATGGCTTCCTCATTTTTAACACACTATGTTTATTGCTACAATATAGGCATCATTAGTATCTTTGGAAGTTATTTCCCCCTCTTGCAGTATATTGTTACTAGAAGATCTTGCAACCCTAATGAACACTTTATGCTGAAGAAGATTTCAAAGGTCTTGACCATTGTCATGCCTCTAAATGAGCAGAAGCAAATCTGCTTTCCAGGTCAAAGAGCATTATGGCACAAGTTCAGATAAAATATTAAATCTGGTTCCTATGACATCTAGGACTTGAATGCTGTTCTATCTAATTTTAAGTAGATAAAAATAATGAACTTTTACTTAAATAAGGAATAAAATGTTCTCTAGGGCTAGTTGTAATGTGCCATGCACTTATGTGGCAAAATTGACCAAAAACAAACTTTCTTAAAGGACCATTCATTAACAAATTAATTCATTCAGAAGTTGACTTGAGAACTTAGATGTGGAAGGCACTATTACAGGCACTGGGGAAATATGAATGAACTTAAGTTTTGCTTCTCAGCTTGTATGTCCTCTCCATCCAACAGACTCTTGAAGACAATGATCACTGAAGTGATTCGCTTTGAATATTTACCTTTGACAGCCCCTAGTCATATTCTTTTAATGTGAGACCAGAGCAGAATACTTAAAAATGACTGTCCACAGTATGGGATTAAAATGAGACAGTCTATGAAACAGGTGACTCAAGTAAAATAGTATGTGTGGGAATGGGTGTGCATATGTGTATAATATAATAGGGTTATATTAAAATACAAGAGGCCTAATGCATGAAGATCCATGCAAGAATGGGCCTTCCTTCCCCTGGCTGCCAACACTGCCTTTGCTCTGGCCAGAGCTGCCTTTCCACCTTCCCATGCTGCCCAGAGGCCCTGGAGTGGCTGGGGTAGTGTGGAATGCCTGTGTCATTGCCATGGCGATGATGCAAGCATCCCTCCCCACCCCCAGCCACTCCGCACCTGTATACACAAATTAACCTGCCATTTTTTGTTGGGTTAATTTGCATACTCACTCCTGATTGGCTGCTGGGCATTGTGAAGGTACAGTCAATTAGCATGTTGCTCTTTAATTAGTGTAGATATTACAAACTACAGATAGCATATATTTTGGTTCTGATATTCCCTTTCAATCATTCCCATGAAACTCTTGGTGAATCCCTACAGAAATAAGAAAAATATCTTTTATCTAGTGCTACACAGATTGCCCTTGCCTTTCCAATGTTCACAGTGGGCTGCATCAGATTGCCACTTCCTTATATCAGGTTTTGATACTAACTGCAAAGGTTCTCAATATTCAAATCCATTTTTTCTCAAACCTTGATCTTTAATACACAATGTTCAACTGATTTTCTATAGTTCCAGTAGCAGCTGCTCTGAATTTCCAATTCACAGATCCTTCATCCACTGATGGATCTTCCATTGTGTCCTTGGCAGAACATCTATTAGTTGTTACCCCAGAAAGGGCTCTTCCCTCTCTCTATTTCCTGTCTGCTGCTTGTTCCCTGTGTTCCAATGCTTTACATGTTCTTACTTGGCTATAGTGGGTGGTAAGGGTTATGGCCTGCCCTCAATTTGACAAAAATAAAACAGCCTGCAAGTGGAATAATATATATTTTTAAAAGTCTTCCCCTCCTATTTATTGCTTATTCTTTACACTAAATCTCCCCATTCAGACCACCTCCTGTGACTAGCAAAAGTCCTTTTTCTCTTGTCCTACTTTTTCACTGAAATATATTGAGATATATTAACTTGTCTCTGAATATTGTCATATTTTTGTAAGTTATTTTTTGCAGAATCTTTTTTGATCAGCCATACACTGTCTCTAAAAACCTTTTTTGCTCTTCTTTTCAAATAATACCCAGTTTATTTTATTTTTTAACTCCTGTAAGTCACTTCTTAATCCCTGTTTATGGTGGCTGGCAGCTTTGCACAGAAATGCCTTATGTAACTAAATGAAGAGACTGGAGGAAAATGGCAGGACCATTCAATATTGCAGCTTCTCAGCATCTTACCTATGTGGGTAGGATTTTTGCTTTCACAGAAGGTACAGCAAGTGCAAGTAATCTAGATTAATTTTTTTTATGTTTAGCACTTTTTTGGCCTTTCTAAAGGAACCGTGACCTGATTTATCAGTTATATCAGATCAAAATTATGTATATTGAATTGACTTAGAAGTGATTTTGCATGTCAAAAATAATTTTTAGAGTAAAGATTATTTGGAAAGTATGTTCAATAATTTAAGAAAGAGGTATTAAATTTCAGTAGTTAAATAGCAGAAAATTATTGCAATAAAGTTCATTTGTAAAACTTTCTTAATCCATCTCCCTGAATCAGAACTTCAAGATCTCAAAAATTTATCCTTAAAGTTCTGACAGAATTTTATTGTAAACTGCAAATCTAAGTAAATTGATTTCTGTTTAAACTCCATCTTCAGGATAAAGTATAAAACCTTTTAATATGAACCACAAAGACTTCCATGATATGACTTCAGCCTGTGTCTCCAGTATCAACTCTAGCACACACCTCCACTCAAATTAGAAACTCCAGACATATTATTTATTCTGCTATTCCTCTTTCTCTTCTTACCCTGACAACTTGTCTAGCATCTTTCTTCATGAAAAAAACACACTTGGAACTGGTTTGCCATACCTTATTTTGAGAATGAAGTTGGTATGGACCCTGGAAAAGAGCTATAGTCTCAGAAGTCCTATAATTTTTCTTTCCCTCAACAAATGTTCAACCTTGAAAGGAAGTCCAATGGTTCATTCCAAAGAATGGATACCATCATTATTTTGGAAAGTTTTAAGTCTAGCTCGGAGGTGTCAATTTTCTGCTAGTATCGAGTTCATTGACTGCTTGAAGACCTATCCTATCATGCTATGCATGTTTTAGTGTTTTGAAAATGTGAATTCTAACAAAATTAATATTATAAAATACAATAGAACAACTATGCACTTGATAACTGCATAATTCTACCTCCAGCTTGAAAATTCAGCTAGTCAGTAGAATAACTTGTGTGTCTATATCCAATTTGTCATAACACTTATGAAAAAGAATTTCCCTCCCTCTTGACCTGGTTTAGCCAAATATTGCCAGAGTCCAAACACTAAAATCTAAACTTTCTCAACAGTGAGCTATGCCAACTTTACTAATGTATTTCAGCTTTGCTCAGGTAGTATTCCACCTTTGACATTGTATTATATTGTCTTTTATACTGGAATATCCTTTTCTTACCTCCTCACCTCCTCCTCACCCCCATTGAAAAACATCACATTTTCTTCTTTGTGGATCTCTTTGTGGATTCCTATTGATAATTCTGCACCTGTTCAATGAAAGTTCAAACAAAAATGTGATAGAGGAGCAGAACTGAGATCACAGAGAGAACTTCATATCTAAGTTACCTTCCCCCCCACCCCCGCCTGAGTAATAAAAATAGATGTCATTCATCCTGGAACACATCACCTAGGATCAGAAAGAAAGACTTCTTTCACATTTGATGCTGAAGAATATTTTTAGGCAGAATTGGTCTATTTAGATAGAATATGAAGGTACCCAGTATTCCCCAGATTCTTTTTTTCATCAGGAAAGACTCATGAAGACTTCCTTTTCTTATGACAAGACATATGACTTAGCCTTGCTTTTAGAATATGTTGAATGACTGGGAATAGTCCTCTCTAATAACTCTAAAATCCTAAGAGCCAGTGTAGTGTAGTTTTTGAGAGCATAGACTTTGGTTTAATTCCCAACTCTGTAGTTTCACAATTGTGTTGGCAAGTCACTTAAGCTCTCTCTATGCCTCTGTTTCTTTAAGTGTAAAATTAAGATAATAATGATATACTGTATAATTCATAAGGTTGTAATAAAATTTTCCAGCTTTATTGTTTGAATTTTGACATATAACATACAAATGCAAGGAATGCAATGTGATGATCTGATACACTTATATATTACAAAATGATTACCACAAAAAGTTTTAACACTTTTATTCTTTCACATTATTAACATTTTATTGGTGTGGTGATAACATTTGAATTCTATTCTCTTGACAACTTTCAAGTATAATACAGTATCATTAATTATAGTCATTATGCTGTACATTGGATCCCAGACCTTATTTATCTCATAGGTGGGAGTTTGCAGTCTTTGACCAACACCTCATTTTATTCAACACCCAGACCCTGGCAAACACTGTTCTACTCTCTCTTTTTATGAATGCTGCATTTTTAGATTCTGCATGTGAGATTATACACTATTTGTCTTTCTCTGTCTGACTTACCTCACTTAGCTTAAGGTACTCAAGTCCATCCATGATGTTGCAAAAGGCAGGGTTTCCTCCTTTTATGGCTGAATAATATTCCACTGTGTGCGAGTGTGTATGTGTGTGTTGAGTATCACATTTTCCTTAACTATTTAGTCTTTGATGGATTCTTAGGCTGTCTCCATGTCTTGGATATGAGGGCTAATGCTGCAATGAGCTTGGGAGTGCAGCTGTCTTTAAGTGCTTGTTTTGATTTTCTTTGGATATATACTCGGAAGTGGAAGTGCTGCTGGGTCATATAGTACTTTTATTTTTATTTTTTTTATAAAACCACCATACAGTTTTGCATAGTGATTGTACCAATTTCCATTTCCACCAACCAGGCACCAGGATTCCATAGCCTTGTGACCGTTTGTCGTTTTTATAATAGCCATTCTAACAGGTGTGAGGTCATATCTTGTTGTTTTGATTTGCATTTTTCTGATGATTAGTGATGTGGAAGAGCTTTCCATGGGCGTGTTGGCCATTTTCATGTCTTCTTTGGAAAAAATATCTCTATTCAAGCCATTTGCCCATTTTTAAATTGGATGTGATTTTTATTTGCTATAAATTGTATGAGTTCCTTATATATCATAGTTATTATCCTCCTTCAGATAAATAATTGGCAAATATTATCTTTCATTTCATACATTGCCCTTTTGTGTGGCTAATTCTTTTGTTTGCTGTGCAGAAGCTTTTTTAGTTTGATGTAGTCTTACTTGTGTATCTTTGCTTTTGTCACTTGCACTTTTGGTGTAATATCCAAAAACCATTGCCAAGACCAATCTCAAGGAGCTTTGCTCCTTGTGGTTTCTTACACTTTTGAATCTCACATTTAAATCTTTCATTTATTTCAAGTTAATTATTGTGAGTTGTGTAAGATAGGTGTCCCATTTCATTGTTTGGCTTGTGGTTATCACGTTTTGCCAGCAACACTTATTAAAGAGACCATCTTTTTTCTCCATTGAATCTTCTTGGGCCCTTTTTTAAAAATATTTGTTGACTATATATATGTGTGGTTTCTGTTTCATTTGTATGTATATTTTTTATGCCAGTACCATACTGTTTTGGTTATGATAACTTTGCAGTAAAGCTTGAAAACAGGAATTGTGATGCCTCCAACTTTGTTCTTTCTTATAATTCCTTTGGTTAATTGTGGGCCCTTTCTAGTTCTGTACAAATTTTAGCGCTCTCTTTTCTATTTCTGTGTAAAATGTCATTGGAATTTTAATAGAAGTTGTATTTAATCTATAAAATGGTTTTGAGTGGTATGGACATTTCAAAAATACTAATTTCTAAACACATGATATCTATTTATGTTTTATTTGATTACTTACCATTTTAATGTAAAAAATATTTTACATTCTTTAAAAAATTTATTTCCAAGTTTGTTATTTTGATGATATTGAGATCACAGGATATTTTTCCATTTATTTGGGTCCTGTTTTCTTTCTTGTAATTATCAATGTAAAGACCCTTCACACATTTCATTTTGTGATGAATTTTAAACTAGGTAAAATACACTAAATGCTTAGAAGAGTATCTGATAAATAATTAGCACCATGCTAAATACTTGATATAATTATCTTTCTTTGATTGAATTCCCATTTTAGCTCCTTTCCCCATCCTTAAGCAATCTATAAATTTGAAGTAGCCCTTTGGAGACCAGGACTTACAAAAGACACTATTTTATTTCTTTCCAGTGTTGTATACAAACAGTTTATTTGGGAGGTGAGTCCAGGGAAGACAATGAGGGTATAGTATAAGAAAGGGAGACAGGCAAGGGAATACTGTAAAGCTAATATGAGGAAACCCAATTATGTAGTAGTTTTCTGTGGGTAACTGGACTCCATCCTGATATGGACCTTCAAGAGACTATGTGGAACATAACTTAGAGAGTTCCACATATAGGTAAGAAATCTAGGGTCTTATGTACGAACTCATGTCTCTTAATGGTTGAGAGTAATTCTTGTGATGGTACCCTCTACAGATGTTCTCCCTACCCAGCCAGTGGACTGAGCAGGATTCTGAGGCAGGAGAAAGCCTTGGGCAGAAGATACAAAAATAACAACCTGGACATAAAAATTCTATCTGCTAAAGGCCAGAGTTTATAAGTAGTATACAACACTATCTGCTACAGCTGACTACTACACATCATTTGAGTGCCAACCTAAATATATTGTATATTTAACTGGCAATATAAGAATATATATTAGAATCCTTTAAATAGGTTATAACCTTTTAACCTTGCAATTATGTTTCTGGAAAATTATTTCAAGGATACTGAGATAAGCAAAATGCTAAATGCAGTATTATTTATAATTTTAGTAAGTAAAGAACTACCTAATTTCAAAAATAGAATATTGGTTAAATGAATTCATATAATCTCATTATATAATATTATGCCACCAGTAGAAAACATGCTTATGAATAATTAAGTATACATTAATATATAATGTATGTAGAATGTTCATGATGTGTTATTAAGCATAAAACAGGTTGTAAAAGATTATATAATTCCCATTACACACACATGCATACACACACATATAGGCAAGGAAAAATGGCTGAAATATTACACAAAATAATTAACAGTAGTTATTACTTGGTTATAGGATTTGAGGTAATTTAACTCCCTTGTTGATATTTTTCTAAAATTTCTGCAATAAACATTAGTTTTATAACCAGAAAAATCACTAAGTGTAATTTTAAAGCAAAATTAACCTTTTAAAATATTGATATTTTCAAACCTGGAATTCTATTGGTTCTTGATGTATATTATTGCAAGTTTGATTCGAAATCTAGCAATTACACACTAGAGCATCCCACATTTCTTTTTCTCAGACAGAGCAGAAATATGTATAATCTCTGGGAGAAATTGATTGCAAACCTATATGTGCTTTGAATGCAATAAGGCAGATTGTAGCTTAAGTTATTTTCTCTGTCTAACTGGAATGATGTTGTGATTTGGCCTGTAGGATTCCCCTGAAATGGATTTTTGAAGGCAGATAAACTGTGTCCCTAGATAAAATAGGCTTCTGACATATATAAAAATGAGCTGGTTATTGACCTGTTTGTATGCAGCGTATGCTATTTCTTATGGTAACATCGTCTGCTCAGAACTGCAAACACTGTAGACAGTGATGAATTATTAAGAATGACTCTGGAGGAGGCTAGAGTGGTGAGGTTTGTGGAATCTGGCACGAATCATATGGAAAGACAATTTCATAGCCACAGCCCAACTCTCTAAAATCACAGTCCTATAATATACATATGAGATGATCTATAATATACATATGAGATGATCTAATATACACAGTCCTATAAATATACATATTTATGAGTCAGTCTAAACCCATCACAATAATAAACCCTTCTCATTACTAACAGAAAGGTCAGAAAAGAATGGATCAGTCATTTATTATTATCATACTTTCATGATAATTAAAAAGAAAATTTAAAGATACCGTCTCACATTGTAGGGGCCAAATGAATGATCAGGTTTGTTTGCCATGTCGATTGGAGAAAAATCATTCATGTAATTTTGTTTGACTGCTTATGTTTTTATGAAGTGTTGGGAGAGGAAAATCCATATTTTCCTATAGTTCTACAACCAACAAATAGAATTATGTTTCAATGAGCTAGTAATTCAACTTCTCAGAACCTGGTCTAAGAAAATTGCTATAAATTTTATCAAGAGATGCACAAATGCCGAACCCGGTTTGGCTCAGTGGATAGAGCGTCGGTCTGCGGACTGAAAGGTCCCAGGTTCTATTCCAGTCAAGGGCATGTACATTGGTTGTGGGCACATCCCCAGTAGGGGGTGTGAAGGAGGCAGCTGGTCGATGTTTCTCTCTCATCGATGTTTCTAGCTCTCTATTCCTCTCCCTTCCTCTCTGTAAAAAATCAATAAAATATATATTTTTTAAAAGAGACGCACAAATATTTTATTCACAAAAGTATTTGGAACAATGAAAACATGGTAGCAATCTAAATAGCCAGCTGTAGAAAAATAGTTTAAATCATGTCATTCATACTATAAGATATTATTTATATGGGGTGGAGCAAAAGAATATTTATAATTATCTGTGTGGAAATTAATAAACAATAAAACAAGAATAAACTCCGTAATACAATTGTAGACCTACTTTTTGCCCCACTCTGTATTTAAAAATGATGTTGAAGGATATTTAGTGACATAGAAAAACACTATGAAATGTTAAATTTAAGATATATGCAAAATTCACATGGGTTATCACCCCTCTTATATAATAATAGATGTTGGTTTATGTATAGGAAGAAGAATGAAAGGAAATAAAATACCAGCTACAGTTATCCATGGATTATGGGTTTATTAGTGATTTTTATTTTCTTGTTTGTTTTAGTCTTGCATTGCTCATATTACTTACAATTAATATGTTTTATTTTTATTAGTAGAAAATTGTAAACTAAAGGAGTGGATAATGTACTAAGAATTTTACCTTAATTCCTTTTTAACCCTGTCTCAGTGTATTGAGAATTGGCTGTTTGAGTCATCAAATGAGAAGCAGGTGCTCAAATGTGAAAGTAATTGAATTTCACACAACATTTTCCATGGGGCAATTGAACCAGGAGTGCTTAAACACATGCCTTTCAAAAATTTGTTCCAAAGTCTTCTTAAATCTGTTTATTAGTATAGACTAGTCTTTCAACAACTATGCACTAGTATATAGTGTCCACCATATATTCAACATTATGCTATTTCTTGTAAAAAAAAAATAGAAACACATAAAATGTTCTCTAGGTTCAAGAAAGTTCAAGTTCTAAAAGAGAAGAAAAAGATGTCAAATAAAACTATTGGCACACAATGCCATAATTATGGTAGTTCTGTGCTAAGTAACATAGTAGAGTTTATTAATATTGAAGTAGAAAAGGGAATTGTGTAAATCTTAAAGTTAACTAAAGTAAGTACTATGCAGTCTCTTAGGTATATATTTGTTTAGTAATTTAAATTTATTTTAATTGATTAATTTAAAATTTCTTTTTTATTTCATTTTATTTATTTTATCCATCACCATTTATCCCCTCTATGCTCTCTTCATCTCCATCCATTCCCCTCCTACCCTTGGTAATCACCATACTGTGGTCCATACTTTTAATCATTTTCCCTGCTACTTCTCCTTGTAGGAAATCATCCAATTTCAATCTGGACTACAGATGGATAGATAGATAGGTAAGAGAGTTTTAAGGCAAAGTGCATTTTAACCAAGTGTGAGCTAAATTCTTCAAGAAGCACAATGGTTAATGTATCCTGCTCAAGTCGGTACCTTCCCAAAGAGCATTAAACCAGCAGTCAAGAGATTTGGTTTTGTTGATTCAGTTCTGCAGGGCCCAGGACTGTCAAGGACTCTTATTTATGTTCTCCAAAATTATTTTCTTCTGTGTTACCTAGGGGGGATCATATGTTTGGCAGGGACCTTCCAACTTTAATGCTTTTCCTAAGTCATGAAATTGCAAAAGTACTGGGATACCGCTATAGAAAGAAAAGTGAGGTGGAATCTTCAGATCAGATTTTTCCTGCATTTTTCATCTCTTCTTTCTCTTTGCCATCATTGCCTCACTCCAGAAAATGGTCTCCAGCACATTTTCTACTTTCACATCTCCTATTCAATTCTGTCTACTTGAAATTTTATCTGCATCCCAAATGTTCTCTCAAAACCTTCTAGTTGCCAAGTCCTGTGGCATTGCTCCTTGATAATATGAATTCTAATTGTCATTTCCTTTAAAAAAATTTTTATTGTTGAGAGTATTACAGATGTCCCTCTTCCCCCCCCCTTTGGCCCCTCAACTGGGCTCTTGCCCCACCCCGGGCCTTCACTGCACTGTCCTCACTATTGTCTGTGTCCATGGTATCATGTCTTTCTCTGTGTGTTCTTGAGCAAGTTACATTTCCTCTTTGACCTTCATTTCTCCATCTAAAACAGTAGAAATAATACATCTCACAAATCTATTATGTTTTATTACAATGAATGCTAACACATATATAAGGTGTCTGGAACTTGGTAGATTCTAAAAAGAAAATTGACAATCCTTTCATTGTTCTCCTGGTTTCTGAGCTGCATATGTTTTTTATACTTCTGTTTGCTTCATAATCATTCTTATGGTTGATTAATTTACCTTATCTTCTTAACTTAAATATGAATGTTCTATGTTACTGTTAGTGGCCTTCTATTCTTATAGCCTCTTGTATCATTCTGCACCTCTACAGAGCCAGGCCAGATATTCCACCAAACCTACACTTCCAAATATCTAGTGGAAACTTCATTTGTACATACAATACCACTCTATAAAATCAGTATATCTCAAGCTAAATGTTTCACCAATGTACTTGTTGCATTCCCATTCTATATCAATACCTTTTCTGACTTTACTCTTTCTCTTAATGTTATCACTATTAAACTGTCTATATTATTTGATTCCTCCCTTGGTCCCCAATCCATAACCAATAAGTAACCTCATACTCTCTTATTTTTCTAGGACAGAGTATGTTATAGGAATGACCACAGGTTATTCATTTGTCTTTTATTTATTAGTTACATAGTTATAGTATCCTTGGGAAAAATACATGATGTCTTTGAGTATCAGTTGTCTCATCTGAGAAAATTAAATAATAGTAGCTTTTTTCATGGGCTTCTTGCTAGTGATGTGAATATTCTTTTTGAACTAACCAACAATTATAGATCCATGAATAAGTAAGTAGATAATTTCCAATACTTCTTCTTGTCCTATCATAATTCAGATCCTACCAATAGATCAATCAATTAACATGTATCTATCTAGCTTATTGATAAACCCTCATATCCAGTCTCTTTGCCTCTATACTTTCTTTGTCAATTATTGAAAATATCATATTATTTTTATCAATTTAAAATAGTACTTTTAGTAGCTTCTCATTGTTTATGAAATGAAGTCCAAACTCATTCTCATTCATATTTATTGCCCATATACTCTATATGAGGCATCATGCACAATAGGATTGGAGCTAATATTCAAATTCCCTGATTAGCTCTAAAACCCATAGATATCACACTGCTTTAGAAGAGCGTACAGTGATATTTGCAATATTATTACCTATTATCAGGAATTTTATTTGAACCAATATTTAGAGTTTGTGAGTGCTGAAAATAAAGTAGGTAGCCTTCAACTGTTCTTCCCAAATAAGGTTATTTGATTATAGGGTAACATAGTCCCTTTCAAATTTCACAGTTCAGGAATCATAGTATTTCATCTTGACACGTGGAAGTGTCATAAACCTGAGTAAATGGAAGGATTTAACTGTCAATCATAAAACTAATTGTAGTAGACACCATTAGGTGACCTTTGCCTATCCTTGTAAAGTCAGTGATGCTTGCACCAAAATTTGTGTCATAAGTCTGTAAACTAATTACATTCCAATTTGAAATAGTCCACAAACATTATTACATAAAACTAAAAGTTAAATTATAGGGTTGTTTGAATTGCCTTTGTAGAATCTCTGGCAGTGTTTTGCTGGTCCTGCTGATTACTGGTTCTGGGCAGAAGCTTCTCTAAAGTCTGCAAATTTAAACAAACCACCAAATTGTATCTTATTGTGTTTGGTATTGAACAGCTGCAAGAACAAACTAATATAAATGAAATGCGTGTCCCAGTTTTTGTCTTCTTGGAAGGTAGCTGACAGAGCCACGCCATCATCAAGAATCTATCAATATGACATTTTAGGTACAAAATGTGTCAGATGTAAGGAAGAAACTGAGGATAACTTACCTGCATGACCTGAATTGGTGGCATGTGGTCTCAGAAAAGGTGACACTTGAAAGGAAGGTGCATGTCCATTATGAAAGGTGTTGGGAAACTGAAAGGAAAATATAGTTCTGTACATATAGATATTTTAATTTTCTCTAGATTCATTATGAAGTTACTTGTAAGACCATTGGTATCAGAAAGCTAAATAATTGTCAAATTTTATTTATACATTGTTTAATAACTATGATTCATTTGAATTCCAACATACACAGGCTCACATAAACTATTAAACTATTAAGAATATTGATAGATTGAAATGGAAGAATTGGAGTTCATTTAATTTCTTGAGAATTCAGTTCTTGGGAAATTATCTTGTAGCCTGGTGGTGGACAGTTTTGGAAAGATCTAGAAAGTCGTTATCAATCATGCCCTTCTCATTCAATTTCATTCTATATAAAATAACATGAAACATTTTGTTTCACCATTGTTCTCTATAAAAGTGAAATCATAGGTTGTAGAATAAGAGTGAATCTACCATCCAATGCAATATTTTTCAATGTAAGGAACCCAAGTTTAATGTTAGGATAATTGTTTGATAGGGTCAATATTTAATAATAGAACTAGTCCTAGGAAACAGACTTCAGATTCATAGCCCACAAGGTCCTTGCTTTGAGACTCAGCATTTCAGGATTACCAAACAGACACCTTACTTTTGAATGATATCAAAGCTGTATATATTTGATTCAATCAATAGTTGTCACAGTGTAACTGAGTTTAAAAACATGCTTACACAATGCTCATGTACATTGATTTAGTTTACTATTGGCATGCATTTCCTAGCTGAGAAACCCAGGAAATAAGGTCTTTTATTTTTATTGAGTTCTCATGCAGAAACAGTTAATTGTGCTCTACATTTCTGAGGCCTGGTAGGGAAAACCTTTACTACTACCTCCATGCCTCTACTGAGTTTAGCTCCTTTATTTACTCTCTGGAGTCATTGATTTCAAGCCTGCTCTCTATGGAGAAACAGAGCCTTGACTGGAGGTTGGAATGAATGAGTTCAGGTTCATGGGTTTTAGGCTCCGGTCACTGCAGTCAGTGGCGCTCATGAAGGTACAACTTGAAATGGAGACCCCTTCTGCTGGTATAAATGTAAAAGGCTATAACCTTCTGAAAACATTTTGTAGTTTCTTATAAACTTACCGGAGGCCCAGTGCACGAAATTCGTGCAAGACTAGGCCTTCTTTCCCTGGGCTGCTGGCACCGGCTTCCCTCTGACACCCAGGACCCGGCTTCCCTCACAGCCCCAGCTTCATCAGAAGGTCGTCTAGAAGGACATTGGGTCTAATTAGCATATTATGCCTTCATTATTTTAGATACCATATACTTTCCATAGGACCTAGCAATTACAAGTCTGGATCTTTATCCTACTGAATTGAAAATATACATCAACACAAATATCTGCACACAAATGTTCATAGTAGCTTTGTTTGTAATAGCCCCAAACTGAAAACAACCCAGATGTCCTTCAATGGGTGAATGGATAAAGAAACCTGTTCATCCATGAAATGTAAATACTACTCAGCCATAAAGAGAATCCAGCTATTGATATCCACAGACATTCAGATGGGTCTCCAGGGTATTATGCTGAGTGAGAAAAACTGCCAATCTCATAAGATTACATGTCTATGATTCCATTTAGAGAGCACTTCCAAAATGACAAAATGATAGTGATGAAAAATAGATCAGCGGTTGTCAGGGGTTAGAATTGGAGATGATGAGTTTTTGTTGTGTGTGTGTTTGTTTGTTTGTTTTTTGTTGTTGTTTTTTTGAGGTGATGAAATACTTCTGTATCCTGATTGTGATGGCTGTACATGTGAAAAAAAATTTTGTAGTCCTATACAATGAAAACACAGATGAGTCCAGTATAAACTGCAGAAATTGACATGTAGTCCATAGATTAGTTAATAGTATTGCATCCATCAATTTCCTGGTTTTGACATTTTACTATGATGATGTAATATGTTATCAACAGTGAAAGGCAGATGAAATCATCATAGGAATGCTATACTATATTTGCAACTTCTTGTATTAAGTTATTTCAAGGTAGGATGTTTTTAAAATGCACAATCATTCTGAAATTATTGATAAAATTGGCAAATTAGCTTTCAAGAATATTATGTTGAATTCCTCCAATTTTAATAGTACTCCCAATGCTTCTCTACCCATTTATCCTACTTTATATTCTTCATATACTTCTCATTATCTCAAATCATGTTGTTATTTTTTATTAGATTCCTAATGTTTCCATTTAATGGAGGTAAGGGTATTGTCTCATTCACCTCTCTGTTCATAGTGACCCACAAAAGTACCTGGCATAAAATTGGTCACGAATAAACATATTTTGAATGGAGTGAAGTGAATATAGATAAAACATTTAATTTATTTCAATATCAATGAAACTTAAACAATTTTATATGCTTATTTTCTAGCCATTGTAAGTTTCCTCTTGTTCACTGTCCATTAATGTTATTTTTCTTTTTTTTCCTATAGGGTTATATTTATCTTTTTTATTTTAGAATTATTTACATATAACACTACTCATTCTTTGTCATTTTTCCCCCAACTATTTCCCAGGCATCCATTTGTTTTATATTTCTGCTTGTTTTGTTTTTTTCTTATAACTTTTAAAAATGAATATTGTGAAGTTAAATTTATGTTTTAAAAAAGTTTCTCTTTTTATTTTTATGCTGAGAAATATCCCCCTGTATTGGAGGTAATATACTATATCTATTTACAAATAATTTGTTTACCTGTAATTTAACTTAAGGTTAAGTAGAGATTAAGTTATTTTTCCCCAGTAATGCTTCTTCAGCATCATTTATTACAGCATATTTTTTTTCTGTATTAGTTCATTTTATGTTAATCATGGATTCTTAAATATACATTTCTCCTAGAATTTTATTGTTTCTCTTGTCTATTTCTATAATAGTATGACAGAGTTTTAACTACTCTAACTTTAGAACACATTATGATACCTGATTAGGCAAATTACACTTAAAAAATGTTTCTTGCTTATTGCTAGTTCTTTGTTGTTCTAAATCAGTGGTTCTCAAGCTTTCTAATGCTGCGACCTTTTAATACAGTTCCTCATGTTGTGGTGCGCCCCAACCATAAAATTATTTTCATTGCTACTTCATAACTGTAATTTTGCTACTGTTAGGAGGCGTAATGTAAATATCTGGTTTTCCAATGGTCTTAGGCGACCCTGCTAGTGGTTCTCAACCTGTCACATGAATCTCTCTATATAAAAAAATCTTGTAGTCCTATAAAACAAAAACACAGGTGAGTCCAGTATAAACTGCAGTTGATAACTGCGGCTCTAGAGTCTAAGACCATCAGAAAACACAGATATTTACATTACAATTCATAACAGTAGCAAAATTACAGTTATGAAGTAGCAATGAAAATAATTTTATGGTTGGAGGTCACCACAACATGAGGAACTGTATTAAAGGGTTGAGGCATTAGAAAGGTTGAGAACCACTGGTCTAAATGAACATCTTACGAAGTTTGAAGTAAACATCACTATCATCTTGATATTACATTTGATTTAGAGAATAATATGGGGAGGGTTGGCATCTTTAAAATATTTGGTCCTCCTAACCAACAACATAGTGTGTCTCACTTCCATTTATCTCAGTGTTCTTTATGGCTTTAGTCAAGTTTTATAATCTGCTTATGAGTCCTGCACATTTTTTATTTAGTTTACTCTTAGATACTTTATATTTTTTGTTAAATCTGAAGACAATATAGTTTCCATTACATCTTCTAACCAGATTTTTCTCTGTGCTTGTGGTTTGTTTGTATGGTTGTTGTGCAACTCACTACCTTGCCAATATTTTAATAATTCTAATGTTCTTCAGTCAGTTTTGGTTGTAGGGTTGCTATAGGACAGGTAATGTTACAACTTTCAGTCAGTGATCATGTTGCCTGTTCTTTTCCTGTATTTAAAACCTATTTATTCTGCTGGCTTTACAACTTAAGTACTGTTAAGGAAATGATAACAATCATATTTCTCATATTCCTGATGCTAGTGAATAAGCATATATTGCCCTGATGGTGTGGTTCTGTGGTTACTGTTTGATTATTGGTCAAGGCACATGCCTGGGTTGTGGGATCTATCCCCAGTGTGGGCATGCAGGAGGCAGCCAATCAATGATTATCTCTCATTATTGATGTTTCTCTCTTCCTCTCCCTCTCCCTCTCCCTCTCTCCCTCTCCCTCTCTCCCTCTCCCTTCCCCCTCCCTCTCTCCCTGTCTCCCTCTCCCTCTTCCTCTCCCTCTCTCCTTCTCCCTCTCCCTATCCCTCTCCCTATCCCTCTCCCTCTCCCTCTCTCCCTCTCCCTTTCTCTCTCTCCTCTCTCTCTCTCTCTCTCTCTCTCTCTCTCTCTCTCTCTCTCTCTCTCTCTCTCTCTCTCTCTCTCTCCCTCTCGCTCTTCAATTTTTTTAAAAAGCATATATTGTTTTACTATTTAACATAATAAATATAAATGAGATATATAATATGAAATAAATACATATAAGGAAATATAATGAGTACATTAAATATATATGAATTAGAAATATATAAGCTATCATGTTTATTACTGGCCCTTCTGTTTCTAATTTTATAAGTTTGAGCTTTTTAAATTTTCAAAACATGGATGGAACTTTTGTTTTATCAATTGCCTTTCCTCCCATTGAATAATAAAAAATTTTCTATGACATAATGATGTGATCCATAGCTTTTCTTGTACTGAACTCTCTTATTCTTTTTAAAAAATATATATTTTATTGATTTTTTACAGAGAGGAGGAGAGAGGGATAGAGAGCTAGAAATGTCGATGAGAGAGAAACATCAACCAGCTGCCTCTTGCACACCCCCTACCGGGGATGTGCCCGCAACCAATGTACATGCCCTTGGCCGGAATCGAACCTAGGACCTTTCAGTACGCAGACCAACGCTCTATCACTGAGCCAAACCGGTTTCGGCGAGAACTATCTTATTCTTATAAAAAATCATATGACATGTAATGGTGTTTTTTAACATGTTGCTGGATTCAATTTGCAAGTACCTTTTTAGGACTTCTTCAGCTACATTAATTAAGGCTATTAATTATGTTGTTTATATTTGTTAAGTTTTCTATCAAGCTAATTTTTATGCCTAAAAGATTTGACAAAGCCTCTCCCTAACCTAATTCGTCATGTTGCAAATTTGAGTCCTTCCACTACCTTATTTACTTCCCTCCAAATACATTCTAAATTGTCTGGTCATTATACTAGTACTCTGAATGGCAGTGCTTGGAATTGAAAGCAGAGATGACATGGCAATCTGACTCAGACAAGGCCATTGTTTCCTGGATTCTAGAATATATATATATATATATATATATATATATATATATATATATATATATAATCTTCTGATATCTTCTGATAAGGTCTGTGATGACACTGGCTTATTCTGGTAACTACGTAATGGTGTTGGCTTTTGTTGGTCTTATAATTATCTAAAGCCCTAAGTCTTTCTTACAAACTTCTTAGCCAGTTGAAAACCTGTCCAGGTGGTTTGCTGAATCTCCTGACAGTCCCTCACACCATTTCCTCTTCAATTTAATCTCATTAGGTTCAGACCATTTCTTTTAACCTGCCTTTATTCTTTTTGACTCTTGACTCTGTCATCCAATGAAGTTACTGTCTTTAGTTTCATATCACTCACAGATGGAATATTTACTGGCTACCCCTTCCTCTTTATCACTGCTGACTGTCTGAATGGATATTTTAGTGCCTATCTCTTTATTACTGGTTAGCATTAATCATTTAGTAATGTAATTCAAAGTTACACATTTGGGTTTATTCTTTCATCATATAATAATTAAATAATTTCTCTCACCCAGGCTGTGACAGATATTGGGGATGTGACAGCTTATAAAATTTGTTTTCCCTACTCAAGGACTCAGAGAACACAGACAAGCAAAAAAGAAAAAAAAAAGATTAATTCAATATGGTATTTGTTATGATAGAGAAGTATAAACATCTTTAAATTATCAAAAAAGATTTAAGGCAAAAGGGAATAGATGATAATTATTTTCTAAATCTCATTGATCTAAGTATATCAGATCTGTGATGGGTACTTTGATGTATTACTGAGATCTGGTTTAGAAATGAAATACTAATAGTCTCACAGAGTTCTCTCATTTTAGAATGAAAGAAATATAACATGAGTATGAGAAAGCAAGGCAAAAAAATACTCATGGCATTGAATTCAAGTTAGAAATATCATTGTGATAATTAGTGACCAGGTTTTGTTTTTTTCTAAACACTTTGAAAGCAAAATGGCTGGGACAAGTGATATACAAGATGCATCCAGACTGTCAATTAAGGAAGCACTTGGAAGAGAATGACATCTCAAAAAGGTACAAAAGCTGCCTGATTAGACTCCTACTGGCCAAATTTGGAAAACATTGAGCAACAAAATGAATAATGACAGAAATTAAGTAAAACCTATTGCATAAAATGAGAATTCATGCGTCCATAGAGATAGTAATACAAAACAAACAAACAAATGGGGAGGAGGGAAAATTCTCCCTTGCAGGAGAACTCTAACTAATAAATTCAGAAGAAATAACAGCATTAGACAATGGCCATTTTTCAACCTTATTATAATCATTTATTCAAACAAGAATCATCAATGAAAATTAATACTATTAGTTGAAAGTTTGGTGCTTGACAGAATATTACACAGTCCAAAAATATCTCCCCACTGATTTCTTATTAACTACAAAAGAAATTTATAGTGAAGAAACTTGGTGGATACACCCTTACCAAGTGATCAAAGTTAACATCCTATATAGTAAAAGAACACTATGCAAATAGACCGAATGTCAGAACGACCGGTTGCCATGACGTGCACTGACTACCAGGGGGCATACGTTCAATGCAAGAGCTGCCCCTGGTGGTCAGTTAGTCAGCTACAAGCTGGGCTGATGGCTGGAGAGCACAGCGGCCCGCCTCTGTGGCAGCGCTAAGGCTGTCCCACTGGGGCAGTGGGAGCGGGCCTAAGCCATCAGTTGGACATTCACCGAGGGCTCCTGGACTGTGAAAGGATGCTGGGCTGAGGGACCCCCAAGTGTATGAATGTCGTGCACCAGGCCTCTAATCTCCCATAATGAGACAAACAGACATTGTGTAGCTCTTGATATGAAGCATGAGAAACAGGACTGTATACATAATGTCCTGGCAGAAAAAGTATAAACCTGAATCTAAACATGAGAAAGGATCATATAAATGTAATTTGGGGGTCATCCTATAAAGTAACTCTTCTATAGAGCACTTTTCATATAAAAAGGGCCCTGGCTCTTGTGGCTCAGTTGGTTGGAGCATTGTCCCACAACCCAAAAAGGTAGCAGGTTCAAATTCTGTTCAGGATAACACCAAAGTTGAGGGTTTGATCTTCAATCCCTGTTCAAGGCACATATCAGAAGCAGCTCATCAGTATTTCTCTCTCATATCAATATGTCTCTCTTTTTCTCCCTTTCTCCCTTCCTCTCTCTAAAATTAATTTAAAATTTTTTTAAGTAAAAAAAAGACTAAAGAGACATAACTCCTAAATGTAATGGTGATCCTGGACAACATCCTGGACCATGTGGGGAGGAGGATAGAATGGGAACAATAAAAAGAATATTAAAAGTACATTTAACAAACTTTGAGTGTGGCCACATGCACAATATATTAGATAACAATATTACATTAGTATTAAAGTCCCAAATCTCATCAGATACTACCATATAGTATGATTAAAAGATGTGCTTTTTCTTAAGGCTATATGTGCTAAAATATTAAGAGGTAAAGAGTCATGTAGCTGACAAGTGATTGAATCCAAAAACTCAGTAGAACTAATAATAACAATAATGTTAATAATATTTATTGCACTATAATATGTAAAGATGTTCTTTATATAATAACTAGAGGTCTGATGCACGAAGATTCGTGCAAGAATGACCCTTCCTTCCCCTGGCTGTGGGCACTGTCTTCACTCTGGCCTGGTGCCACCTTTTCCGCCTTCCCATGCTGCCCAGAGGCTTAGAGCAGCTAGGGTGGTGCAGAATACATGTGTTGTTGTCATGGCAATGATGCAAGCATCCCACCCCAGGCTGTTCAGCACCTGTGTGTGAAAATTAGCATCTTTGTTGGGTTAATTTGCATACTCACTCCTGATTGGCTGGTGGGCATCGTGAAGGTATGGTCAATTTGCATCTTTCTCTTTTATTAGTATATTATATGGGTGGAGCAGTTGCGGCAAAGTGTTAATAATTAATGATCTAGGTGAAGGGTATTTGGGAATTCATTATATTACTCCTGCAACATTTATGCTAGTTTGAAGTATTTTTAAACTAAAAACTTAAAAATTAGAAGAAAATACGTTAGTAAAATAATTATCTGTAATTTAATGTTTTTAAAAATTTTATAAATTTTCTCAGTGCTTTCTGAAACACAACAGATCACTAAGTATGTGACTTTGTATATACTGTAGTAATTGGCACATACACAATCTCTCTAAAGAACTAGAAAAATAATCTGTGCCAGATATAGTCTAACTGGCTAAATTTTGTGTCTCATGCATACATTCTTGGAATGTGAACCCAAATTAGGGTTATTCCTCAAGCCTAGCTGCATAATTTGTGCCAAACTAATAAAAAATACATTTATCTTTAAATTGGGATACTTACTTTGATTAGTAATTCTACTTTCATTACATTTTTCAATTAATGATGAATGGTTAGAGTAGTTGT
Organism: Pipistrellus kuhlii; assembly: GCF_014108245.1. Classification (NCBI taxonomy): domain Eukaryota; kingdom Metazoa; phylum Chordata; class Mammalia; order Chiroptera; family Vespertilionidae; genus Pipistrellus; species Pipistrellus kuhlii. The sequence continues at coordinate 8,618,987 of NW_023425471.1, read as the reverse complement.
TAGTTGGCATTGGCCATAATTATTTTAATACTAATCTATAGAATACTTTCTAGATAAATTCAAAAATAGCAGACTTTGTAAAAATTAATGTAATATTCATTAACCAAGATGTTTTAAATTAAAGTCCTGGATGCATTAAATATGATTTTTACCATCTACAGAAACCTTTTTAAAAATGCTCTGAAGTATATGGTGACAATATAAAGTGGTTTTTAAAATCCTATCGATCAAAATGTTAATATATACTTAGATACTGATGACTAATGGAACAACTGAAACTCCTTGCTAGGGAAAAATAGAGCTACATAGAATTTGACAGCAAAATCACAAGAATAGATACTCATTGTAAAGTATTTTGGATAGACTTTACAGATATGCTTTCATGATTTACAATTCCAGGAATATGGAGTAGATCTACTTTTCCTATTCCTCCCACTAAATTCAACTAAAACTCCTAGATATTATACACTGAGTGGACAGATTATTATGATCTCTGGATGCATAATAATCTGGCCACTCAGCATAAATACAATATATATATTAGAGGCCACATGCATGAATTTGTGCATGGGTGGAGTCCGGCCAGCCTGGCCAGGGGGAGGGAACATGGGAAGTTGGCTGGCCTACCTGCTGGTTGAATTCCTGGTTGAGGGGACAATTTGCACATTAGTCTTTTATTATATAGGATATACACCGAGTGGCCAAATTATTATACGTTCAGAGGTCATGATAATCTGGCCACTCAGTGTATGTAAACAATCATAAGACCCTTAAAATAATGAAAGAAGATGGCAAATCTGCTAGGCACCCCAGGACTAAAAAATGGCATAATGGTGAGTCTCCTGCATTTTCTCCTGGGTTCATATGCCCCAGAATCAGAGCTGAATAAACTGGCAACTCAGAAATGCTGAAGGATCCAGATAAAAACATATCACAGGATGGATTCTACTGCAGCCTCATGCAAAACTAATTTAGATGGTTCAGATGATGAAAATGTGTACTTTTAACCTGACAACATTAACAATTTGGACTTGAATTGATTTTGTAAAGTGTTGAGACTTTTGAATACCTTGGGATAGGGTGAATGTATTTTGCCTGTGGGATGCACATGTATCTTTGATGGCCAGAATAATTGGTAGACAGAATAATTGCCCCCAAAGAACTTCAGGTTTTGATACCTGTAACCTGTTATTATCTTACCTTACATGGCAAATGGGACTTTGCAGAGGTAGTTAAATTAAGAACTTTGAAAGGAGATTATCTTGGATATTTTGGGGGTGGGTATTGCCCTAATATGCTCACAATAGGTCTTTATAAGGTACAGCGGGCAGCGATGGAGATGTAATAATGGAACCAGCCATCAGGGTGATGTGATTGCTGAATGAAGACCACAAGCTGAGGAATCTGGAAGCCTCTAGGAGCTGGAAAGGACAAGGAAATGGATTGGCCTCCAGAGTCTTTAGTAGGAACTTAGTCTTGCTGACATCTTGATCATAGTCCACTAAGACTAATCTTGGAATTCTAATATCCAAAGCTATAAGAAAATAAATTTATGTTTTTTTAAGCCACTAAGTCTGTGGATATTTATTATAGCAGCAATAGGAAATTAAAAACTATTTGAAGCAGAAGTGATAGAATTAAGAGGAGAAATAAAACACAATTATAGTTGGCGACGTCAACATTTCTCTCAACAATTAATAGGATGGCTGGAGAGAAAATCAGCCAGGCTGTAAAAGAGCTTAGTAGTATCAGAAACTAATGGGATCTGTTTTACATTTATAAAGCTTTCAATATAACAACAGCAAAATACATATTCTTTTCAAGTCCCCATGGAACACGTATCTATAGATTATTTTCTGAACCATGACGTCAAAGAATTTAAAAAATTAAACTAATGTGGTTCTTTGACCACAGTAGAACCAACCTATAAATCAGTAACAGAAAGAAAACAGAAGAGTTTCCATATACTTGGAAACTAAGTAACACACTTCTGAATTATCCGTAGGTTAAAGTATCAAGGGCAATAAAAATGAATTCACTTAATATGAAAATACAGCAAATTAAAATTTGTGGGCCACATCTAAAGTAATGCTTAGAGGGACTCTTGTAACACTAAATGTAAATATCAAAAAAGAGGAAAAATCCCAAATCAATATTCTAAGTTTATGCTTCTAGAACCTGAAAAGAAGAATATGCCCCATAAAATCATAAATAATAATAATAAAGAGAAGTGAACAATGAAATTGAAAACAGAAAAACAATAGAGAAAATCAATGAACCAAAAAGCTAGTTTTTTTAAACAGATGAATAAAATTGACAGACTTCTAAAAAGACTAACAAGGAAAATATAGAGATGATATAAATTATCAACATCAGTAATAACAGGACATATCACTGCAGATACTATAGATATCAAAAGAGTAACAAATGAACACTGTAAGTACCCATACATAAATGTGACAAATTAAATGAATTAGATATCATTCTCAAAACACACAAACTACCACAATTTACTCAATATGAACTATATATTATAGTTGGAATAGCCCAAAACTAACAAAGAAACTGAATTTGTAATCCAATAACTTACCATGAAGAAAATCCTTGACCAGATTACTTCAATTGAGAATTCTCCCCAACACTCAAAGTGTAACAGCAATGTTATATGATTTTATTCAGAACAAAAACAAAAGAGGAGAGAACACATTCCAGTTCATTTAATGAAGTTAGTATGTCATTCATTAAATATATTCTAGGTATTTTATTGTTTATGATCTTGTGAATTTTTAAATTTTTAATTTTGCAAATGTTTGTTGAAAGTACATATACATACAATGCATATATTATAAGTTTATATCCTCTTGCTTTAATAAATTGACATGTTAATTCCAGGATTTTCCTTTGAAGATTCTATAATATTTTCTATGTATACAATGATGTCATCTGTAAGTAGTGACAGTTTTCCTTCTTTGTTTCTAATCTTTATTCCTTTATATATTTTTCATTGCCTCTTTCTAGTATTTAAGATAATTAATATAATGTTAAATATAAATGGTAAAAGCAGATATCCATACCTCTATCTTGATGACTATAGGACACTGGTAGCTAAGTCAGAGAACTGGTCTGGGTCTTTTAGGGCATTAGATGTGACATCAATGTTCTCCAGTTCCCTATGTTTGTATTTTTACCCAGATGAGTGAAGGAGTATCTACACTAATAAAAGAGTAAGATGCAAATTGGCCGTACCTTCCCGACGCCCACCAGCAATCAGGAGTGAGTATGCAAATTGACCCAACAAAGATGGGTTAATTTGCATATACAGGCATCAAGAGGCCAAAGGTGGGGCAGGATGCTTGCGTCTTCACCATGGCGACAATACAGGCATTCTGCACCACCCCAGCTGCTTTGGGCCTCTGGGCAGCATGAGAAGGTGAAAAGGTGGCTCCCTGCTTGAGCAAAATGATAGCTACAACCAGTGGGAAGGTAGTGCAGGTAGCCAGGGGAGGGAAGGCCCATTCTTGCATGAATCTTCATGCATTGGGCCTCTAGTATTGTTAATACTGGAGAGTCCAACCTTTGCAAATATGAAGTCTTCATTCTATCCTAAGGCTGAGATAATGGACCTGTGCTACATCAGAAACAGGGAAAGAGTGGGGAGAAGACAACAATAGGTGATGTGGTAACCCTGTATGATGTCACCCAAAATTTCCAATGACAATATAGGATTTTGAATTCCCTGAAAGGCTTTCCCTGCATGGGGACTGTCACTGACCGTCTGTGTCAAAGAGATCTCTACCCAGAACTGTTACTCAGAAGTAGTGACAATAAGGAAATATCAGGTGATTCAGCTACCCAGGAGCATGAAACCATTCCAGGAAGCAAGGGAGTCTCCACAATTCATAGAGAAACATATTAGAGTTGCTTTTAATAATAGCATATGGAGACTCCCTATGCTAGGAGCTTCCTGAATCTGAAAGATTTTTGGAAACTGACTCACCAGAGATATTAATGACATAAACCACTAAACATGAGTGAAGCTGACCTAGCTGGTTTGGCTCAGTGGATAGAGTATTGGCCTGAAAACTAAAAAATCCCAGGTTTGATTTCAATCAAGGGCATGTGCCTGAGTTGTGGGCTCAATCCCCAGTGTGGGGCACACAGGAGGCAGCTAATCAACGATTCTCTCCCATCATTGATGTTTCTATCTCTCTCTTCCTCTTCCTCTTTGAAATCAATTAAAGAATAGATTTAAAATATGAGTGAATCTGATAAAAATCACAATACTTAAACTATTACTTGGGCAAACAGTCCACTGACAGGACTATCACCAGAACTTCTTTTTGGCAATTAGCATTCATTCCTGGGAGCATAAAATGGCTTTGAATTCGGGAAAGTCAAGATTTGTGGTCTTCTCTGATATCATAACATGTGTTCATATCTTCCGTCATACATATGGATACTTGATTTTCTATTTAAAAAAAGAGAGTTAAGCCGACACTGGTTTGGCTCAGTGGATAGAGCGTCGGCCTGCGGACTGAAAGGTCCCGGGTTCGATTCCGGTCAAGGGCATGTACCTTGGTTGCGGGCACATCCCCGGTAGGGGGTGTGCAAGAGGCAGCTGGTCGATGATTCTCTCTCATCGATGTTTCTAACTCTCTATCCCTCTCTCTTCCTCTCTGTGAAAAATCAATAAAATATATATATTTTTTTTAAAAAAGAGAGTTTAAAAAAAATGAATAACAATTTTTTACCAAAACAACAAAAATTGAAAGTCCCTAAACCTTTTTTGTGGACTGTTAGGATAACCTTGAATCCTAACCCATATTTTATATTACATCTGAGTCTCAAATAGAGGGTTATACAGAAATGGGCATGACATGGACCTATAAAATGGGCTTGTCTTTGCCTATTTCTTTGCATTTTTAAGGCTTTCATTGAAATGCACATGCGACAATAGAGTATATCAGCTGAATAGTGATATTTATCTTAATGTACTGAAAGGCAATAGAGGAGAAGATGATAGTTGTAGTGAGAGGAACTCACTTTATAGATATAGATATCACTACTGCAAATTTAATTGGAATCGACGAATTTTTTGAACCTGATGTGTTGCCTGATCTCTAACAGAATGTGTAAGAAAGTAAGATTTACCCTGGTATAAGACAAGAATGCCTTGTCCTTTTTTAGATTTCCATTAATATTCTTATGAAATACTTGTATTTAAATAGAAGCCAATGTATGTTCTGAGTCTATAACATAAAGTATTTCCTATTGCCCATGTTACATAGCTTACAACCATAGCCAATGTAGTAATTGTGAGATTCTATCTGCTAAGATTTTGGATAAACATTAAAAACCATCCTCAAAAAATAAAATCTCAACATTCCGTTTTGTTCACCTTTACACTGGTGATTGGGACACACATTGAACCTCTGGGCACCTCTCTGTTCTGAGAACATAAATAACCTGGGCCTCACAGAGAGCTCTTACATTTTTCATCTTTTAACCTTTGTTCTTGCAATATTCTGGTTGCCATTTTCATAGATCAGAAATGACACATCTGAGTGCCATTGCGCTTTTATACTTTCTGAGTGCTTTTATACTTTCTGGATTTCTGACATAAGGCACAGATATCCAAATCATATATGGATTATGTTTACTAACCTGTGGTTATCTATCAGAAAGTAAATTTGAGTTCCATCCAAAAATGCATCAACATCAACAATAGAAGGGCACACTCACCTTTCCCCCATTTCTAAGCCTCATAAAATGGTTTCAACGTCTTGTATTAACTAAACAAGAGCAAGGTGTAGAAAAATAAGATCTCAAAATAGGAGCAGCAGAGGTTGAGAAGAGAAAAGTAAGATGGGGATTATGAAACTAAAACAAACTAAAAAAAAAAACCAGTAAGATTTATGAGCACTGAATTAAAGAAATGAGGACTGGTAATCAACTGTAGTTTTCTCTTTATTTTTCCTACCTGGTCTTTTCCTTCAGTTGTCACTTTCTATTTTTTCCCCTATTGCCATGGTTGGCAAACTGCGGCTCTCGAGCCACATGTGGCTCTTTGGCCCCTTGAGTGTGGCTCTTCCACAAAATACCACGGCCTGGGCGAGTCTATTTTGAAGAAGTGGCGTTAGAAGAAGTTTAGGTTTAAAAAATTTGGCTCTCAAAAGAAATTTCAATTGTTGTACTGTTGATATTTGGCTCTGTTGACTAATGAGTTTGCTGACCACTGCCCTATATGGTCTTGTTGACAAATACCAGACTTAGGTGATTTATGTGAGGGTTCATAACCCCGGGGGTACCCCTATTGTAATGAGATCAATTGAGTAAGGGGAAAGAAGAAGGAAACTTCTAGATAACGTTGAAATAGGGGCTTTGTTGATACATGCCTGGTAAGTAAATTAATTATGTATAGGGAATTGGCTTATTCATGTTGCTATCAATCATCCTATTTTCTTTTTAAAATTAAACACCTTCACTAAAACCTTTCATATAACGTTTTCTCCAAATAAATTGAATTTTTAATTTTCTAAGCTGTCAAAAATATATTTTGGAAGTTACTTGCATTTCTATAAAATGTAGTTGATATATAAACATAAAACTAGATCACTGCCTCCTATTTTCTTTCATATGAATTCTAAACATCTAAAGTTATTAATACTTATTTGGTTGGTACAAATTATTACTTCACTTTAAGTCTACTATATTTAATTTTCTTGGGTGGTCATCCCTTATAACAATATGCGGTGTAACAACCAATGACAAATATCTTGGTGGCATAAAACAATAAGCATTTATTTCATTTATGCCTGAGGGTAAGCTTTAGGTTGGTTGATCTAGGCTAAGCTTGACTGTTGTGATTTTGCTGGGGCAGCTCTGGTCCATGTCTCTTTCATACTCCTCCTGAGGTCAACAGGCTAACCTGGGCATATTTTCTCATGATAATGTCCTAAGTGCAAGAAAGTAAGCCCAGTTACAAAAGGACTTGTCTAGAATTGGCACACATAAATTCTGCTATTATTTCTTTGGCCAAAGCAAGTCATGTGATCTAATGTAATATCCAGGGGTTGGGAAATTGACTTCAGTCTTTAACAGGGAGAACTACAAAGCCACACTAAAAATAGCATTGTCTACTAAACACACAAATTTGAGAGGAAACTGATTGGTAAGGGAGGAAGGCAATAACAGTCAAAGTAGCCAGAAAATCTAATTTTTTTGATCAATGAATATCTCTCCTCCCTGTCTCTCTCTCACTCTCTCTCTCTCTCTCTCTCTCTCTCTCTCTCTCTCTCTCTCTCACACACACACACACACACACACACACACACACACATACACACATTTATTTGAAGTCATAGGACATAAGAACAGGGCATTTAAAAGTATTCAAGTAACCAAATAACCTTTTTGGATAAGATATTTTTCAGTAGTTTTGTTTAATACATCATTCATATAGAAAATTCTCATTTTTTTCCCCAAATAAAATAAATCATAAAATGGATTTCAGTTGTTCTAGAGATTTATGCTTTGAATAAATCAATAGCATAGAGGGGGAAAGCCCACATACTCAATAGGTATATATTTCTCAGAATCCTACTAGTACGTATTACAGAGATAGATAAGAAAATGCCTCCAAGGAAATCTCAACCCAGCTTGCTCAGGTACCTGAGTCACTCTTTAACACTGCCAGTCTGACACTTTCAATTTTTTTTGAGCTTAGATAAATCACGAAGCCTCCCAGAGCTATGACTATCATACCGTGATCTGCAATGCTGGCAGATCTCACTGTGCTACCCAACTTAATCACAGAAGGCTGAAGTTAGTCATCAAATAATTTTCTCTCCTTTAGCTCTGACCACCAGTCATTGCTTATGTTAGCTCTCAGTGCAGCCCCTCCATATTTTAGCTCCCTTTTCTTACTGGGGTCCTCGTGACCATTTCTTGGGCTATTGAAAAATCATACTCAAAAGAACCTGTTACCTTTCCCTACTAGTCTAATCTAATTCATCATGTGTACTATTCCCATAGTCTAATGAACATCCTCTTGAAAGCCCGTGTCCTTTTTGGTTCTGAACATCCTGGCTTTAGTCTAATCCTTCCTTTTTCCCAGTTGACTGTCTTAACCTCTACTAATGTACTTGCATTCTAGAATGACCAGCTCTTCCCAGTTTTCCAAGACTTTCCAGGTTTTAGCAATGGAAGTTCCACATTGATTCTAGGCAAACCTGGATGATTGGTCACTTTAACTTACAAAAACATACCACATACCCACCCACACTCACCATGTAATTTATTTAATGAGTACTTGTTGAACACCGAACATGTGCCAGGCATTGCTCTGGATATTGGAAATTCAGCAGTACACAAAAAGACAAGGTTTATTTTTTTTCTTGTAGGCCTCAAAATTTTAATGGGAAGAGACAGATGTTACATGAATAAAAATACTTAAATATGTCGATGGCGATATCTGTTGCAAAAAATAAATAAATAAAGCAAGGGAGTAAAGAAATGGGTGGGTGGCTAAAGTTTTTTCAGGGAAGGAGGGACAGTCTTTCTGATAAAACTTCTATATACATTCCACAATTAATACCTTGCACATCCCCTCATGTACCTGAAAATATCTGATTCATTTTTTCATGTATTCATTAACATATTAATTCACAAATCTTTTTATATTCATTTATTTTAATGTTTTTATTGATTTTTAGAGAGAAAAGAGGGATGGAGAGATAGAAACATCAATGATGAAAGAGAATCATTAATCGGCTACTTCCTGCACACCCTGTACTGGGAATCAAGCCAGCAACCTGGGCATGTGCCCTGACCTGGAATTCAACCATGACCTCCTGCTTCTTGGGTCGGTGCTCAACCACTGAGCCACACCAGCCAGACTTTATTTATTTTTAATTACCATTGACATACAATCTTATATAAGTTTCAGGTCACACCACAAGTTTTACTGCAACACATACTATCCACTAGACATTGTATTAAAAGTGGCTTACAAAAGAATGAATGAAACTCACATACGCCCCCCTCTCAAGGGCCTTGTAGTTAGGTGCAAAAAATATTGAGCCATCAGTCATACAAATACGGTTATTAGTATAATTTTACATTGTGAAAAGTACTAAGAAGGAGCCAAATTGAAAACTATGGGTATTTACAGCAGGATCTAATTTTCATTCAGAAGTTAAGGATGTTTTCAGAAGAATTCACATATAAGTCCTCAAAACTGGTAGAATTAGCCAGTGGAGCAATGTTGGGGGGAGGGGGAGTTCTAGGCAGAGGATGAAGCACATCTGAAGCTCTGAGGAAGGGAAATAAAAGTTTGTTGTGGAGCAGAAGCCCATCTGAATGGAATACCATCAGTAATTGGAATGGTGGGTGATAAGCGTTGAGGAGAATATAACCAAGATCAGAGAGGTCCTTATTGTGCAAAGTATCTGAGTCTTAGAGTTGTACAACATTTTATAAAACTAGAGGTCTGATGCATGAATTCATGCACCGGTGGGGTCTCTTGGCCTGGCCTGCAGGGTCAGTCTGAACCCGGCTCTCCGACATCCCCCAAAAGGTCCTGGATTGCAAGAGGGTGCGGGCCAGACTGAGGGACCCCACTAGTACGTTTGGGGCCAGGGAAGGGTGAGAGTGGTTAGCCAGTAGGGGAGAGACCACAGAAACTCTTCAGGGCAAGTCTGGACCTTGCTCAGTACTAATTGGCAAGATCCCAGCAGCAAGCTAACTTACTGGTTGAAGCATCTGCCTTCTGGTGGTCAGTGCACATCATAATGAGCTGTTGAGCAGCCTTAGCATATCATTAGGATAGTACACTTTGGTTGAATGGACGATTGGACAACTGGGCACTTAGCATATTAGGCTTTTATTATGTAGGATTCTGTGCCTGGTTTTCTTCTTATAGATTCTGGTTTAGGGTCCAGATTGGGCATTAAGTTTTTTTAATTTCCCCAATGATGGATATTTTCCCCAAGTATAAGCTTTCACCTGTTTACTCAGGAAAAAAGTCATTCCACTTTTTACTTACTGGAACCCTACATATTTTTTCACAGGTTCAAGTGCTATCTTTTCTTGGAGTCTTTTACCCCTTCCCTAGCTAAAGATAGCCTTTCCTTTCTCCTTGCTCTTTCATGTCTTGTTTAGATTCAGTATTAAAGAGCATAAGAAACTAACATTCTAATTAACTTTGCAGACAACTTGGAACTGGCTTTCTCACTCATCAATTTCCTTGTTTGTCTTTGCCTTATTTCCATCCACTTCTCCACCCCTCAGAAACTTAGCAGGTAGATTTGACTGCTGCAAATATTAGGTATGAGTTTATTAAATAAAATAGACTACCAGCTGTAGAGGAGACAAATGCACAAGACAATACAATATCTCCAAATCTTGGATTTACATTCATGAGGGCGAATAAGCTTACATCCAGTCACATTACTTGGCTGTCTTTGAGATAAGCACAGGCAAAGGTAATGGTCATTTTTGATTTAGTGTTCTAAGAAGAGACGAAAAAAAGATGGTGTTCTACAGGATCTAAATTTGATCTTACTTTAATGGTGTGTTTTTATTCCATTGTAACTTTTTAAAAGTTGGGAATAAACAACACCAAACTCTTCCTTATTCATATTTTTCTGGGGATCCATACATCTAAATAGTGTTCATTTGCTTTGGCTGTTCCTTGCATCATTTTTCGTCAGTGCCTCTGATCTTGTCAAAGGCAGAATCCATTTTTATTTTTTAATCAAGAATTCTGTCTTTGATAGTGAGTTACAGAGAAAGGAATAGATAAAACCTGAACTATCCAGAGGGAATTTCCCTGGCTTTCTTTGTGGCGATAGCTCTACATCAGGCAGGGTTATTAAGCACTCCTGTCTTTATGGATCCCAATTTCTTATTCTTGCTCCACTTGTTGCAGCAAAACAAAATCACTTAAATGAAAGCTCACATATTTTATACCAATCATTCTTACATAAAAACTCAACTTGTATTATTAACTTGGGAATCTGTAAGCACAGATGAGGAAAGAAAGGCAGAATAATATTTCCATTCTAAAATTGCTGTATCAATTTGACTACCTTTGATTTCAGGTGGAACAAAATAAACTCAAAGAAATGTTAAAGGCATAAAAATACAGGGTGGGGCAAAAGTAGGTATACAGTTGTTTTATGGAAAATAATACAAGAATTAATACAAGAATAAAATTACTCTATTTTATATACTCACAACTGTAAACCTAATTTTGCCACACTCTGTATTTTATTTCATGGACCAAAAGACCAAAAAGATAGCTCCAGGGTTGATTATTTCAGAAGCTCAATGCCATTTTTAAGGGTCAAATTTTTCCAAAATCTGTTTTGACACCCTTCCTATTTCATGAAGATCCTCCAGAATTATGATTAAATCTGTGTCCAATGCAATAAATAAATAAATAAATAAATAAATAAATAAATAATGGCAGCACAACTATGGATTTAGTCCAATCAAGCACATCTCTTGGGGCTGGTGCCCAAAATACATGGCCCTGAGGAGTAGAGTAGGCACTTGAACAAAAATGAACAAAAGTAAGAAAATAGCCAAAACTGGTTTGGCTCAGTGGATAGAGCGTCGGTCTGCAGCCTGAAGGGTCCCAAGTTCAATTCTGATCAAGGGCATGTACCTTGGTTGCGGGCACAACCCCGGTGGGGTTGGGGGTGTGTAGGAGGCAGTTGATCAATGTTTCTAGCTCTCTATCCCTCTCCCTTCCTCTCTAAAAAAATCAATAAAATACATATTTTTTAAAAAGTAAGAGAATAAGGACAGATGAAGGGGACCAGCTAATAGTGTCTGTTATAACTGGCATGGGGTTCAAGAGATATCAGCTGTAGACCATTGTATTTCTTCTTTAAACCAGGAGGTTTTAACATTCTAATCAGAATCTTTAAGAAAGGCTACTTTGTCAGCTTGGCTTCTTTCACTTAGCACAATATTTTCCAGATCCATCCCTGTGATTCCAAACCATAAGAGATTTCTCTTTTTTACAGCTGCACAGTATTCCATTGTGTAAATATCCCACAGCTTTTTTGTCCATTCATCTACTGATGGACACTTCTGGGGGACAAGAAGAGATAAGCCAAAGAACTTATATACTTACTAGAGGCCTAGTGCACAGAATTCATGCACTGGTGGGGGGTGTGGCCTGAGGGGATGACCCACTGTGGGAGCACCACTTATCCTGGTCAGACAAGTGGCCATGGAGCCGCCCTCTGTGTGGTCTGGCATCTTCCATGGAATCAGAGCATTGCCTCTCCAGAGGACTCGGTCAGGGCCATGTCCAGGGACAATAGCAGTGAGATGATCATGTGGGATTTATTCTTTGTTCTGTTAAGTGATGTATCACATTCATTGATGTTCAAATTTGAACCTTCCGTTCATCCTAAGGATAAACCCCACTTGGTCATGTTGGATGGTCCTTTTAGTGTGCTGTGGATTCAGTTTGCTAATATTTTGTTGAAGATTTTTGCATCTGCATTCACCTTAGATATTTTCATGTAGTTTTATTTTTCTGTGGTGCCTTTATCTTGCTATAGTTTCTTGGTAAGGCTGGGTTAATAAAATGAGTTTGGAGGTATTCCCTACTCTTCACTTTCTTGGAAAGGCTTGAAAAAGACTAGCATTAATCCTTCTTTAAATGTTTCATATAATTCACCAGTAAAGCCATGTAATCTGTGCAGTCACAAAAATATAAATAGTGTATCATTCCACTTATATGAGGTACCTAGAGTAGTCAAATTCATAGAGATAGGGGAGAGTGAAATAGGGAGTTGTTCTTTAATGGATATAGAATTTTAGTTTTGCAAGACCACAAAGATTGGTTGCACAACAATGTCAATATACTTAACACCACTGAACTATACACTTAAACATGATTGATATGGTAAATTTTGTGTTATGTGTATTTTACTATAGCACTTTTTTAATATGTATGAGTCTGCTAATTAGACACAAGTAAGATATCTTCTGCAAAGTTTAGTCTGGTAATGAAAACAAACAAGGAGTTAAGACAGTGGTTCTCAACCTTTCTAATGCTGCGATCCTTTAATATAGTTTCTCATGTTGTGGAGACCCCCAACCATAAAATTATTTTCATTGCTACTTCATAACTGTACTTTTTATACTGTTATGAATCTTATGGTAAATATCTTTGTTTTCCAATGTTCTTAGGCAACCCTGCTAGCGGTTCTCAACCTGTGAATCATGACCCACATGTTGAGAACCGCTGCTGTAGAGCTTTAAGACCACTGGAAAACACAGAGATTTGCATTACAATTCATAACAGTAGCAAAATTACAGCTATGAAGTAGCAATGAAAATAATTTTATGTTGGGGTTCACCACAACATGAGGAACTGTATTAAAGGGATGTGGCATTAGAAAGGTTGAGAACCACTGAGTTAATATATGTCACTATTTCTTCCAGCTTAAGTTTCAGATCTTAATATTAACTAGAATTATTGTCTTTATTTTAACAATAAACTCAGCCATAATAAACCTGTCCAGTGATTCCTCAAGGCCCAAATCAATTACTGTTTCCTCGGGCACCCATCTCACAAGAATTTCTTTTTCTGAGTAGCATTTTGTTTAAACTGCTACACTAACTACCGTATTTTTCGGACCATAAGACGCACTTTTTCCCCCCAAGAAGTGGGGGGGAAAAGTCCCTGCGTCTTATGGTCCAAATATAGCCTACACATATACTTTTTAAAAAAAGTTTTTTTACTTGCCCAGCTCTGTGTGGTCTCTGTGTGCTTGCCCAACTCTAAAATGGTTCTAAATGCTGCTGTTTACTTTACAGGCTTGATTACCATGTGTTTATGACTGTGATGTTGGGTTTTAATGCACATAAAATATTTTAGGACACTATTTGTTTCAGAATCTTTTTTTCTTCATTTCCCTTCTCTAAAAACTGGTGCGTCTTATGGTCCGGTGCGTTTTATGGTCCGAAAAATACGGTAATTTACTTAGTTGGACATGTGCCTGCCTCTTAAGTTTAATGTCAAGGATTATCCCCTAGATAACTTTGTTACCTTGTTTTCTAGTTTTGTGTCAGGCACAGAGAAGGTAGGTAATAAGAGTTTACTGAAGTCATTGAACCAAAACATATTAAGCAATTAATAATTGCAAGGACTAAGATAGATGAATTTTTAATGTTGCCTTTATTTAGTACTAGTTAAAACTTTCACAGAGAAAATAATTGAAAACTTAACCATAATCTTATTTACTGACCAGCTAGGTTTAATATGTTTTATTCAAAAGCCACTTGATATTTAGTAAAAAACAAAGTAATGATTTAGCTTTTGAGAAGAGAATGCATAATTTTGGAATTCCAGGCCTCTGAAAAGTAGAGTTGCATGTTTTAGACACAATCATTCCTCCTAATGTCTTAAAATATAGTTGATAGTATCTGTTCTTAAAATTAGACAGGGAAGGTGCCTTTTCTTCCTAGAAAAAATATTCCTATAACTTTTAGGGTAATTACAAATACTTTAATGGTTGTAGTTCAGGGTAGCTACCGTGTTTCCTCGAAAATAAGACATCCTCCGAAAATAAGACCTACTTACAGGTTTCCTTCTGAGTGAAATATTGTATAAGGCATCCTCCCCGAAAATAAGCCCCCCCCCCCAGGCTAAACATGAGAGATTTGATCCACTGATTCTGAAAGAAATGGAGTCACAAGAAATTCACCAGGAAATTCAGGAATTGGATTGTTATGATGATGTTCCAGAAGATGATGACATGATTGTCATTGAATAAATGAGTAAATTCTTGATACTGTAGGATTCACAGTTTGTCTGGTTTGTGTTGACAACTACTGTACTACCATACCGTATACAGGTAATAAATTTCCTTTATTTTCATTTAACAATAAATGAGTACCATATTCTTCTTCATGGAAAAATAAGACATCCCCTGAAAATAAGACCTAGCGCATCTTTGGGAGCAAAAATTAATATAAGACACTGTCTTATTTTGGGGGAAACAGGGTACTAAGTGTAGTCCTATGCGAAATGGGACAGCTTAATGAGGTTATTGTCTATAAGTCAATGTGGCATGAACAATTACCATAAACTTGAAGAAACTATTCCAAACAGGCACATATCACTATTTTTTCTCTGAGTTTTAAGTCTAAGCATCCTTATTAATTCTATGTGACCTCATGTCACCATTTATATTTTATTAATTGAATGTGTGTTCTATTGTTTATGGAAGGTTAGATGGTACCAGTATGTCTTAAGAAGCTCACATCTTTGGAGAAACATCCAATTTATTAAGAAATCTAATTTTTAATTTTAATCCTTAATGAAAAGTCTGTGAGCACGATGTTTTAAAAGATTAGGGCCAAGAGGAGCCAATATTAGGGTTAAATTAAAGGAAGGGCTGACTCAATCAGATACAGAATTATGTATGATTGTCATCTTACATTTTACAGACTAAAACAAAAATCTGGGCAGTTCATGGTTTAAATATCAAGGGAATTTTAAAGCTTAGAATTATTAAATGTATTTTTATGTTCAATAAATATAAAAAAATATGAAAGTAATTATGGAGTTCTGAAGCACTGAATTTATTATAAGAGGGTCATGGTCCCCTACTTGGAGAAGGCTAGTAGGACCCCTTTAATGACCCCTCATTAGTTTAAATATAACACAGTAATAGGTAGTCATGAAGATCATCTATCCTTATGAGTAGTACATTAATTATTCTATGACCTTTTTTAAATGGAGGGTTTATAAAAATTATATGTATACTACAGAATGTGCTTTTTGAAAAGAAAGAAGAAAGAACTCAAACAGTACAGAAGTGTCTATCTATATAAAACCCTAATATGCAAATAGACCAAATAGCAGAACAACAGAACAACCGGTTGCTATGATGTGTGCTGACCACCAGGGTGCGTGTGCACAACATGGCAGCATCAGCAGCAGGTGGCAGAGCACAAAACATGGCAGGCATCAGCTGAGGCGGGATGGTGGAGCAGGTGAACAGGGGTGCCAGACCAACGAGGGGTGCCAGTTGCTGTCTTTAGGGCGAGCCTTTGGTGGTTACTGAAAAATCTTTGCTCCCATGCACTGTGGTCCTGCCCAGTGCTCACACCTGCTGCTGGTACTGGAGCTGCCACTCACACCCATTGCCGAAGTCTGGCGCCGGCCCTGATCCCTTGGTGCCGTCAGTGGGTGCAAGCAGTGGCTGTTGGCCCCAGTCGCTCCTCAGGGTTTATCCAACTCCCTTTGCTCCTAAGGGGTGAACGGGGCAGCAGCCACCGCATGCACCCACTGCTGGTGCCTGCCCCAATCACTCCGTGCAGTTAGCAGGTGCAAGCAGGGATGGCACCATCAGCATGTGGAACCAGCAGAGGTAGGTGCAGGGCTGCCGGCAGACAGGGGACCAGGGGGCCGCAGCAGGAGGGGCTGGGTGGGGGTGTGGAGAATGGGCCAAGACCCACCCCTGTACCCACCACAGCCTTGCTGCCCATAGTTCCTTTCAAGGTGCACAAATTCATACACTGGGCCCCTAGTATGGAATAAAAACTTAAATTTTTTTTTTGTTCCTCCATCCATTTCCATGCCTCTCCCAGAGATAACAGTTATTTAAAATACTTGTTTATCCTTTTAGAACTTTTTTATCTACCATTACATACATGAATAGAATTAATATTTATAACAGAAATATGTTCTGTATTTATAATATCCTACATAATAAAAGAGTAATATGCAAATTAACCATCATTCCACTATATCAACAAGCCATGCCCACCACCCATGCCCACCAGCCAATCAGAGTGAGTATGCAAATAAACCCAACCAAGATGGCTGCAGCCACAGAGATCAGGAGGGAGGCTTGGGTTTCCCAGGCAATGGAAGAAGCCAAGCTTTCTGCCTGCCCTTGTCAGCCTAAGCTTACACTCAAGGCTACAAAGTTTTAATTATAGAAGGTAAACAAATCCAAACAGAAATGGCTACCAGCCATGAAGCGAGCAGAAGGCTTGGCTCCACTCCAGGCTACAAAGTTTCAATTGTAGAAGGTAAATAAATTCCAAATACCGGGGCATCAGCTTGGGTTTCCAGGGGGTGTGGCTGGCCTGCAAACCACCACAGGCCCCTTGGTCAGGACGCCCCACACCCCAAGGGAATCCCCACCCTGATCCAGGACATCCTTCAGGAAAAACCAGCTGTCCCCCATTTGTGCATCAGGCCTCTATTATCTAATAAAAGAGTAATATGCAGATTGACCACACAATATGGCTGCCCCCATATGGTCAAAGATCCTGCCCCCATGTGGACACAAGATGGCTGCCACAAGTTAGCCAGCCGGGGAGGGCAGTTGGGAGGCACCAGGCCTGCAAAGATGGGCAATTTAGAGGGACCAGGCCTTCGAGGGAGGGCAGTTGGAGGCATCAACCCTGCAGGGGAAGGCAGTTATGGGTGACAGGGTCTGCAGGGGAGGGAAGTTGGGGGCAACAGGCTGGCAGGGGAGCAGTTAAACATCAATCAGGGTGGCATGGGAATGGTTAGGGGGTGATCAGGCTGGCAGGCAGAAGTGGTTAGGGGCAATCAGGAAGGCAGGCAGGCAGGCAAGCAGTTAGGAGCCAGCAGTCCTAGATTGTGAGAGGGATGTCTGACTGCCTGTTTAGACCCCGAGCAGTTAGACATCCCTTGAGGGGTCCCAGATTGGAGAGGATGCAGGCTAGGCTGAGGGACACCCTATAGCCCCTGTGCATGAATTTCATGCACCGGGCCTCTACTATAAATATATAGCATATTATAAACATATATATACTGTAGTATTGTGTATTAAAGAGTAGGATAGATAAAATGAACTGGCATAGAAAGAGTCTAAGTTCTAATACTTATTTACAACAATCTAGCTATGGTATGTTTTGATTTAAGCTCTCAAATTAATTCAGATCCCGTATTAGAACTGGGGATGGTGTATGTCATAGACTCTATGACAATTTAAGTATATAAGAGGTTTAAAATGCTTCCAAGCAATTTTTATTCCCTAAGCATTCTTAAAACATCATTAAGTTCCTGAAACTTCATGAAGTGACTGATTGTATGGTTGAGTTTGTTCTAACCACATGAACCTAGAGAATGTAGAAAAAAAGAATGTTAGGAGAGTGGCACTTGATTGAATGAAAACATCAGGCAGCTAGAATTATTTCAGTGGTAGAAACTAATTTGGAAGGAACTGTAATAACCATGGATCCATAATCAGTCATTGTTTTCTCTCTCCATTATCTACCTCCAAGAAAGAATCTAGGACAGGAATAGTGGCTAGAATTTTAAACTCTGACACTAGCGTCAATGATTGTAAGATCAGAGTGTAGAGGGTATCTGAGGCTGTGATCATTATGGTACTCCTTCCATATCCTAAGAAGGAATGGGAAGCTTCTTGGATTCTACATTAACACCATGATGAATGTTACTACCATGTACATTTGAGGTGGACTGAGCCTTTATTTTAGTCACTGTTGTGTCTCCAGCACTTACAATACTGCTGGGCATATATGGTGCCTAAAAGTATTTTGTTATGTGAATTAATAAATTAACATGGTCTCAACCCTTGCTAGACATTTTTTCAATGTAGAAATACAAACAAAATGGCCAACTTGAGCAAGTAGGAATTCTGGGTGACAGAATCCAAAGCTATTTATTGGTAGTGCAACTTGCAAAAACATAGATGAGTGATGAAGCATCTCAGTGGTGCAAACTACATCAGGGGCAAGCAGTTTAGAGAGACCTATTTCTTAGGTTGGGGTTCATGTAAATTGGTGTCTAATGAGAAAAAAGACTTGAATTCAACTTTCTTTGTTTTTTCTTTTGTACCTGTAACATGGTCATGCTGGCTGGGCATCATAATCCCAAAGAGGGAAATCTGTTATTTTCTGACCATTTTTCCAAAACCAAAAGGAAAAAGTGTGTATAAATTATAGTAAATTTATATCATGATCTTAATGATGTTGTATAGGAATCTTACTGTATTCCAGAAAACGGTGTGGGTGTGGCTACTAGTACATGTGTTTGGTGAGGAAGGAGGAGGTTCAATTTTTTTTTTTAATCCTCAGCTGAATTTTTTTCTTTTGCCTTGATTTTTTTAGAGAGAGTGAAAGGAAGGAAGGAGAGGGGGAGAGAGAGAGAAACATTGATGTAAAAGAGACACATTGATTGGTTGCCTCCACCACGCACCCATAGCGGCTGGGGAACCTGCAACCAAGGTACCTGCTCTTGACTGGGAATCGAACCAGCAACCCTTTGGTTCACAGGCCAACACTCTATCCATTGAGAATACTGGCCAGGGGGGTATTAAAATTTTTGTTTTGCTGCCTGCCTTTGTTTGTTGCCTCTGTGATTATCAGTTCTCATCAACTTCTATAAGACACCTGTAACTTAATCCCTAGGTATTATTTGTGATTCCATCCCTGCTATAGTCTTCCTGATTTGTTGCCAAAATTTCAATCATTAAATGATGATGCTGAATATTGACAAAATAAAATCCGTTTTATACAAAACCTCTTTTAGAATCTTGTGATCAACATATGAAAAATAAATGAAAATATTGTTTTCAGTACAGTTTTAGAGAAAACCTTGGAAGAAACTGTAGTAATTAATTAGGGGAAACTTGAATATATTTATAAATTAGAAAAAACAGTAATATATTTTGTTTCAATTCAGAAATGTATTGACCATTTTGTTTTTTCTCTATTTCCATTTTTGTTACCTGCCATCAGAAACAATGGAATTGAAAAATGTTAGCTAAAGCATTTGAGTGTGGAAGTGCTAGCATACAAACAGCATTATAAAATAGGGCTGAATCTGGATGGAAACGAAAGAATTACATGCAGAAACAGTACAAATAAAGTCATAATATCACATTAGGACTTGCAGGAGATGAATTTACATCATGCAATGTGTGTATTTTTCTAATTATGAAATGTATCTGGTAAACCTTTAGACATTTGTGGGATATTAATAATATCTAAATACAAATGAGAGAGAGAAAGACAGAGAGAGAGAGAGAGAGAGAGAGAGAGAGAGAGAGAGAGAGAGAGAGAGAACACATGAATGGGCGAGAGTCCTATAAATAAGTAAATATCTGACTCAGCTTTAATTTTCTCTCCTCCATCCCTGCTCTACCTTTACCAAGCTTAGATAGTCATTAGATGAGAAATGTATTCACCACAAATCAATGTTTTCTCACTGAACACTCACGACATTCCAATAAGGTCAGATATTTTTATAACCCTCTTTCATAATAATAAACCAAGTTTCAGGCAGGTCAACTAATATGGCCATGGCCAGCCACTGAATACATTACTGAACCAGCAGCATTCAAACCCAATTAGTCTCTAAAGCATTTGCTAATTCCACCATACCTCTACAGCCTGCAGCATTTTATAATATTATAACAAAAGAGCTTCCCCGGGCTGGGATTATAAGCATAAATGTCAATTACAACAAACCCAATAAAAGATTTCCGTATTACGTTTATAAAACAGAAAACTACTAATTTCTATTAAATTGGGCTGATTTGTTTTCTTGTTGCAAGTGACTGGGGAGCTGAATAATGTTGTTTTATTCATTGGGATGCAGTATGCTTCAGCAGCTGTAAATATTAACAGAATTAAGGACTTTAACAGGAGTCTAATGTGAGTGCTCTGAAAAGCCATTTCATCAGGTTCTTAGGCGAGGCAGGCTTTTTATTTTATTAAAGCCTTGTTAAATTAAAAGTTATTTGAAGTATGGATTATACCTGTTATTCTAAGTATTCATATGATGTGAGCTTTGCTTTCTCAGTTTGCTATACTTCCTACATTTTTAAACCAGATGAAGGTGGAGAGAAACTGTCATTTTAGTAGATATAAACATACTACAATTAAAATTTCTCTTTTTAATGCTTCAGAGTCATACTTTGTGCTAATTTCAATGTGAGCTTGCCTAAGTTGTTTACCTCCAGTGATAAAAATGCATTACCAAATAAATAGTATAAAAAGGTTATAGATAGTGTCTTTTAACCTGCTTGACACCAATTTGTTTCAAGTATCCTGTTAGTACCATTACATGTTTTATTCATATATCTCTATTAATGTGAGGACCTAAAACCTTTTAATCACCCTTCCTTTGTTAGCTTCATTAAAACCAGCACCATGAGAATATTTGACTTGGCTATTTGTTTTCAAAATTAACAAGTTACAGTCTTTTCAGAAATCCAGCTCCAGTTTTCCACCAGTTAGTCCATGTTAGTCAAATTTCTATTTCATTTGCATTATTTTCATGCATGATGGCCATCAAATATAATGAGATGAAATGGTTCAGGTATAGATAAACATTAGGAATCATGGATTACAAAAGGAAGAAAATTACCATAGTCTAATTTTTATGTAAGAAAAATACCGGAATCTTAGGATTTTAGAGAACTCAAATTTATGCAAGAATGGGGCTTCCTTACCCTGGCTGCCAGCACTGCCTTCACTCTGGCTGGAGCTGCCTTTGGCCTGAGCCACCTTTCTGCCTTCCCAAGCTGCCCAGAGGCTCACAGCTGCTGGGAGGTGTGGAATACCTGCATCTTCGCCACGGTGACAATGCAAGTGTCCTACCCTGCCCCCTGCCCTGGCCCTTGGCGCCTGCATATGTGAATTAACCTGCCATTTTTATTGGGTTGATTTGCATATTGACTCCTGATTGGCTGGTGGGTACCACAAAGGTATGGTCAATTTGCATCTTACTCTTTTATTAGTGTAGATATCTTGGTAGTTTATCAAAGTCTTTATACTGGTTATGAAACACTTGTACTACATTTCAAAGAGACAATCGTTTTAATGGAAACTGTTTTGCTGATTAGAGTTATTCAGGATAAATTAAGAAAGAAATAAAAGTTTAATAAATTAGCTAAGTTTAAAATCTATGCAACAATATTAAATGCATCTATTTCTATAGTTATATAAAGAGAATGTTTACTGGAAAAGCATATCATTTATGCCTAGCATAACAAATACATTGACTGACTCCTTGGTGCTTTGCAAGAGCTATATTTAGGAATTACAAACAGAAACTTGTTTAATCCCTAGTATCAAGGGGTTCAAAGACTAATGAGGACATTAGCATGAGAGAAAGCACCATTGCATTACAATGTGAACTATGAAATAGTAACATTAATAGTAATAATATCAAAATTACAAGGTAGCATCAACTACCAGCAAAATCAGAAAGGTCTGCAGAAATAGGCAATACTTAGGATTGGCCTTAAGATTTAGATTTTATTGAGTTCCCTGTAAATGTTGGAGATTAAACCCTTATGAGAGATAACAATGGCAAATATGTTCTCCCATGCAGATGGGCTTTCTTATTGTTTTGTTGGTAGTTTCTTTTGCTGTGAAAAAGCTTTTTATTTTGATGTAGTCCGATTTGTTTATTTTCTTTTTAGTTCCCATTGCCTCAGGAGCTGTATTATTGGAGATTAAGAGGTGGGATAGTGATATTGAGAAAACAATAAGAACAAGTAGAGGATATTTTATCAAATAACTGACTATGCTAATTAAGCCACCTTTCTACATTACCAAATACCGGAAAAAAGTATATCAATTATATACCATATATATACATATGTGTGTATACACATGCACATACACCTATAACTGAAATGATCATCTGTGGACAAGAAAATTTGGAGAAAGCTGAAAAATAGAAAGCTGATAGTATTGGAACAATACATCTTCTAGGACAGCATAAAATACCCAAATTGATAGGAGATGTAGAAATATTAATAGATCAAAGCTATAAAAGAAAGTGCAATGATTATAAAATTTCTGACTGTTAAAATGACAACAACCAAAACTCACAAAAGATGAAATAAATAATTTTAGTCCAATAACTGTTAAATAAAATGAATTCAAAACCTCCTAAAAAAGAAATCTTCAGGCACAGACATTTTTATAGGGGAATTCTATCAAACATTTATAGAAGAATCAATGCCAATTGAACAAACTTCTTCCAGAAAATAAAAGAGGAGGAAATACCTAAATACCTCCATTTCACTTTATGAGGCCAATATTAATGTGATACCAATAAAGACAGAGTAAAAAATCAAAGACCAAATTCTTCATGACCATAGATCAAAATCCTCTACATAATATTAACAAATTAAATCCAATATATTCTAACTAGAATTTGTGAATGGATGGGGTTCCTCTGGGTGGCCTGCAGGGATTGGGCCAAAACCCGCAGTCCAATGCCACCTGCAGCTCCTACCTGCCACTCCCACTCATCCTGGCCCCACTGCACCTGCTACTGGCTGTGAGGGCTGGCCTAGGCTGCAATGGCTGGCTGAGGCAGCCACGATGTGAGGGCTGAGTCCCTTGCATGAATTTCATTCATTGAGCCACTAGTTTATACATAAATTTAACAGCCCTGCCAGCTTGGCTCAGTGGTTGAGCACCAACCTATGAACCAAGAAGTCAGGTGTTCCTCTTCACCCCCCATAGCTCCCCTCCACCCAGTTCCCACCCCACCCTCTGCCCTTACCTCCCCTGCACTGTCTTCATCCATAGGTGTACAATTTTTGTCCAGTCTGAACCAGGAAGTCAAGGTTCAATTCCAGGTCAGGGAACATTCCTGGTTTTCCGTCTCAATCCCCAGTGAGGGGCATGCAGGAAGCAGCCAATCAGTGATTCTCTCTCATCATTGATGTTTCTCTCTCTTTATCCTTTCCTCTCTTAAATCAATAAAAAATATATATATATTAAAATTTTTTTAACAATAAATATACAGTACTTGATGATGAAACCACACAACTCTAACAAGAAATTGAAGGGCTGCATGGAGAGATATGCCATTTTGATAGGTTTAATATAGCAAAGTAAATTCTCCCCAAATCTATATACAGGTTCAATGCAATTCCTATAAAAATCCCTGCGTGTTTTGTTTGTGTGTGTGTGTGTGTGTGTGTGTGTTTGTTTGTTTGTGTTTGTTTGTTTGTGTGTTTGTGTGTGTGTGTGTGTGTGTTGGGGGAGGGATATTTTAGACAGGATAACTCTAAACTTTATATGAAAAGTCAATCTAATGAACAAAATAAACTGATGAACAAAAAATAAGGTCTCTTGCCAAAAAGAGGTTTTAAAGCTAACACCTTAATTTTAATGGAGAAAGGGGAGGACACGCCCTTCCCACCCAGAACAGGTAATCCAATTCCAACCAGCAGCTAGGTTTAAACAATGTATTCATTTACATTTGAATGGCTACGAGGTTTGATAGCCCAAGGGCAAGTTTACATGTAAACAAGTTTGCTTCTCAGTTCCCAGGGCAGAAAAAACAAGGTTTAAAATCATTAGATTTTAAAATTTATTCTTAAAAATATAAAAGTTTATTAATAATAATAAAAAAACAAGGAAATTAAAAAAAAATCTTACACCTATGGATGAAGACAGTGGCAGGGGTAAGGGTGGGAAATCAGGTGGAGGGGAGCTATGGGGGAGGAGGGGAAAGAGGAACACCTGTAATAATCTGAACAATAAAGATTTATTATAAATAAAATAAATAAATAAAAATAAAATAATAATAATACTAATGTAAAAAAAATAGATCTAGAGACAGAAACATGGAACAGAGTGTCGAACTTCAGAGGGAAGGTGGGGGAGGGTGGGTGGGTGGGTGGGAAGAGATCAGCCAAGGAGCTTGTATGCATATATGGTTAACCCATGGACACAGACAATAAACAGGTGGAAGTCTGGGAGAGGTTGGTGGGGACAAATGTAATACTTTTGACAATAAAGTTTTTTTTAAAGGAATTAGAATAACTAAATCAATATTTAAAACAAAATATATAGCCTCAGATATTTCTTGAAGTCCCCTGAAATATATATTTCAGATATATTTTTTTCTGTACCATTCTTTCTACTCTGTTCCCCTAGACCTCCAAATCCACATAAATTAGATGTATTATATTATCCTTTATGCAGATATATTATCCTTTATGCAGATAATGATACTGGAAAATTCCTTTCATCTATCTCTGAATTTATTTTCTCTTTTCATGTCACTTCTAATCTTCTATTAGGGGAATTTTTAGCTCATGTATTATAATTTTCAGTTCTAGAATTTTTATTTGGTTCTCTTTTATGTAGTTTTTACAACTCTATTGAAATATCCATTTTTCCTGTTTATTAGGAGCACGTTTTCATTTACTTCTTTGAATATGGATATAGGAGCTGCTATATTTTATGTCGTGTATTTTGAATTGCATCATAGAAATTTTATTGATACAATTTATAGATGATAGATTCTCTCATGTTCCACTGAATAGTGTTGACTTTTTTGCTTTTCACAGGCATTGAACTTGATTAAACTCAAATATCCAACTTTGTCTCCCCTGTGGGAGGCAGATGCTGAAATCTCTGCCAGTTCTTTTAGCCTTAGCTGTGCTGCTTGTACTCTGCTTTGCATGTGTAGTACGTTTAATTCAAGAATCAAGCAGAATTTTGTGCAGATATCATATTCAAAGTTTGGGCATTCCCTTTTATGTCTTTCTCTTTCCCAAGATGTTAACTTTTACTTTCCAGCTGCTGTGGTTTCTGATTTATTATACCAGTAACTTGTGGCATTTTATCTGAGTTCTAGGTGCTCAGTACTGTGCCCAAAACCTATCCCTAAAGGAAAAGCCATAAAAATGGAAGACTATGTTACATTCCTTTTTCCTAATTAAGCTACCGAAGCCTAAATTTTAATTGGGTTTTTTTAATGGTAATAATTTACAAAGTAATCCTTTTAATCTCCTCACTCTAACTCTATACAAGGCAGTTCTATAATTAGCACTTTCCATACCAGTGTGTTCCAGTTTGTTCATGTTTCTTTTTAGTCCTTTGTTAGAACAGCCAATCTATAATAATAAAAGTATAATATGCTAATTAGACCGGACAGCCGAATGACTTTCTGGATGGCCTTCCAGACAAAACCGGGGTTGTGAAGGCCGAGCCCCTTGCACAGATTTTGTGCATTGGGTCTCTAGTAATTTTATAATATGAAAAGGTTAAATAAATGAATTGATTATTTTGCTTCCTTATAGATTTCAGATCATTTTAATTCTTATTTTAATAATTCACATTCCATTTGTATCAAATTAAATTGTATTTTTATGTGGCCTAAATTTAAACTAAATACAACTATATTATATTTTATTTTTGTTCCTAATAGTACCTTGAATCCCTATATCACTATTCTTTCATCTTTCTGTTCAGATTTACATAGGATATATTTTTTTAACTGCAATCTAGTCCTCATGCAATTTGATGGTCATTTGTGATTGATTATAAATAAACTAGGGGCTCAGTACACAGATTCATGCACTGGTGGGGTCCCTCAGCCTGGCCTGCACCCTCTCACAATCTGGAACTCCTTGGGGGATGTTGGATTACTGGTTTCAGCCTGATCCCTGCAGGCCAGGCTGAGGGACCTTACCAGTACACATGCATATAAGATCTTTGGTTAATCTCTTCCTGCCCTCCCCCATTCCCCTTCCCTCAGAGATTCATCAGTCTGTTCCATCTTTCCATGTTTGTGTGTTGACCATGTGTCCCTGTTGGTCAGTGAGTGTCATAGCTACCGGTCGAATGGTTGAAAGATTGCTTAGGCTTTTATATCCTATATAATAAAGATGTAATATGCAAATGGCTATTAAACCATGAAGTGTAATGACCGACCACATAACAACTGGATCATGAATCAGCAGGAGAGTGGGGTAGCAAGCTACCAGCGGGCAGCAGAGAGCTACAGGAGGGGGCAGGGCAGGGCAGCAAGCTATGGGGAAGGGCGCCTTCAGAAGAGTTGGGCAGCAGGCAGAAAGCTACTGGAGGGTAGCAGCGAGCTACTGGTGAGGTACTGGTGCACAGATTTGTGCGTAGGGATACTAGTATATAAATAAGCAGAGAAAATGTTGATCTGGCTTTAAAAGTCTTTATTCATATATTTATAATGACACTTTTACAGCAGATTACAGACACCCAATTCCAAAATGCTTAAGCCAAATAATTTATTAGCCAGCATAATTTGGCATTTTTGGGTAAAATAACTTCAGGTATGGCTCAATCTAAGGATTATCTGCATCATCAGCTATCTTACCCTTTTCAGAACTTAGCTCTGTATTCTTTTTTATGTTTGCTTTATTATCAGACATGATTTTCCAATGCAAAGTTAGTACCAAAGATAATCACGTTGAGAAATTCTGGTTTATATAAGTCGCTCTTCTTGCAATTTCTCCTTTCTCCCAAATTGTTTTTGCCAAAGTAAAAGAGAGCTCCTATTGGTCCAATGTAGTCCACATGCATATCAGCAAAATAGACTCTGCCTTGGGTTTGATGCTTTAATAGGCCATGTTTGGATTATTGTTTCATCCCTAGTTTTAAAGTGTGGGGTCAATCCTAGGAACACCAAAATTGGTTCCACAAAAGAAAATAGGGGTGAACATGTAAATAAACAATTAAAGTCCATTATAATATGAGATACCTTAAGATTAAATGGTTTCACCGTTAATATGCTTTTATTTACTTACTAGAGGCCGATGCATGAAATTCGTGCAAGGGGCTCAGCCCTCACAGCCCCTTGCAGCCCCGGCTTTGTTGGGGGTCTAATTAGCATATTAGCTCTTTGTTATATAGGATTTTAAACAGCTAAATAAATCTGATGTTTACTATGTGTTCATTTTTAATTATCTTGTGCCAGAAATAGAGCATGTAGAATATCCTTGTCTTTGTCAGGGCATTTCTTAAGCTTCTCATTTTTTTTCATACCTTGTGAGTTGGGATAAACACAGAGAATAAATTGTGGTTCTGTATACCAAATATTTTATGAAATATTATTATTCTCTCATTTGAATAAACATCAAAGCCAAGTTTTGCTCTTGAATTTTTTTTCAAAATATATAAATAAATATGCATAAATTAATAATAATAGGTATATGCTGGCTAAAAGAATGTTTTAACATTCTAAATAAGTCCCCATAAGTAATATAACTAGACCCCAATTCTTATGGTCTTATAAATAGGATAATTTTTCCAAACATTCAAAGAAAAATGAATACCAATTCTTTAAAAACTTTTCCAAGAATAGGAGATGAGTGACCATTCTATGAAGTCAGTCTTACCCTGATACCAAATCAAGGGGAAAAAAAAAAAAAAATATATATATATATATATATATATATATATATATATATATATATGAAAAAAGAACTAGCCAAAACCGGTTTGGCTCAGTGGATGGAGCGTCGATCTGCAGACTGAAGGGTCCCAGGTTCGGTTCCGGTCAAGGGCATGTACATTGGTTGCGGGCACATCCCCGATGTGGGGTGTGCAGGAGGCAGCTGGTCGATGTTTCTCTCCCATCGACATTTCTAGCTCTCTATCCCTCTCCCTTCCTCTCTGTGGAAAAGCAATAAAAACATTAAAAAAAAGAAAAAGAAAAAATAACTAAAGATTAATAAGTCTTAAGAACATAAATGCAAAATCCTCAACAAAATATTAGCACACTGAATCATGGAATATTTTTTGCATGTATCTGTCCCATTTTCCCAACACCTGCCTACATCTTCACATGACACTTGTCTCTTTGCCTAACTTTATAACTGCCTAACTTCTCTTTGCCTAACTTTGACTTTTTATAAGGACCCAAGTCATTGGCTTTAGGGCCCATCCTAATCTATTATGACCTCATCATAATTTAAACGAATTACTTATGTAAAATCTCTGATTCCAAATAAGGTCACATTCACAGGTTCCATGTAGACATGACTTTTGGGGGCTCACTATTTAACCCACTACAGGCAGTAATAGTACAGTATAGAAGACTGTCAAGGTGTGTGTGAGCGTGGGAAGGAGGAAATAGTTATATCTTGAGTATATATTTCACAGAGCACTTGCTTTGTTACAGACTCTACACTCTTGGGCCAACAGTATTTCCTTTAACCCTTCTAATAACCCTGTGCCAAGGCTCTTATTATCTCAAGTCTACAGATGAGAAGGCTGATTTTAGCAAGGTCACATTTTAATTAAGAGGTTCAACTTGGATTCAGTGATGCATGTCTACCTTCAATCCCCATCAAGTTAAATGCTAATGCATACTGCCATACACTTTCAAGGAAAATTATTAAGTTTTAGTGATTAAACGGATATGAGAGAAAGGGACAGTCTAAGATTATACAATTTTCAGTTAATTGGGGACTAGCTTGTATCACTAATAAATACTAAAATGAGATCACCAGTAGGCATGATTGTAGATTTTTCTATTGTTTTGGTTGAGAAAGGAGTAGGGGTGGTAAATGGTAATCCAGATTAAAATACACATTGATGGCCCAGCCAATATGGCTCAATGGTTGAGTATCCACTAATGAACCAGGAAGTCATGGTTCGATTCAGGGTCAGGGCACATGCCCAGGTTGTGGGTCCAATCCTTAATAGGCATTTAGGAGGCAGCTGATCAATGATTATCTCATCAATGATGTTTCTATCTCTCTCTCCCTCTCCCTTCCTCTCTCAAATCAATAAAAATAGATTTTAAAAATATGCATTTATGTAAAGAATCTTAGAATTTGCCTAGGGCAATTAATTTGTGGTCCATGTTATAATCTCTCAGTTCTATGCAACCCAAGTATCTGATGGCTAAGTCCTTTTCATTTGATTCTGATCCTATAGTCAGGCATAGAGTCACGTGCCTCAAGTGCTTCAAGCTAGTACAAGAAAATATTTATTTTTACTCCAACTTTGCTTTTTCAAATTCATTTAAAATACATTAATTATAAATACACAAAAAGATTTCCCCTCTGTGTTTACTTTTCCTAAATATGTGAAACTGGATCTAACCTCCGCCATTTGTTCATGTCTAATCAGAAACCACTGTACTCAATTTAGCTTTGTTTTGTCCAGTACATGCTGTGTTTTCTGCAGCATTTTAGCTGATAGTGTGCCTAGGCGAGTCTCTCTTCAGGTAACTTTTTATTAAGGCTATTTATAAAAACCAACAACCACCACAAAAGAGAATATGGGATTGGGTTGGTACATTAAAAAATATTATTCTGAAGATGGGATGCAATGAGTCTAACAAGAAAATGCTAATGGAAACATTGCACAAATGTTGCTTAAAACAAAAACAAACTAAAGTGTCATTAATACCTATGAAAATTATAAATTGTTGGATTTTTTTTTAATGCTTGCAAGTATATTTAATTTTTCTGGGTGGCATTTATATTTTTACTATATAAAACAGGTTTAATATCTATTATTAAAGTATATTAAAACTAATATTTGATAACGTAAACTTGCTTGAAATTCAGAATATTGAGAGATGTCCTTACCATTTAAAAAGGGCAAGAATATTATTTTTTAAATAAAATATGTTTCAGTTAATGACTATTTTATTTAAGACTCCTTATTACAATTCAAGAATTCCTTTGGGGATCTCTACACTAATAAAAGAGTAAGATGCAAATTGACCATACCTTCATGACACCCACCAGCCAATCAGGAGTGGGTATGCAAATTAACCCAACAAAGATGGCAGGTTAATTTGCATACACAGGTGCCGAAAAGGTGGTGCTGGCAGCCAGGGGCCTCTAGTAAGTAAATATTAACAACACACGGAATATTTATTCATTCATATTATGTTTTCTGTAGGAAGTAGATATGAAAAAAGTATTTTACCTAGATGTGACTACAAGGTTTATCTTTCCTCCTGTAATATCAGCTTATTTTATAATATTTCTTATTTGCTACTTTCTTTTTCTTTTAGTTATTAATTTACATTGAGCTCCTGGAGAAAAGATGCTAAAGTTCTTTTTTAGCTATGATATTAGATGCAGTTTACAGTAGCTAAGAACCATATAAGACAGTAAGATTTAATTAAACCAGATGTACAATATATCAGTTCTAGAATCCATTAAAAAGGATTTGGTATATTTATGTATTCCTTAATTTCTGTACAATTTTGTAAATTTATTTAAATATATATGTAATTGTTTCTTATGCTTTTTCAGTACATGAGAAAATGCTGAAATTCGTTGAATATATAATCTTATGAATGCAGACATTTAGAAATAGGTTTGTAAACTGAACATTTTCTATGTATATGAATATAATTGATCAGTCTACTGTACCCTGACTGCATGTGCAAATTATCATGAGGTAAATAATAGTTGGGAATAGTTTTTTATTCCAATATAAAGCTGACTAAAATATTCTTTATTGTGGCAAGTCTATTTTCATCTTCTGGAATTCTGTTTAGTCAGAAGACGAGTTGTGGACATAAGAATACATAATATTATGTTAAATTAAAATAGGGAATAGCTTCCAAATGCACAATATATGGGCAGAATTTTTCTTACCATGGTTGGTTATAAATTTTTGAGAAGAACTCATAATGTGTTCCAGGATGTGGAATGCTTTTCCTCTGAACGTTCTTAAGCCACTCTCCTTCCTTTCTATGCTGATATGAATAGGGAGGTGAGTCTCACTTTCCCTTCAACCAGGTCCAGCCAATATTCCGCCAGAAATGTTCCTCATTCATTTACTCATAACTCATTCTATTGAGAAACGCTGTGCTAGGGCTAGATATACCAAGATAAATATTAGAATGTCCTAATTCTAGATACTCACAGGTACAGGGAGAAAATGGAGGTGATAATTATAATAATGTAATAGACACTATTCTGAGGGTCTGAGCAACATCTCAATGAATGCACACATGAACTTGTTTTATTCTTCCAACAGATATATGGTATAACTTAGTAGGTAAGAGCCTGAGTTTGGACGTCAGAAATATTCAGGTTTCAATCTTATTTCCACTACTAACTGGCTACATAGCCAAGGGCAAGGTATAGAATCTCCTTAAACTTCCCTTTCTTCATCTCCAAAATGTAGATCCTACTACTAGATGTGTCATATGTCTGTTCTGAAGGTTGAATAAATCCTGGTTGGGTAGTAGTTAGGATAGCACCTAACATATAGTAAGTACTCAAAATTAGTAGCTACTTAGATCGCTATTGTTTTTACCAGCTATCTCAAAGCAGTGTATTTTACTTCACATTGCAATTAACCCCTCAATCATTGCCATTTCCAATCCAAAAATTGGGGAATTAGACACAGCACCATACTCTACCAATAACACATCATTTGCTCAGTGATACTTACATTCAATCTTGAACATGTGAGATGAAGACTAAGACACGGCAGTCATTGTCTAATCAGATTATTAAAAGTTTGTTTTCTCTGTTTCCCAGGATGAAAATATGTATACACAAACAAATGCCTTACAGATCTGTTCTCTAAAGAGTCAGAAAATAAATATTTAGGCAATAGGACTGTATGATAGTCAATTAAATTAATGTATAAATGAATTTAATTTTCAAAAATAATGGGGGATAACCAAAAAAATAAATGAGCCAAAACTGGTTTGGCTCAGTGGATAGAGCGTCGGTCTGAGGACTGAAAGGTTCCAGGTTCGATTCTGGGCAAGGGCGTGTACCTTGGTTGCGGGCACACCTCCAGTGTGTGTGGGAGGGTGCAAGAGGCAGCTGATTGATGATTCTCTCTCATTGATGTTTCTGGCTCTCTATCCCTCTCTCTTCCTCTCTGTAAAAAAATCAATAAGATATAAAATTAAATTAAATTAAATTAAATTAAATTAAAAAATTATCTTTTATTGTAATGTTCTTAGAAAGAAATATTGAAATTGTGTGTGCGTGTGTGTGTGTGTGTGTGTGTGTGAGAATTTTGGAGACAGAGAAAGGAAGGGTGAAAGAAGAGTTAGAGAGAGAAATTTATAGTACTGTACTGACCCTAGGTTAATATAGATATCATCACAGAGCATTAGATTAAGTTCTGAATTTGCAGGCAGTTATAGCAAAAATAAAACAATAGGATATATAAAAGAAACACCCTTTTTTAATAAGGGGCAAACATATATATTATATGCATATACATGTAAAACAGTTATATTTGCCTATATAAAAATAGGACTGAAAATATAATATATATTTTCCTGGTACCGAAAGAAATATATTATGAGCCCTTATATTATACAAGGACTATTGAGCAACATAATAAATAACATTTCCAGTAAGGGATATAGAAAAGTACACCATGTTCCTCAACTCACTCCTCCGTATGAGAATATTTGACTAAAACCAAAGCACAGCATTAAAACATACTTTGTTAAAAAATATTTTTTGAGATTGTGAAAAATTTTATTTTCTTAAGACTTTATTCTCCAAATTTCAATAATATACATTATATCAGCGTTTTTCAACCGCTGTTCCGCGGCACACTGCCGCGAGATGTTGCCTGGTGTGCCGTAGGTGCAGACAAGACAAGAATTTTATAATTTTTCACTATTTTGTTTACTTAATATTTCATAATAAAGTAATTATAAAATACTTTCTTTGTGTTTATTTGATTCCTATTCAAGAGAATTACTTTATATATAGTCAATATAGGCACAGAGTTAAATTTTTTAACATTTTCTAATGGTGGTGTGCCTCGTGATTTTTTTCATGAAACAAGTGTGCCTTTGCCCAAAAAAGGTTGAAAAACACTGCATTATATCACCTTTATAATCAGATTATGAATAATAATAACTATTTTTAAAATGGTTTTAACATTACAATTTACATCTTTTAGGCTTGTCAATTTAAAAAAATTCAACTTTGCTCTTAGAGATGGTTTCTCAACATGCCTACTATTGACATTTCTTTTTTATTTCAGATTTATTTCTATCCCACATACTATGTAAGAAAGATCTCAAAGAATGGAGTAGACATTGCAGTTCATTACTGGCCCTCATTATGTCCAGATGTCTAAGGGACCACCGAATTATTAGTTAATGAGTAAAAGCCTTTTACCTGGACAGTAATAGTGAGAAAATTCCGTCACATATATCTCAAACAAAGCAGTTGCCGTATACTATCTCACGAGACCTCTCACCAATCCTAAAGTAGCATTCGTTTAACCATTTCATGAATGAAGACACTGTAGCGATGAGATATGAAGTGTGATAGCCCCAGGTAAAAGGCAGAATCAAGGCTACAGTTTACATCCTAGGTCAATTAGTAACGTCCTGTGAGGCTGATCAGTCCAGCCTACAATTTCAAAACTTATTTTTTAAAGAATAAATCATTCTTAATATGTGTAAACTCATTATTTGAAAAAATAGAGAAATGCTCTGGTTAAAGACCAATGCAATAGACCCTGACCACCTACTCATTTGACATTCCACCTAACCTCTTCCCTTTCAGAGTTGGCCCTTCAAGCAGCAATGTCTCTAAGAACCCTTGGTGCTGGGTTTGACAACCATTCTTCTATATCAGTGAAGAGGCAAAGGCTTTCACTTAGGAGTTATATAAGCACAATTATTAAAAAAAAAGTTTTTCTGGGATCTAAGATATTATTTTTTCCCTTTTTAGTATAAGACCCTAAAGATGAAAATGTATGGCCTTAATCTACAAATATGCCTAAAGATTCTTGATTGAAACTTATAGAGATGTATTTAAGAAATAAAATTTTTCATAAGTCAAACACTATTTTCTTCTACCAAATTCTTAAATCCCAGAGGATTTAGTCCTGATATAAGGCCATATACAATATATGTGTGTGTATACACACACACACACACACACACACACACACACACTCAATCTCACACACTCTCATACTCACTCCACACAACCATTCAGCACAACTAAAGCACCCTCCTTAAGCTGACCGTCTATTTGCCTTTACTGGAACTTAGCTGTTCTTGGAGGACGTGGATCACCATATTACTCTGAAACAATACTATACTGCCTCCTTCCAGTATTTCAGGACATGTATCTCCCCTTTCCATTTGCAATTACAGAGCATAATGCTCCTCCTACTCCTTTGTTCAAAATATATGTGTTTCATTGAGGAGCCCACCCTGAGGCTTCCTCTACCTTCTTGTTACTCTGCTAGATTTCTTGGTCACTCCATTTCATTGAAGAATTTATCATCTGGCTTATATGAGTGACCAGATTATTGTGATCTCTGAACGCATAATAATCTGGCCACTCAGTGTATAGCCTATATAATAAAAGGCTAATATGCAAATTGTCCCCTCGAACAGGAGTTTGACCAGTAAGTTGGCCAACCACTCATGTCCCCTCCTCCTGGCCAGGCTGGCCGGACCTCACCCATGCACAAATTCATATATATATTCAGTGCATTCAGAGATCATAATAATCCAGCCATTCAGTGTATATTTTCTGTACACTCAAATAGCTCTTATCATTCCTGGAAATTTCAACATCCATGTGGCCAAAACTCACTCTGAGTTCTTTGACCATCACCATTGACCTATTTCTCCACATAACAACCTGAATTAAGTCCTTACTACAACATCAAATGTGCAAACACCCAACTCCCTCAGCATAGTCATCTTTTCCTTCATGTTCTTCTCTCTAATACAGTAGAACAATTATTACCTCTAACCCATTGTTTCCAATGATAGTTCTTTATCCACCATTCCTATTCTCATCATTTTCCTTTATGATTAGCACATTCCCATTGCTCCTTCTTTATCTGTATCTACTTTTGATAAAATCACTACTCTGTGTAAGCCAACCATTTGCCTTTTTTTCATTCCTGCATTACGGTCACTTAACTTTGCTGGAAAGAATCCCAAGACCTGGCAAGTTGTTTTTGCCTTAATTTCATTAACTGAAATAGAGCCTTCTTAGCACAGCCAAGGAACTTGATAGTTTTCCAGTCCCTAAAATCACCTTTCTCCTCTCTCTTAAAATCTCCTTATTTCAAACCTTGCTTCTTACTATGAGTGTATTATCTCACTTCTCACTTTATTGAAAAAAAATAGTAAACATCAAGTGGGAATTTCCTCCTCTTCCCACTACTATTGTAAATTATGAAAGCACTGCATCTCCTCTTCCCCACTGTTAAATTTTAGGAATAGTCTTGCTTTCTACTTACTGAAGGACAATCACTCTGCATGTGTTCTTTGTTTTAGCCACTGGAAAAAAATAAAAAGCTCTATGAAGGCAGGCATTGTGTTTTTACCATTGATATGCCTCAGACCTTGTACAACGGTCGGTGTAGCATACACTTATGTATATTATTTATATTTGTATATGTGTGTTTGTGAGGAGAGAGAAAGACAGAAACAAAGAGTTGCAGTGCCTGCTGTATCTCTTGCTTGTGTCAGAAAATTTAGCAGCCAAATCCTTTTCCATTGCCCTGTGATATTTTAGCAGAATAGGTCTTAAAAGATTATAACATCCTGAACTGCAATTATACCTTTTTCTTTTAGGAAAAGTGCCAGGTCATCAGGTTATCATGCAAAATAGACAGATAAATTATTCTTAGCCCTCTATAGAAATCAAAACTGATGAATATAACATCCCATACAGAGTAAAAATAATACTCCTATAATGTACTCACCGAGCTCTGAAATTGCATTCATTTGGAGCATTAATTTTCCAGAATTATTTCAGTTTGTTCTCACATTAATAAAGCTGCATTACCTCTTTTAATAATTTGGGAGGAAATAAGAATTGGTCTGGCTCCTAACCTGCACATGGAGTATGTGAGTACTGTGGAGCATGCAAGTGCATTTCACAATGATTAAGTGCTCCTCTTACATGCAATGCAGATAGAAATGAAAATCTGAGACTGGCTTTTCTCTATATGTGAACACTATACTTTAAGAGTATGTTAGGATTTTTAAAATATTAAATTGGAGCTATTTCTAGGATCTATTCTGTTTCTAGAAACTGGGTTAATAACCTTTCCAGGAAGCTGAGGTCAACAAGAACACAAAGTAGGTGGTGGTAGATTATAAATACACTAGAGGCCTGCTGTACAATATTTGTGCAAGACTAGGCCTTCCTTCCCCTGGCTTCACTCACAGCCGCCTGGGAGCCTGCATGTCCCTGTTCCCTAGCCAGCCAAAAGCCAGCAAGTCCTGGCTTCTGTGTAGAGCTGCTGTCCCTCTTCCCCTCATAACAGGCTTCCTGCTGCTCCAGGCCTGCATATGCAAATTAACCCCATCTTTGTTGGATGTTAATTTGCATACTAACCCTGATCGGCTGTGGGCATAGCAGAGTGATGGTTAATTTGTATGCTCCTCTTTTATTAGGTAAAATATAGCCAGGTTCTTGGAAGCCAAAACAATAGACAGCTCCTAGGAAGAGCCAAGGGATGAACCTTGTAGGTTTCCCCAAAATAGTGGTTTAAAATGGAGCTGGAATACATAAAGGTCAGCATTAATATCAATCAAACCAGCCCCTGTTCATTTCTCAAAAGTGGTAACAGTTGAGAACTATTTGGTGTGTGAAGGGCTTCTGTCAGACAGCATCAGAAGTTAACAATGAGGTTGTAATAATGTCAAGAAAATAATGAATTAAACAATGTGATTTGGTAACTTAAAAAGGAAAGTAAAAAATTTAAAAACCTTAATGAATGGGTAGTTCTTTTCAAATTTATTGTCATTAAATGTATTAGGATGACATTTCTTCATAAGATTATATAGGTTTCATAGGTACAATCCTATAACATATCATCTGGATATTGCATTGTGTGTCCCACACCCATAGCCAAACCTCCTTCCATCACCATACCCCTCCTCCTTTCATTACCCCCATCCGTTTTTGTTTTTTCCTGGAAACCACCATACAGTATACAACTGACAATAACAAATGAACAAACAAGACAAACAAAAAGCCATTTACACAGACAACAGAATGGGCAGTTCTTATTTTTTAAATTTCTTTATTGATTAAGAATTACATATGTGTCCTTATTACCTCTCATTACCTCCCTAAACCCCCCACTCATGTCCTCATACCCCCACCACCGTTGTTTGTGTCCATTGATTACCAGTGGTCAGCAAACACATTAGTCAACAGAGCCAAATATCAACAGTACAACGATTGAAATTTCTTTTGGGAGCCACATTTTTTAAACTTAGATTATATAGGTAGATACATTGTTATTAACTTAATTAGGGTACTCCTAAGCTGGCCTTTGCTAAAACCTCAAGGGGCCAAAGAGCCACATGTGGCTCATGAGCTGAAGTTTGCTGACCACTGGGTTAGGCTTATATGCATACGTATAAGTCCTTTGGTTGATCTCTCCCCCTCACCCCCACCCTCCCCTATCTTCCCTCTGAGGTTTGATAGTCTTATAGATGCATCTCTGTCTCTGGATCTGTTTTTGTTCATCAGTTTATATTGTTCATTATATTCCACAAATGAGTGAGATCATGTGATATTTATTTTTCTCTGACTGGCTTATTTTGCTTAGCATAATGCTCTTACCATTTGCAACAGCATGGATGGAACTGGGTAGTTCTTATTGTTTCAGAAATCTAATCTCAGCCTATGTCAGTTATGTAGCATCTCCTTGGTCCTCCTAATAAAACTCCAACTGCAATTACTTTTTTTTTTTTCTCACCAAAAATCTTTGTGAATATTGTGTTAGACATTTAACTGTATTCCTCACTCACATAAGCTTCATTCACACCATTAAACCTGAGATGTACTTTTTCTAAGTGAAAGAAAAAAGAAATAGATATTCAGAATGGAAATTTCCTCCTGGTCTATTACTGCCATTTCTTCTTCATAATCTCCAACTTACTTCTATTTCTCTTTATAGCCGTGATTCATGGAGGGATGAAATGTTCTACAATTGCCATAAACTGATAGCAAAATTTGGTGTGCATATGTATTTTTCTGGCTTGGGAAAAAAGTCCATAACTTTCATCAAATTCTCAGAAAGGTCCATGACCTGAAAAAGATTAAGGGTCATTACTCCATAGCATCCTTTAAGACTTTCTAAGACAAACATGGCAAAATTAACCACATTTGTCATTACTACATTAGTTTCCCCTGTGTTTGACTTTCCTCAAGTTTACAATTCTCTTGTAAACTCTGTTAGGCATCCTTTCATTTTTTATATATATATTTGTAAAATATATTTTTATTGATTTTTTTTTTCACAGAGAGGAAGGGAGAGGGATAGAGAGTTAGAAACATCGATGAGAGAGAAACATCGATCAGCTGCCTTCTGCATGCCCCCTGTTGAGGATGTGCCAGCAACCAAGGTACATGCCCTTGACCAGAATTGAACCCAGAACCCTTGGGTCTGCAGGCTGACATTCTCTCCACTGAGCCAAACCAATTAGGGCTGTTAGGTATCCTTAAAAAACAACAACAATAACAACAAAAAAACACTGTCTTTAGTCTTGCTTCATTATAAAATGC
Organism: Pipistrellus kuhlii; assembly: GCF_014108245.1. Classification (NCBI taxonomy): domain Eukaryota; kingdom Metazoa; phylum Chordata; class Mammalia; order Chiroptera; family Vespertilionidae; genus Pipistrellus; species Pipistrellus kuhlii. Next base: position 8,579,676 of record NW_023425471.1, on the reverse strand, counting down.
ATGCTGCTAGTAAATTTACAATGTTATTTATGGTTTTAAAATAAGTTATCTGAGTGTTAAAGAATTAAAGCCCTTTGTCATATTTCAAATAGTAGTCTGTTGGGTATTGGAAGAAACCTGTTATCTCTACCACTGAGAGAAGAGTTTTCTTTTTTTTAACAAAAACAAATATTTTCAGCCTTACATATGCTCTGTACAGTTCTAATAAATTACCTTAGCTAGTCAGTACCCAGTCAGGCCTAAATGTAATACGAATTCCTGGAAAAAGGTCATTTGATAGAAGTAAAAATAAAATTCAAGGGAACTTTAATTTCATTTTTACTCACATGTAAAAGCATTTTTTTTTTTTACTGTTAAATTTTCATTCTCATTAAAGGGTAAAGAGCTCCTTTAGATATTTCGTCCAAGAAGCCTTAATTGTTGAGTTCCATTTTCTATCAATAGTTTTTCATCAAATGACCATTTCATACAATATACCATCTAAATAAAATACTAAAAGATTAATTTACAGCTACAAGAGCTTTTCCATTTGGTAAAACATAAATAACCAATTCTTTTATGTGTGTTTTTTAAATTAAATCTGTGAGATAAAGCAAGCAAAAAATAAAATGTTTGACCTTGTTGGGTACAGATACTGAAGGTAAGCCTTGTTATCTCCTAAAAGGCAATATTCTTATGCCCTCAGCCTCCCCTGAAATGGAGTTGGGCGTTAGAGATGCTCTTGGTAAAGCCAGCTATTATGGCAAGTTAATAGTTAAAGGCTAAATTGCTGTTCCCTTTCTTCTATAAGCGTAATCACAAATTGGGCCTTAAGGGATACAGAGGATGCTCCTGAGTAGCAATGCAAAGGATCTTTAGTAGCTGAAGACCTAGAGAGGCCGGCAGACTGTTTGAAAAGATTTGCCAGCGGGAAGAGCCCTCAAAAGTAGGCCGGAACAAGCCCTAGCTAGTTTGGTTTGGTGCAGTTTCCCAAACTTTTGACATATGTGTACCCCTTCTATAATTTTCGTAATGCTGAGTACCCCTCGTACCCATGAGAATGTAGAATTAGGCGCAGCTAAGCACGGTGCAGTGCATATCCCCACCAAACTCGGTGCAACACGTACCCCCACCAAACGCTTCCTGTACCCCTGGGGGTACGTGTACCACACTTTGGGAAACACTGGTTTAGTGGATAGAGCATCAGCCTGCGGACTCAAGGGTCCCATGTTTGATTCAGGTTAATGGTATGTACCTTGGTTGTGGGCACATCCCCAATAGGAGGTGTGCCGGAGGTAGCTGATCAATGTTTCTCTCTCATCGATGTTTCTAACTCTTATCCCTCTCTCTTCCTCTCTGTAAAAAAATCAATAAAATAGATATATATTTTTAAAGTAGGCTTGAACAAGAAGAAAAGGTAGTGAAGGGAAAAAAGAAAAAGGGAAAGAGAGAAAGTGCTTCCCAATTTCAGGCAAAGTGTACATTCATGAAGAGCCAGAAACTAGAAACGTAAGGCAGAATGGGTTGGTGAATACCATAAGATGCAAAAAACAGATCCTTAGTCACAGAGCAATGGCAGAGAATCAGGGATCCAACCCGGAAAGTCCCAGGATGTCCTGAAATCAGATGATAGCACCATCATAGTTTCTCATTTCATGAACCAGGTAGGAGTAGGGAATTGGAATTTAGGGTGGGGGCTGAATGGAGGTGGGCAAAGGGGGCGGATAGAGGACATCTCTAATAGTATCAATAATAAGTAAAAAATAAATTAAAAGAGATAATTGCTTAGATTTTATCATTTCCCTTCAAGTAAAATGCCTCAATCAGCAGATATTCCATTTATGAAAGGAACTTTCCTTTACTGTCTACACCTAGCCAAGTCAAAGCCTTGTTTCCCCTTCGCTTTATAGTTATTACAGTATTACTGACTGTGTGCCCTATACTGCATTGATCTTTCCAAAACTAAATTATGGACTTTATTCAGCTTTCACTAGTTCTTCCAGTAATGCCCTTTTTCTGTCACACATTTACATAGTTTCTCTAATAATCTGTGAAATTCATAGATATCAGATATTAATGATAATACTGTAGGTTTCTGTGAACTGGTGAAAAACAGTAGTCACATCAAAAATACAAATTCTAAAGTTGTATTGTAGCACAGAATCATCCTGCCCAGGTATGAGCAGACATGTTAAAATTTCTGAGGCTGATGGAATGTGTTTTTTTTGTTTGTTTGTTTGTTTTTTCATTTTTTGAGGGGTGATATAAAAAATTAATAAGACTGAGTCAGGATTGACCTCCTATCTTCTGAGAAAATACTGAGTCCTGTAGAAATTTAATTATTATCCAAAGCATGCCTATATTGTTAAGTTCTACTTTCTTCGAATTCTGAGCCAAAGGCACCGCTGGGATTTGAACCCAGGATCTCCTGTTTACTAGACAGGTGCTTTAACCAACTAAGCGACTGCTAGTTCTACTTTCTTTGCTAGTCCTTTGCCACATCTGGACTGATATCATACGCATAATGCTCCAAGGTACATCAACAGTTCTACCAGTTAATAATGCAGATTTTTTTTGCAATAGATGGAGTTACACATATGTTGATATATATGTGATTTGATATGTATGCGATTTTGTTATATTGACAGCAAGCTTCAAAACTTCATCATATGTCAAATTTTCTGAAGGTATTAACATCATATATATTTTTACTCTTAAAAATTTCAAATGTCATGCCAAAAAAAAAAAAAAAACACAAAAAATAAAAAACAAACAAAAAAACGTTTGCGGGAAGTTTTAATTCATTACTTTATTTTGAAGAAAAGTTCTACTGAATACTCCAAGAAGCTTATGGTGAACATGCTGCATCTCAAGATACCTGTGAATGCTGGTTTAAATGTTTTATAAGTGATTTCTATGTGAAAGACAAAGAACATCCAGGTGAATTTGAAGCTTTGATCATTAAACAACCAGAATGTGCCAGAAGACATGGCAAAGTAATTTTGCTTCATGATGAGACACCATCACACACTTCAAAACCAGTTAAAGACACATTAAAAGATCTTGCCTGGGAAGTATTAGCCTGCCTGCTGTATTCATCAGACCTTGCTCCTTCAGATTACCACTTGTTCCAATCGATGGCACACGCACTTTCTGAGCAGCACTTCAAAATGTACGAAGAAGTGGAAAATTGGGTCTCTGAATGGTTTGCCTCAAAACAAGAAAAGTTCTATAGGGTACCCACAAATTACCTGAAAGAAGGGGGAAATGTGTAGCTAGCGATGGACATTACTTTGAATAAAGCACTTTTGATGTTTCTCTTGAAATCATCGTGTTTTCTTTGACTACAAAATCCGCATTATTAACCGGTACACCTAGTATTCACCTCCTAAAAATATGTTACTCTACAATGAGTTGATTAATTTTTGTGTAGTTGCTGTACCTTTGAAGTATTATTTCATCAAAGGACAAAGTTTGATAAAATATTTGCTCACCAACTCATTGGCCGAAGGTAGTGCCTAGGGGCAATTAGCCTCAGATACTTTTAGACTTCCCAAAAACCAGGCTGGGCAAGCTTTCACATTTCCAGAGAGAGTATTCGTTGGAGAAGCGAATACTTCTAACAACTACAGGTGTTAGAAGTGGGAAATTGTCAGTGCACTGAGAATGGTCACCACAGCTGTAGGTTCATTTACAGGTGAGCCAAGGAGAAATGAGTAAGAGCATCTATCACATTGCTATATGCTGTGAACAAGTGGCTGTAAGTTCTATTTACTTGAAAGATAGCTATGGTCTCTTTCACAAAATATTGGTGCATAGACTGGTCCAAATTCACTTTAAACAGTATTTTCTGCAACATATATCCAGAGGAAGAAATGGGTGCATGTTAATAGCATTTAAAGTGACTTTTCAAAATAATGGTATTTCTTCAGGACAAAAAATGCATACTACCATTTCTTCTTTTTCCCCACCCGTGCCTTTTCCAATGACTAAAGGGAGAGAGATATTCCATGGAGCTCTTTGCCTTTATGAATATAGCCCACTGACAGAAAAATAAAGGCATAAAAAAAATTCACAGTGGCATTCATGCCACATTCCTCTGTTGATGCTAATAATAGCATGTGCTTCTCTACTAATTTATCCCACTTGCCCTTATGACACCCTTGGAATGTCACAGCAGATATTAATTATTGCCTTTATTTTGCAACTGAAGAAGTTTTGTTTTGTGAAGAGCATGAATTGCAGACCTGGGATATGCCAAATATTGGGTTGATAGTCTTCTTCAGGATATTTCAGTTAATCGTATTCATAACCCTAGGGGTATTATTGTCCTCATTTTACTGATTAAAGCCCTAATTAGGGACCAGAGAAGTTCCCATGAGGCAAGAAAGTTTGGGAGTAAGACCTAACTCCTGGAGCTTCAACTCCAGTGCTTATTCCCTCCCAATATTCCTGGATAAGCATCAATATCTGTCTCTCACACCATCCTACATGCTCCATTAGCGCAAAAATTCTTATTTGTTTGGATTCCTGAATGTACCTTCTAGCAACTAGCATATAGCCTTGCAAATGGCAGACATTCAAGGAATGTCTTGAAATCCATATAATAAAATCCTAATATGCAAACTGACTGAATGGCAGACTAACCGGTCATTATGACATGCACTGACCACCAGGGGGCAGACGCTCAGTGCAGGAGCTGCCTCCTGGTGGTCAGTGTGCTCCACAGGGGGGAGTGCCACTCAGACAGAAGCTGGGCTCAAGGCTGGCCAAAGCTAAGGACCCCTCATGGGATATTCGACTGCAGGGAGCAGGCCTAAGCCAGCAATCGGACATCCCTGAGGGGTCCTGGACTACAAGAGGGCTCAGGCTGGGCTGAGTTACCCCCCCGCCACCACCACCACCAGTGCACAAATGTTGTTTACCAAACTTCTAGTAAAATTAATGAATCTATAATATTAATAATTTCTCTGAGTTGGACCTAGAGTGTTCTCAGTCCCAGTATTCCTCAATTGGGAAACTTTTGCCCATTCCCAAGGGGGATTTTGGAATGCCTAAAGGATTTTTCTGATTGTCACAATGACTAAGTGCAACTACTGGGATTTGGTGGCAAAGGCGGAAGTGTTAAGAATCATGCAATGTGTGGGATAGTGTATCCAATGAATAACTGTTTCACTCAAAATACCAGTAATGCCCTGCAAGAAATAGTATATATTTCAATAATATGCCCTCTAGTGTACTTAAATAATTGTTAATATGACTTCATATGTATGTATGTGCCTTTGTGTCTAACTGCCCATTTTTAGTTAATCACTTTATAGATTATTTTTCCAATTGGTGCCTGAAAAAGGGCTGTAGGGAGACAGAAGAAATAGAGATAGGAAAGCTGGTTGATGTATCAGAAATGTGAAATCTAAAAATAACCAGGGGCACAGTGTTAATCTAATTTATATAGGTGATATTTCCCTTTATATTTCCTATGTTCATTATTGCTTTTCTATTTCTGTCTGGCTTTTGATTTCTTCTCAGGTTAAATCCCTAGTCTGACACGTTAATGTGTTTGCTTACTTCCTTTTAGTTCAAATAGAAATTTGAGAATTGGTTTTCAGGACTGTTTGTGTCCAGTGTCACCGTTAGCCTGTGGTTGCAGTAGAGAAGCTCAGTAAAGCCTCTTTTATTGTTTCTATGATAGCAAGAGAGCCGTCCAAATACCAGCGGTAAACTCCCTTTACTGAGACTGAGAAATCATTTTCATGAGACCTTTCCTGCACCAGGTAGCTAGAAAAACATGGGACAGAGATGGAAGATACTGTAGCATAATGGGAAAAATCACTAGGTTAGGATTCCAGACATTGGGAGGCCCTACCAACCAACTATAAATCATTTAACCTCTTTGAGCACTGGTTTCATCACTTTAAAATAACATAAAATAATGATAAGACCAGATAAAATAGCTTCTGGGGCCAAGACGGGTTTGGCTCAATGCATAGAGCGTCGGCTTGGGGACTGAAGGGTTCAATTCCGGTCAAGGGCATGTACCTTGGTTGCGGGCACATCCCCAGTGGGGTGTGTGCAGGAGGCAGCTGATCGATGACTCTTTCTTATCGATGTTTCTAACTCTCTATCTCTCTCCCTTCCTCTCTGTACAAAATCAATAAAATATATTTTAAAATAAAAATAAAAAATAAAAATAAAAAAAATAGCTTCTGGGGCCCTTTTTATCTAAAGTTGAGTTTTCAAGTTCAAGGGAAAGAGGGGGTGAAGAGAAATGGACGTTATCTTAGAAACTAGGTAAAAATATGCCTCCCATGTATAAAATCATAAGCTATCCATTATTCCTTTGGCATAGTTCAGAAGCTTCTGCTGTAGGATAAAACAGCTAGTATATGACCAGTACTTCTCCAGGGGCAGGAATGGAATTCCCTGGAGGATTGCTTCCAGAATGGTTTCAGAGGCAGCATTCACATAAGTAATCACATAAGTGGTTAAGTATTTGGGGTTTGGGGGAAAATCTCTGCTTTAATGCCAGCTCTATTACTCTGACGGGTCCTATAGCTTGGTCATGTACTGTACTCTAGGCCATTGCTTTGTTATCCATAAAATCTACACTAATAAAAGAGTAACATGCTAATTGACCGTTCCTTCACGACATCCACCAGCCAATCAGGAGTGAGTATGCAAATTAACCCAACAAGGATGGTGTGTTAATTTGCATACACAGATTCCGAGTGGCTGGGGGCATCATTGCCATGGTGATGACACAGGCCTTCCGCACCACCCCAGCCACTCTGGGCCTCTGGGCAGCATGGGAGGGTGGAAAGGCAGCTCTGGCCAGAACAAAGGTAGTGCGGGCAGCCAGGGAAAGGAAGGCCCATTCTTGCATGAATCTTCATGCATTAGGCCTCTAGTGAGAATAATAAAGTACCTACTTCACAGGGCAGTTGTGATAATCAAATGAACAAATGCCATGTGAATACATTTCTTAGCACATGGTAAGTGCTCCATAAATTTTTGATGTGCTTACCATAAACAAGCTAAACCACTAACAAAATGGAGCAGTTTAATAAGTTATTCTTTGATTAAGAGAATTCTCTCCCTGCCCCCATAACTCATCTCTTCCAAAATGGCTGATGAATTCTTGCATGAACTAGTACTTACACAATGGTTACCAGTTGAATGCTAATAAAAGATGTATTTGTAAAGGTATAATTTATTATTTTATGTACATTTATTCTGCCCCTCAAAGTGGCTACAGGTGGTTAAGATTTTTAAATTATATATATAGATATAGATATAGATATAGATATAGATATAGATATAGATATAGATATAGATATAGATATATAGATATAGATATAGAGATATAGATATAGATAGATATAGATATAGATATAGATATAGATATAGATATAGATATAGATATAGATATATAGATATAGATATGAAATGAATTTACTATTTAACTTATTGTAGATTAAAAAAAACTCATATCAGACTCACTGATGATTTTCTTTTAATATGCCTTCTAGAAGCATAGAGAATCAATGCCTGGTCCAGTCTGTATTTTGACTAGCTGGGAAGTATTTTCCACAAGGCTATAAAATGGGTTTTTATATGACTTCTGTATTAGTTATTATCATTAGCAGGCAGACAGCTGCCAAAGGAACTTTCTTCACCCTCCCCTGGGTTGGTCATAGGGATGTCATTGTAATTTTATACTCATCACCATTATTAATTGCTGCACTGAGTTCATCATTTCTCCTGGGAGGTAACCTGTAGCTAGGGACAAGGACTGTGATGTTTTATCAAATACCTTCATTCTTGCATCATCCTATAAGATAATTAAGGATTTTAAATGTTCAGATAATTATAGGTACATTGTTTTCTATCCTCTACTTTCCTAATTCATAGTCCTTATATATTACATTTCTTTTTCATAGTTTCTTAAACATGAAGATATTCTAACTATTTGCAAGGCAGTATTTTAATAGAATTTGTCATTTCTAGGTAAACCCTTTTAATATTTCACATTTGTACTTGAGCACATTATATTTTGCTGCAATATTCATTTCACAGGTTTTTAAAATAAGTTTATTTTGTTTTTATCTAGGACCATGATTATGCATTTGACAATTTTATATTGAATTGTTTCAAGTAGCAAATTAAATAAACTCATACTGTTGCCTAAGTATTAATATTCTTAATAGATGTACTTATTTTAAGTAACCATAAATTCCCTGACCTAAATAGTTAGATAATAAATGAGACATGTGGAGTAAAGTCAGTGTTTCTTTTTTTCCAAATATTTTACTTTTTATCAAGGTAACATTGGTTGATAACATATACATTTCAGATTTACAATGTTATAATTTGGTATTTGTATACTCTATTGTGTGCTCACCACCAAAATCTAGCTTTCATCTCTCAATGTATGTTTTACCCCTTTACCCATCTCATTCCCCCATATCCATTGCCCTCTGGCAACCTCCAATCTGTTGTCTGTACACCTATGGAGTTTCTTTTTGTTTTCTTTGTTCATTTGTTACTCTTATGTTTTAGTAGAGACCCAATGCACAAAATTCATGTAAGGGACTTGGCCCTTGCATCCATGGCAGCTTGCCTCAGCCCTCACAGTCCCGGCTTCATCCAGAAGGATGTCCAGAAGTTCGTTTGGCTGTCTGGTCTAATTGGCATATTATGCTTTTATTATTATAGAAGGAGATTATTATAGATATTCTACATATGAATGGTCATACAGTTTTGTCCTTTTCTGTCTGATTTATTTCAGTTAGTATAATGCCCCTCAAAATCTATCTATGTTGTTGTGAATGGCAATATTTCATTTTTTATGGCTGAGTAGTACTCCATTTTTTATATATACTACATCTTCTATAGCTATTCATCCATCGATGGACACAAGTTATTTCAATGTCTTGGATATTGTAAATAAGGCTGCAATGAACATAGGGATACACGTATCTTTTCATATTAGTGTTTTCATATTCTTTAAATAAATACCCAGCAGAGGAATTGCTAGACCATATATTGTGGTCATATTCTTAATCTTCTGAGAAACATCCCCATTGTTTTCCAAAGTGTCTGCACCAATTTACAATCATGCAAATAGCATACAGGTTACTCTTTACTCCACATCCTTGCCAGTACATTTTACTGACTTGGTAATAGCCATTCTGATAGGTGTAAGGTAATATCTCATGGTGGTTTTGATTTGCATTTCCCTAATAATTAGTGATGTTGAATATCTTTTCATGTGCCCCTTGGCTATCTGTATGGCTTCCTTGGGAAAATGTTTATCCAGATTCTCTGAGCATATTTTAATTGTATTGTTTGGTTTGGGGATTGTTGAGTTATATGGATTCTTTACATATTTTGGATATTAACCCCTTATTGGAAATAACATTTGCAAATGACTTATCCCATTCAGTTGGTTGCCTTGTTGTTTTGTTGAAAGCTTTAAAGTGTGACGTAGTCTCATTGATTTATTTTTGTTTTGTTTTGTTTCCCTTGCCTTTGGCGTCAAAATTCATAAAACACTACTAACACAGTTGCCCAGAGCTTAGTGAGAATTTATAGTGACTTGAAACAAAGTGAGAAAATATGAGGATTAAAAATAAAAAATTAAAATAAATAAATAAAACTTGAATTAAAAAGAAAAGCACACACACAAAACACAATGACTCTAATGCCATATTCTTAATTTACCAGGTCTGTCATTTTAAAATAAGTATACAGTTTATTAAATAACGATTTCAGAGCCAGTTAGTCTCTATCAGTGTAAGACTGTTCTTCACTTTTACCATTCCATATACTGCTGTGTCAGTCACTTTTAATAAGCTCATATGCCATTGAGAGGAAAATATAAATTAAAAATGTATATCTGGCATTTAATATGAAATATAAATTAAATGTACATTTGCTATCTATGTAAATTGTTTTAATTACATAATTTGTGCACATCTCAGTATAAGTAAGGACTTGAAGTGGTTTATGTTATAAGTAATAAAATAAAATATAAATTGATAAATAGATCAAGGAAAAGGATGTATATGTGGACAAGTAAAATGAAACTGGAACAAAAAGTTACTTTATAGAAATGCCTATTATAAAATCCCATTTTTTGTCTCTAAGCTTCCCAGTGGCCAAAGCAAAGAGAATGGCATTATTACAGTTTGGTAATATTTTTTAGAGGCTGGGTCCAGGAAAGCCTATATTTTCATAGTGTGAGCATTAAGAGGGATATTCTTTTCAGGGTTCTAATAATGGAATCATTATAGAGGATATCAAACAAATTGTCCTCAACATCATTTAAGGGCATTTTACCATATGTTTGTTTTTTCACGAATATGGTTTATGGCAGTAATCCAAAACAATATTTATTATAGTAAAACCAGTTTTACATGTAACCAAAACAATGGAATACAAATTTTTGAACAAAAAATGATCATTTTTTTAATCCAGAATAATATTTGGACACTCCAGAAAAATGAATGACCTCTATAATCTTTACTCACACACAAATATATCTATATACATGATACAGTTACAAAATACAGTTATTATATTCACATATGTATATCCTGTCCCCCGCCCCAAACCAGATTGCAAATCTCAGATAGGTTATTACAGTGGTTGGCAAACTGTGGCTTGCGAGCCACACGCGGCTCTTTGGCCCCTTGAGTATGGCTCTTCCACAAAATGCCACAGCCTGGGCGAGTCTATTTTGAAGAAGTGGCATTCAAAGAAATTTAAGTTTAAAAATTGTGGCTCTCAAAAGAAATTTCAATCGTACTGTTGACATTTGGCTCTGTTGACTAATGAGTTTGCTGACCACTGGGTTAGTAGAACATACCTCCTCTGTGCTTACCATAGTGCTGCGTAAATGAAGAACTCACAATAATTGTGTGTGTGTGTGTGTGTGTGTGTGTGTGTGTGTTGCTGGCAATTATATCAGACGCCACTTATATCCACCTCAGATCCTCTCAGTCTACCACACACTCCAATCACTGCTCTGGAGACCAACTCAGCAAGGGCTTCAAATAGCCTGACAGATAGAACCTGACTGTGCCTTGCCTCAGGCTTGTCTCCTGCCCGGAGTTCTCTGAAACCATAGCAAGTGACAGTCCACCACAGGAAACTTCTCAGCACTCATGAATATACAATCCAGAATGCCTTGACCAGTAGAGCCACATGAAAGAAGGGCAGGCAGGAACCAATTATAATTTCTTCTTCTTCTCATCCTCAAAAGGAAGCTTTTGAGATGGATTTCATGAGGATTTTCAGCAGCTCCATTGGGCTCAAGTTCCAGTCACTCTACTGGTTACCAACTTGATAATGCATCTCTGTACTGGCTTGCCTTTTTTTGCCAGGAGAGGGACATTCACCTGTCATTTAACCACTGCGCCATGATTACATTATCAAATGAACTATCTACACTAATAAAAGAGAAAAATGCTAATTGACCATACCTTTGCTACGCCCACAGCCAATCAGAGCAAGTATGCAAATTAACCTAACAAAGATGGAAGTTAATTTGCATACACTGAGGGAGGGAGGAGTGAAGACTGAAGACACCATAGAAAGAAGAGAGAGGGAAAGGGGAAAGCAAGGCAGCTGCAGGAGGGAAAGCGTGGGCAGGGCGGGTGGTGGCGGTGAGAGGGAAAGTGTGGAGAGTGGGAGGGGTGGAGGGCAAAGGCGGCAGGAAAAGTGCAGGGCGGGGGAGGGGGCAGGAGAGGTGGCTGTGGTGGGCAGGAAGCCCACCAGAAGCCATGTTCTTACAGGAATCTTCCTGCAATGGGCCTCTAGTTTGAACATAAGTCTTTCTCTCAGATTCTGCTTTTAGGGAACAAGACTAAAAGAAGTGGCGCCAAAGTGGGCTAACGATAACATTCAGCTTGCTTCTATAACCATCACAATTACTAAGACGTTGACCTGTTGTGGATTGGGACAAGGTGGAGGTGGAAGGTGAAATATTTGGTCTTGTGACAGAAATATCACAGGAAAAGTATGGGGACAAATGATAATCATAATGATATACTAAAGGTGAATAGTTAATGTAATTCAGAACTATGTTTAAAAATGATAGGGTCATGTCAACCATCTATCAACTCAAGAAACATTGTGAGTCAGAGAGTCTCTATGGAATCAAAGAAGGAGGACCATATCACCTGCAGCTTCTGAGAAGACCATGCTAGAAATCAAACCCAAGATCTAATTTTAAAGATGGGAGAGATTCAAAGAAAATTGAAAGCACAGCCTTTACAGGCCTCTTATATAAAAGTCAGTACTCTAAGGGAAAATGAGTGTGACCTGGCACTTGGATAAACACATATGATGGATCAGCCTCTGAGAAATTGAACCCCAGATCCCACTAAACCTTTCCAACTAGTAGAATTAGATCGCTGCTTTTTGCTGGAAGCGAGAAGTTCCTCTTGCTCTGATACCCTGGAAAGACCTCATCTAAAGCTAGTAACTTGAATATAATGTATGTCTTACTCAAAACCTGCTCCTGCCACTCTCATACTTCCTGCCTGGGAATGAGGGTCAGGTTATAACTCAGTCCAAGTATAGAAACAAAGACCTTCTTGTGTGACCAAAAAGCTTACACCCTGTAGGAATTGCTGGGCTGGGTTATTAATATTGGCAGAGACCAGGGGAACTAATGTGAGCATGAATAATAAGGATATTGAGCCAGGGATTCATTGACATACAAGCACTCACCAATGATTTAGGGTTCAAAAATAATAGCAAAGATACCTTATAGTTTGCTAATTTACTCTAATATGGCTTTTTGAAGCTTTGACCTATAATGGCCTGCAGTAAATGAGGTAGTAATGCAAAAATACCGGGCATAATAGTGAGGCATGGAACAGAAGACTTAGGGAGATGGCATGTTAGAATGGATTTATTTTATGAGACCAGTGAACACACTTGACCATGTTCCACAGAAGAGTATAGCTCCTTCACTAAAGTCATAGGAAATGCCTTGACATTGAGCAATGACATCTGTGAGAGGCTCACTGGTATCCTCTGAAGGCCATGGTTGGCCTTAGAGATATTGCCAATGAATTGGACTTCCTAATACCAGTGGGGAAAAGAAGGGGATTCTGGGAATGGCAGAAGCCAACAGCAGCCCTTAACCTTTAGACCCAAGGTGGTCTTTGTCTTAGACTCTGATTTTAGAGAACCCCAGAATAAGACAATGATAAAAATGAAACCCAACTCCTTTTAATGGCTTAGTCATGCTTTTCTTTCTGGTCAATGTAATATAAGATTACTCGATAATTTATTTCTTTGTGCTTGCAAGTTTGAATTCACTTAAGGTTTTATAACCTAGAAAAGCCTACACATTTTCATTATGGTATTACAGCACTTTGTCATTAAGTCTTTTTTTTTCTGGTTACTTCTCTCTAGCTCCCCAATTTTAGTAATTGAACACACTTTACGTTTTATTATCCTGGGCACTTAAGTAATATAAGTCTTTCAGCTTTTAGATTAAAATTTTACTTATAATATTTATAACTGAGCGTAAAATAAACAGCTTGTTTCTTTTAATGTAGTCATTTTGTGGCCTGTTCTTTATCTCAGATTCTCTTGCCAATTTAGGAAGTGAAAGTATATAGAGAAATTGATTCCATCTAAATGACTCTTACTTAATTCTTCAAACTGTGAAGTAGCTGGATGAAATGACTCACCATGTCTTTATCATTAGAAATGCTCTTTAGCTATTCTTAGTAAAGTACTTTTATAAAGCGCCTAATATGTGCCTGGCATAATACTAGGTAAGAAAGAGCTCTGATCCTTAAAACTATTAATGGTTGTCTATAGATTTTGCTAAGATTGAAACACTGATATTTGATTCATGAAAAGGGTTTCAGTTCCATTCATTTGGTTCAAGAAAAGAGCGTGACAATCTTTGCTCTGGCCTTTTGGTAGGCCTATAGAAGACTTTTAAAATAAACCAAAGGGAAGAATAAATAAGGTAAAGTACCTTGAAAGGGCTGGCCCTGGGAAAATTGAGCAGGGAGTGAAGTTTATTTTTCGTTTAACTCTCTTTTCCCTTTTCTGTATATTCCAGCATCTGAGATCCCTGCTATCTTATTACAGACCAGTCACCTCTTCACTAAGGCTTTACATTATAATGAGTCTGTGCTGGGGGCTTGTGCCAGGGGATATTAAAAACTAAGAGGCTTTTAAGTCCCAAAGCCATGCCTCTCTAAAACTTAGGAAGGTATTTTATTCTCCAAGATTTACCAAACACCCTTTATAGCTGGAGTAAAAGGATTCCTAAGTCACTTCTCCGTGAAACTTTTTTTTTTTTTTGCCACAGAAAACTTAATAGTTGTCCTGTTAACTCTTTATTTAAAAATATTTTTAAGATTATTGTTGATATTTTTTTTCATTTTTAACTGACATACAATTTTATATTGGTTTAACTTTTGTTGTTGTTAATCCTCAGAGGATTTTTTTTTAGAAAATTTTTTATTGTTTTTTTAAATTTCTTTATTGATTATGATGTCACATAGTAATTGTCCTCATCCCCCCATTCCCATCCCAAACCCCTCCCCATATATGCCCACCCCCTGTTGTCCATGACCTCTGGTTAGGCTTATATGCATGCACACAAGTCCTTTGGTTGATATGGGTATAGAAACTAGTACCTCCTATTTCATTTAAATGGGTTGCTTCAAAAAATCTTGTCATTTTCTGGAGCAGTTTAAGGATAAAATAGAGACTAATAGATGGAGATACTTTAGAAGAGATTTAAGCACTGGGTGAATGTTTGGACTAGCTTATCTTTAAGACCATTTCCAAATCAGTTATTCTATGATTTATGCAGCCTATTATAAAATGCTTCATGAGTCCCTATTCAAAATTAATTACATTAAGTCCATTAATAATTATCCTACCATGCTTCACATCATCTCATGTCATGATATAAAAGAGAAATGTTTAATTGAATTGAGTTAAGGAGCCAGATTTTAAAATATATATTGTTCCTAAAACTATCAGGAAAACACTGACGAATTCTCACTTATTAATATCTTTAGCACAACAATGAGTGGTATAAAGAGTTAAAGAAAAGATCACACACGTGCTGCTATTAAAGGGAAGGAGTTAAGCTAACCAAAGATCTCTGCCTAGTCTATTATTTGAGAGATACTAGAGAAGGATTGTGATAGTGAGACCATAGGTTATAAAATCATACTTCCCAACTCAAATATAAATGTCAAAATTGTATACTGTATTATAATGAATAATGCTCGCAAGACTTTGTTTATTTAATCAATGTGATGTTATCAAACACAATTTTTCATATATATATAAATTTGATTGTGTATCCTTCACTTACACAGATGGTTAATAAAATTCCAATCAATGATTGTCATGTTTGTTATTAAATATCATCTTAATAACAGGACTTGGTGTTACTAGGCTGCAGCACAGCCAAGTGAATTGTCCTCGTTGACATTGAACATAAAAAAAAAAAAAAGTTTCAGAGCCGAAACCAGTTTGGCTCAGTGGATAGAGCATCGGCCTGTGGACTGAAAAGTCCCAGGTTCAATTCTGTTCAAGGGCATGTATTGTACCTTGGTTGCAGGCACATCTCCAGTAGGGGGTGTACAGGAGGTAGCTGCTCTGTTTCTAACTCTCTATCCCTCTCTCTTCCTCTCTGTAAAAAAAATCAATAAAATACATTTTTTTAAAGTTTCAGAATGAAAGTGCCAAATAGGAAAAAGGGTCTGGTTTTTCTTTCCCCTAAGGGAAATGGCCTTGCTGGACCTTGAGGAGTTAGAACATGGAACATTCCAGTGGTTTTGCTCACAGTTGGCAAGAGGCCCAAATTTAAATCCCAGCTCCTTGTTCATTACCTATGTAAATTTGGGCTAATTACTTAATATTTCTCTGTCTCAGTTTCCCACCTGTTAAATGTATATAATGATGATGCTAATATCTTCATTGTAAGAATTAAGTTAGTGGGTGTGTACACTGAGTGGCCAGATTATTATGATCTCTGAATGCATAATAATCTGGCCAATCATATACATATATATATATATATATATATATATATATATATATATATATCGGTGCATGAATTCATGCATGGGTGTGGTCTGACCAGGGAAAGGGGACATGGGCGGTTGACTAGCCTGCCTGCTGGTCGAACTCCTGGTCAAGGGGACAATTTGCATATTAGCCTTTTATTATATAGGATATACACTGAGTGGTCAGATTATTATTTGTTCAAAGGTCATAATAATCTGCCCACTCAGTATATAATAATAATATAAAAAGATGTCTTTGTACTTGTTACTCATTTTGCAAGTTCTCAGGGGTCAAACATTTTGCAAACTCTTAAGAAATATGAATAACAGCCTGAAAGAGAAACTGCAGATGAAAATGAGTAGCCACTCTCCCTTTAAACATGACTATATCACGTAGCTGCTATTCATACCAATGAAAGCCAAATAATGGTTCTGCACAGAACATGACTGGACGATTAAGGTCACCTTTGGCAGCTTTATAAGCAAATTCATATTCTAATCATTTATGAGTTTATGAGGTATTTTCCTCTTTTTGCCTTCAGTCACATGTCTGAACTTTTATTCAGGTTTTCTTCCAATTAACAGAGAAATGATTCAGTACAATAACTGGTTGATGATATTGCCATTTTCCTGTTTTAATTTTCCTGTTTAAATATGCCATATTTACTGTTTATTATTGGAAATATATTTATGTTGAAAATATTTATATTTAATATAGAAAATTTGAAAAATTTAAGAAAATACTCACCTGTAATCTTATGATCTAATGTAACTAATATTATTTTGTTTTCATTCCTTTCAGAACCATTGCTATGCATATATACAAATAAAAACAAAGTCTTACTACAAATAATTTTATGTCTTGCTTTTGTTTTATGATGAGTTATTTTTTAAAATATATTTTATTGATTTTTTTACAGAGAGGAAGAGAGAGGGATAGAGAGTCAGAAACATTGATGAGAGACAAATATCGATCAGCTGCCTCCTGCACACCCCCTACTGGGGATGTGTCCGCAACCAAGGTACATGCCCTTGACCAGAATCGAACCTGGGACCTTTCAGTCCACAGGCCGATGCTCTATCCACTGAGCCAAACTGGTTTCAATATGATTAATTATTTTATATGCACAAAGAATATCATACACATGTAAGATATACAAATAATGGTAATGGAGATACCCCTGAATGATTGTTCTTGATAAATGTACAATAGCATTTGAAGTTCCTTATCTGCCCCCTTGGTAGCCCTTTTCACTCCTTAGTACTTGCTGCAACAGGTGTACAGTGAAGAATATTAATATACAATGTTGTCTCAAAAACAATGGGTAAGACTGTTTGCTCAATTATAAGGAAGAGTGAAAAAATAGGGGCATCATCGTTAAGGCTCAGCACAGGAGATAAATGATATGCTCTAATCATGGGATCATTGAGGAGAGCTTAATGAAGGGGCCACCTGCAAATATGTGAGCGGGGTTAAGGGAAATTAACAAGGCACAACAAAGAACTCTAAACTCGCAACTGTAGGGAGCCATGACCATTACGTGGCCTGAAGGTATAGGGGCAGAGAATGGTTACTGGAACAGAAGAGTCATAGTCTTCAGAAGAGAAATAGAACCTGATTAATTCTGTCAAACAAGGAAGGATGCCAGTGAAATAAATAACTTCACCTCACTCCTTGCTGATCAACAATAGTTTTTTTTTCCATTGATTGTACCCAACTGAAAGTCAAAGGGAAAGGAAACTCATGTGATATAGTCCATAATAGTCTTTCCACCAGGACATAAAGCAGTGTGAGAAAAGTGGGAGGATAGGTCTAAAAGTCCTAGGAAAGTAAACACATGGTAGTTAATTTAAAAATGCCTGTCATTTACTTATTGTCACAAGTCTCAATTCTTATGTACTCTTTTTCAGGACAGCTAGGTAGATGATAATGAAACATACTAGAAGCACTTACTTTGAAATATTGCCTTGAAAAAAATGATTTACATTTTTACAGGAGCTAAAACTAGATCTTAATATAACTGCTCAATTATTTTGTTTCACTTAGCACATATTATCTGAGATTATGAGTATGCATATGAAGTTATGCACATGACCACTCTGAAATTAAAAGTTTTGTTTGTCTGACTTTGTTTTCTTGGTTTGATTATTTTCTAACCAAAAGATAGCATATTGAATTGCCCCATTATAAAGGTCTTAGACATGTATGTGGTGTGGATTATTGCACAGGAAAGTCTATTCATCTATCACATGGCATTAGTGATAGAGGATGAGCTTTGTAACATGTTGTGCGTTTTTTCTTCAAGGTCTATATCTGGTTTTGCATCAAAAGTAGTCTGATGTACCCAGATTCCAGTGGAAGCCTTTAGTGGCTTTTCAAAAGTTTTTCCTTGGATCTACACTGAGTGGCCAGATTATGATGATCTCTGAATGCATAATAATCTGGCCACTCATTTATATATATGAATTTGTGCATGGGTGGGGTCCAGTACATGAATTCATGCATGGGTGGGGTCTGGCCTGCCTGGCCAGGGGTGGGGGCATGGGCGGTTGTCTGGCCTGCCGACTCCTGGTCAAGGGGACAATTTGCATGTTAGCCTTTTATTATATAAGATATACCCTGAGTGGCCAGGTTATTATGCATTCAGAGATCATAATAATCTTTCCACTCAGTGTATTTCTTCTCCAGGTACCTTTCCTTGCTAGAAAGTGTGTCTATAGAGCTCTGTGGAAGAAAAAACTCATACTTTACCTAATAGGGAAAGACTTAGAAAAACCACTTTTTTTCGCTTCTCTCTTAAGATTGTAGTACACTTTATACCATTCCTAAAAGTGCTTGTCAGATTTGTCTTTATTCTAGAATGAATGATTAGCACAGCACTTGGCATATAGCAGACTTAACGAAATGTTTGTTTCCTTCATCACATCCTTTATCAATGTAATCTGACATTTGATACCTCTCCATGAATATCTGAACAAGGATTTTGCTTTGATGAATTTTCTTCCCTCTGAATTGATTAACCTAGAGGGCATCTTTCATAACTCAGATCTGGCTATTGTGGTCAGAAATTTGGAATATCAGTGTACGAAGAACTACATATGCCATGTACCCAGGACCAAAGCAGATGCCAAATTCTAGTAACAGAGACTAATACAGCCAAGAAAAGAGAGAAGACCAAGCCATCATGCAGGCGAGAAATGTACAATGTTAATGTTACTGAGATGCTGCCCTAGCTGGTTTGGCTCAGTGGATAGAGTGTCAGCCTGAGGACTCAAGAGTCCCAGGTTTGATTCCGGTCAAGGGCATGTACCTTGGTTACAGGCACATCCCCAGTGGGGAGTGTGTGGGAGGCAGCTGATCAATGTTTCTAACTCTCTATCCCTCTCACTTCTTCTCTGTAAAAAAATCAATAAAATATATATTTTTTAAAAAGTTATAGAGATGCTCATCGAATGAAAGAAAGATTCAGTGCAGAGACAAGTTTTTGGAAGAATAAAATAAATCTAATATGGAAGAAAAAAAAAAAACCTTGAAGAATGTATAGTGTTTGGAAGTCTCTTTTTGGTACTGCCTTTTTCATATCTGAATTTTGTTTGCCTCAGAGGGGGTCAAATAACTCAATATTGCCATTATTTCTTTTTGCTCTTTCAGGTAAGACTTCCAGCAAAATGTCCTATCAAATCCCTTCTGGAGCTTGTGTGTCTTTGTGTATGTGAGTGCTGATGGAAGGGCAGCTTCCTGAGGGAGAGGGAGGGAGACTAGATTTCTGTCCTCACATAAACTGGTAACAAGAGGTTGTCATGCAAGATTTTCTTTCAGCAAAGGATTTCAAGATTTTAAAATAGGCCTCAAAACTATTTGCTTCTCCTAGTTTATTCCTGAAGTATAAGATAAGAGTAGGTGTCTGGCCGAAACCAGTTTGGTTCAGTGGATAGAGCTTTGGCTTGCAGACTGAAAGGCCCCAGGTTCAATTCCCGTCAAGGGCATGTACCTTGGTTGCCGGCACATCCCCAGTAGGGGGTGTGCAAGAGGCAGCTGATCGATGTTTCTCTCTCATCGATGTTTCTAACTCTCTATCCCACTCTCTTCCTCTCTGTGAAAAATCAATAAAATATATTTAAAAAACAAAAGAGTAGGTGTCTGCCAGCTACAGCCTACAGGCAAAATTCAGCCTTCTATATATTTCTATATGATCTGTGAGCTAAGAATGATTGCTACATTGTAATTGGTGGAAAAATAAAGTTGATATTCATAACATGTCAAAATCACTTGAAATTTAAATTTCAGTGTTCATGAGTAAAATTTTATCAGAGTATAGCCACATGTGTTCGTTTGACTTGTCCATGGCTGCTTTTGCACTGCAGCGGCAGAGTTGAGTGGTTAGGACAGAGACTATAGGGACCACAAAACCTAAAATACCTACTCTGTAGCCCTGAAAGAAAGTTTGCCACCTCTGGATTAGAGCTTTCCAATGGTGTGAAAAAAGGATACTGACTTCACATTTTCACCTTCTCAAGAATATGTATATAGCCTTACCTCATGGAAAAGAAAAACTTAGGAACATAGATGAGGTGGGACCTGAACATTTTGTTATCTACCATGAGTAAGACACTAGACTCCATGTCTTAAATATCATCTTCAGTAATTTTCACAACTCCTCTAAGAGAAGGGTATCTCCATTGTCTAGCATAGCTTTAGAAATAAGTTCAGAGAGGTGATGTGACTTGTATGATATCATTTAGTGGATAAGGAAAGACAGGATACCAACTCCACCCTTTTTATTTTCACTATGTAGATGCTCCTATGAGCCATTATCAAATATATTCACATTATTCTTGTTGATTTCTAGGTTATGTAAATTTCTGAAGACCGAAGCTTACCCAGTAGCTTGATTAAACATAGAATAAACAAATACTGTCTACTAAGATCAACCTGAGTACCCAATGATATAGGAGAACTTGTCAATATCATTTTCATTCGTTTTCTTATAGCTATGATTCAGCCATATTGTTAAAGAGGAAGCCTGATTGTTAAACTAGAAGAAGGATATTTGCCTATTGTTTTCATTTGGAATCTGTCTCTAATCCTGGCACTCTACCATTTAATTCCTCCTTATTTTTATTTCTTAGCCTCAGTTTTTAGGGTAATATTGGTACAAGGCAAATTTTGAATTAGATAAAATTTGTCTCCAATGTTTCTGGCCTTATTTCCACTCATATTTCATTTTCCTTCCTTCCACTTACTCAGTGGTGTGCTGGTAAATATTTAAGAACTGGCTCTCGGTCAGAAAAAAAGAATCCTGATGAGTAACATTTATAGATTTCCATGGTTATAAGTATTCCCACAATGCCCTGTTTCAAGCTACTAAAGTAATGCCTTGCAAAATGTCTGAAAATTTAACAAGCAGCTCTTGTGAACTTGTATGAACCAGCTCCAACATACCACGTACCTTGTCTATTATAAAAGGATTTAATGCGGTTCACACATTTTGCCTACCCCCTCAATCCACCTTCCCAATGTCTGGTATAATTCTGCCCACCGGTTAGTACTCTGTGCTCTTCCTCATCAATTTATCTGCTATATGTCCATTATTTTTCTTCCTGATCCTGTCAAGTTACTGACCAACCAAGCTGAAAAGTTGACACAAGATGAGATGTGAATGAATGACAGATGCAATGGGACAGCATATGCCTCAAAAGAACAGTTTTTAGAAACAGAAAAAAATAATGGTTTAGAAATAGCAATGGTGAATACAGATTAAGGCCAGGAGGTAGGAGGGACATCTGATAAAGAGGTAGAGGATATAAGGCAGTTTTCCCTGAAATAGGAGTCCCCAGAGGACACAGTAGGAAAGATTCAGAGTAATAAATGTGCAAGTATAGTCCAGGTAGGCATGGAACAATATGGAAATAAGAATGAGATAGAATTGGAATGATCCCAGGATTGTACAACATAGGCAGTGATCAAGGATAACAAAGATGTGAATGTGGTTTATCTGGTTTCAAAGCTTTCAAAATAATCAGACACAGTCATTCTCCAATAGATTAGCAGTAAACTAGAAAGTGTGGGCTGTGCACCAGTCTACTCAAATAAAGTACCAGTGGTTTGGGTTGATTTTTGTTTCTGAGGGAGTCCTAACTGTGGAGAAATAAGCCTGACATGGTATTTTATTTTATTTTATTTGTTTGGTTTGTAAGAATCTCAGTAAAATGTAAGATCAGCCTGTAATCACTATGTTGTACACCTAAAATCACTATAATGTCAGTTATAATGAAAAAATAATTTTAAAAAATCTAAATCTACACTAATAAAAGAGAAAGATGCTAATTGACCATACCTTCATGACACACTGGCCAATCAGGAGTGAGTATTCAAATTAATCCAACAAAGATGGTGGGTTAATTTGCATACATAAGAGCCCGAGCATCCTGGGCAGGATGCCTGCATTGTCACCATGGTGATGATGCAGGTGTTCTGTACTGCCCAAGCCACTTCAGGCCTCTGGCAGCATGACAAAGTGGAAAGGCGGCTCTGGGCTGGAGCAAAGGTGGTGCCGGCAGCCAGGGGAAGGAAGGCCCATTCTTGCACGAATCTTCATGCAGTGGGCCTCTAAGAAAATGATAAAAGATCAGCCTCTGTGGAAAAATTCCATATTGGTATAGAAAGAGTGCATAGTCTGTCTTTATCACAAGCTTCCTTGGAATAAGCTGAATGTCCAATGATTCTGAATTAGTGGCCTACTTTCTCTGTGCATGAGACTGAATTACTAGCTGTCGTTTATCCTTAAATTCATCCCTTCCTGACTCTTGAGAGATTTGTTACAGCATTTACCTATCCTCTTTCTACCTTCTCCTTCTGGTAGCTCTTTCTTTGACTTCCAGATTTTCCTTATTGGGGAAATAAAGACTCCCCATTTTATTGTATTTCTCAAATTAGTAACATCCCTGTAAGTTTTTTGTTCTCACATTTCAAACAGATAGAATCACAAGAAGGTTTTTATATTTCCTCCATTTTCTTTCCACTCAATTCCTTCTTACTCTTTGGAACTGTGCTTTCCTCCATCAAAGAAACTTACCTATTTGAAATTTAATAAGACTCATTATTGAGAAATTCAATAGCTTTACTTCTGTCAACTTTCACCAAGATTTTCTGTTGACTTTGGCATTAGTAACTATTCCCTTTGGCACATGCTTTTCTCATGCTCATAAAAAGTGGTCTGCCATTATTCTATTTTGGCCAATTCAATTAAATATTTTAAATCATTCTATTTTCTCCTCATACTGCCTAATATGAGTATTTCCAAGTTTTTTTTAAATGTATTTTATTGATTTTTTTACAGAGAGGAATAGAGAGAAACATCAATGAGAGAGAATCATCGATCAGCTACTTCTTGCACACCCCCTACTGGAGATGTGCCCGCAACCAAGGTACATGCCCTTGACCAGAATCGAACTTGGGACCTTCCTGTCCGAAGGCCGACGCTCTATCCACTGAGCCAAACCGGTTTCAGTAAATATTTCCAAGTCTTGATCCACAACTTTCTTACAAAGATTAAATTTTAACTTAAATCCAAGTTGTGACTTTGGAACCATGTAAATATTCTGTAGGTATAAAGAATTATTTAAAAAGCAATCTATGGGCATCAAAACAAAATAAAAAAAAAAGAATATAACAGTGTTGGTGGTAATGTTTGTACTATTATTCTGAAACTGTTGTGTAGTATGGGATAAATTATTACTTAATAAACGGGTCTGCTTGCTTGCCCACATCAAAGCCCAATAAAAGGTGAACAGGAACTTGCAGCAAAGAAAGTAAGGGCTTGTTTTTAGGAAGTGGCTGAATGCCCAGAGTCACAGGTGAGCTAACGTCCAAAGACCTGACTCTCCAGTGGCTCCCAGGGGATGGGTTCTATAGGGGAAAGCCATTAATCATGGTCACAAAGGAGATAGGGTCATTGTCAGGGTCATGGTCTCTACTTATTGATTGGTACTGGTACTGGCTAGGGTACTGAATAGCTGATCAGTGTATCTGACCTGCCATGGCTTCTTCTGGTTTCTCCACTTTTCTGGACCTGGAGCTGAAACACAACTGAGGCCTGGATGTTATTTCTAGTTTGACTAAAACTCTGTCTCTGAGGTCAACAGAGCTAAGGCTTTTTCCTAAGAATATTTGTTGGCAACCAGAACCTCATTGTCCTGAGGGCTTAATGATTAAGGGAGAGCACATGCAACGAGGCAGGGGGAGGTGAGTCAGGTGCTGGATGAGGCCAAGTTGAATAACAGGGAAAGGACATATTAAAGAAATAAAGTGTCTATGTGGTTACAAGAACTAATTAAAAATTATGTTGATGTTCTTCAGAACTCAGATATCTGTCAGGAGAAAAAGGAGAAGTATGTGTAAGTTTGATGGCATAAAATATTTTAGTGCTAAATTTGAGTTGGATTGATCTGTGTGACTATGTGATCTATATTATCTTAACAACAACAAAAAATTTCCTAGCTCTGCAGTAAGAAAAGAATTGGAGCCTGGCTAGTGTTTCTCAGTGGTTAAGCATTGACCCATGAGCCAAGAGGTCACCGTTCCTTCTTAGTCAGCGCACATGAAGCTTTGATCCCTGGTGGGGGCCTGTAGGAGGCAGGAGATGAATGATTCTCTCTTTTCATTGATGTTTCTATTTCTTTCTTCCTTTCCCTTCCTCTCTGAAATCAATAAAAATATATGTTTTTAAAATCCACATATATGTCCACTTAGAGAAGTGTTTATTTAGGTCCTTTGCACATTTTTAAATTGGATTGTTTATCTTCCTTTGTTAAGTTGTATGAGTTCCTTATATATTTTGAAAATTAACCCCTTATCAGATATATCATTGGCAAATACGTTCCCCTAAGCAGTGGGCTCCCTTTTCATTTCGTTGATGGTTTCTTTTGCTGTGCAGAAGCTGTTTCGTTTATTGTAGTCCTATCTGTTTATTTTTCTTTTGTTTCCCTTGCCTTAAGAGATTTATCCACAAACATACTGCTTTGAGAGATGCCTGAGATTTTGCTATCCAAGATTTCTTCCAAGATTTTTATGGTTTCAAGAATTACATTTAAGTCTTTTATCCACTTTAAGTTTATTCTTATGTATAGTGTAAGTTGGTGTGTCTAGTTCATTATTTTTGTGTGTACCTATCCAATTTTCCAAGCGCCATTTATTGAAGAGACTGTCTTTATTCCATTGTATAAAATAGAGGCTGTTGCCTCCTTTGTCAAATACTGAATGTTATGGCTTGGGTCGATTTCTGAGGTCTCTGTTATGTTCCATTTATCTATATGCCCATTCTTATGCCAGTCTCAGGCTGTTTTTATTACAGTGACTTTGCAATATAAATTGATATTTGGTATTATGGTTCCTCCAACTTTGTTCTTCCTTCTCAAGATTGCTGGTTTTTTCAGGTTTTTTTGTTTTGTATTGTATTTTGTTTTGTTTTGTTGTTGTTGTTCCCATGTAAATTTTTGGAGTATTTCTTCTAGATCTGTGAAATATGCCATTGGCATTTTTATATGGATTGCATTGAATCTATAGATTGCTTTGGGTAGTAGGGACAATTTAATGACATTTAGTCTACCAATCCATGAATGTGGTGTATTCTTCCACTTGTTATATCTTCCTCTATCTCTATCCTTTAGTTTTCCTAGTTCAGATCTTTTACCTCCTTGGTTAAGTTTATACCTAAGTATCTTAATTTTTTTGTTGAAATGGTAATTGGGATTTTTTTTTAGGTTCACTTTCTGAGAGATGCTAAAATCCTCAACAAAATGTTAGCAAATCAGATCCAGCAATACATTAAAAACATCATACAACATGACCAAGTGGGATTTATTCTGGAATTTCAAGGCAGATACAATATTCACAAATTAATAAATGTGATGCATCACATAAACAGATTGCAAGACAAAAACAACATGATCATATCAATTGATGTAGAAAAAGTATTGGACAAAATCCAGTACCCTTTTTGATAAAAACTTTTGGCAAATTGGGAATAGAGGGATCATATCTCAATATAATAAAAGCCATATATGACAAATTTACAGCCAACATCATAGTCATTGGGCAAAAATTAAAGCATTTCCCCTAAGAACAGGAAGAAGACAGGGATGCCCACTTTCACCACTCTTATTCAACACCATACTGGAAGTCCTAGCCATAGCAATCAGACAGGAAGAAAAATATAAAAGGTATCCAAATGGGAAAGGAAAAAGTAAAACTGTCATTTTGCATAGGACGTGATATTGTATACAGAAAATCCTAAAGTCTCCATCAAAATCTATTAAGTTTAATAAATGAATTCACCAAAGTAGCAGGATACAAAATTAACACCCAGAAATCAATGGCATTTTTGTACATCAATAATGACTGTATTTTAAAAGAAACAAAAGAATAAACAAAAAAAGTAATAATTGTGCATGGGTGATGGAGAAAAGATAGAGTTAGAAGTTATATCTCTCTGACTTTACATTGACCTTGAAACCATGTCAGTGCTTATCATAATAATAAAACAAAGTTAAGTCAGGAAGGAAAAAAATCCAATCTAAAAAGAAAAACCAAACTGAAACAAGTGAGCTCAAATATCTGTCTATTTGGTGGCATGAATGATTTCAAGTGACTTTAAAACAGTATTTTTGCTCTATATTTCTAGATGGAAAAATAATTGCAAATAAATTTAAACTGTGTGTAGAATGCTTATTATTAGTAATTTTGTGAATTGCTATTTTAAAACTATGGTGTATAGCTATAAAAATAGTAGTGGGATGAAGTACATAAGTAATTATGCTAATGTCATTTAGGATACGAGTTTTAAACATAAGAAAAAGGGTTCAGAAAAAATCAAAGAAGTTATAAATAAAAATCCATGTAATTTTAAATTTACATTTGAAATATCAGAATGAATAAACAAAAGACTAAGGAAGTGTGTCAAAACAACACATCCTAATATGAGAACACTTGAGTTCTAAAAAGCAAATTATTCATGTATTAGTTTGGAACATGTCTAGTATCAGATACTGACGTGAGTGAAAGATCCAGAAGCTTATGAAGAGCAGGGCGTGGCGGGGGTGGGGGGGCGGGCTTTAGAATCCCAAACTTTGAAGGATTTTCTCAAATGATATGGTCTTCCAGGGTGCTACTTACTATTGGGCTCTCTGCTGGAAGATGCTCCCTCATGGCCAGAGGAGCTGTAGCATGTTCAGCCAGAGAAGCATGCTGATGAATCCTACCACTAGTCAGCCCCCAGCTGGGTCTCCTTCTTTCTATCTATCTATCTATCTATCTATCTATCTATCTATCTATCTATAATCTATCATCTATCTATCATCTGTCTATCTATCTACCTACCTATCTATCTATCATCTATTTATTTTTAATCCTCAGTAGATGATATGTTTTCATTGATTTCTAGAGAGAGAAGGGAGAGGGAGAGGAAGAGAGAGAGAGGGAAACATATCAACATGAGAGAAACATTGATAGGCTGTATCCATGTATTGCATGTGCCCTGATTGGGAATTGAACCCACAACCTAGGTATGTGCCCTGATCAGGAATCGAACCTTCCACCTTTGGTGTATGGGATGATGCTCCATCTGACTGGGCCACCCGGCCAAGGCAATATTTATTTATAATTATCCTCAGTTTGCTATTTTAATATTGTAAATTGTATAACTCTACCTTTTTTAGTAATATCCCTTATCTTAAAACCTCATTACCTTGAAGCCAAACACTTACTTTCTTATGTCTCTACATGTAAGAAATTGTTCTTTTATGATGTGTTTCTAACTATATCTCTATTTATGGCATTCTACCTTAAATTGCAGATTTTTAAATATCATTTGAAAGTCACCATTGTATGTTTCAAGTTGTGTAGCTCTTACTTTGACCTTTCATTTGTTAACATTGTTTTAATTTTATATGATCTTTGTTTTAGTATCTTCTTAATCTTAGATCTTCCAGTTATGATCTTAGATGTTTGCCTTTTTTTTTGCCTAGCTTTCATTTTTCTTTATGATTTTTTTACAATGTCCAACAATAGTGGAGCCACAGGAAAGTAGAATTGAAGAGAACCAGTGCTACAAAAAGGAATCCTAAAGGTTTCTTCACTGCATGCATCCCTAGAGTAGTTTTCACACCCAGCAATAACAATAATAAATCCCTTATTATTTTCAGGGCTGTCTCTCCCAAATCATGTTTTTGTGCAACTCAGTAGAGAATCTATTAAGTCTTATAAAGCAAAAATTAATTCTTTGTGAAGATTGAATGTTTTTTGGCACTGGAATCTTTTTGATGTTACTTGGCAACCAGTTCCTATATAAGGAACTGAATGTTTCAAAATCTACAGTTTCCAACATAAATCCATACAATATGGAACAAACAGTGCTATAAACTAGAGAAATAGGAGACAAGCAGTTATAGCTCTGACAGGATTCAGTGTGTATCTCTCTCCCAGTATGACCCTGTTCAGAAATCGGGGAGGGCTGAACATCCTGAAAGATCATCAAGCTCAATTTCAGGATCCATATAATTATGTTTTCATTGTATCATGTTGAGTTAAAATAGGTAGAATAATGTTTTATACATATTATTGATTGTAGCTGATTCCTTACTATAATCTGTAATCAGAAAGGAAACTATTCAATGATAAGTGTTTTTAACTCTCATATGAAATCAGACTTTTCTCAAATTTGCCTTTTTACTTTGGTGTAGCTTGGTTCCTTACCATGAAACTTGTGTTTGTTAATTTTATGTAATCGGTGATTTATTTTCCTGAAAATAACATACAGAATTTACATGTTCTGAGCAAGAAAACTTAACAAAAATGTGAATTAATTAGTTAATTAAATAGGCTCTTAAAGTCATCATATATAATAAAAATACATCTTGTAAGTAGATTAAACATTATTACAGCAACCAAATTTTATTCTAAAGTTTCCACAGCTATTTAGAAAATCAGATACCCTGAAGAACAAGCTCATATTATGATATTTTATTTATAATTATAGTGTAGTTATCTATATATAAAAGGCTAATATGCTGACTGTCCATCCGACCAGTAGCTATGACATGCACTGGCCACCAGGGGGCAGACTTCAATGCAGGAACTGTCATGATGCATACTGGCCATTTATAGAGAAACAGCACCATGGATTTGGGTGCCCACAAAGCAACACTAGGCCTCCCCCAAGTGGGACACAGGCCCCACCACCACCCCGGAGTGACAGCCCACCAAATCACAGTCAATGCTGCTGAGACCCCATGGTGCAAAATGCAGCCCACAGCCCAGCCCAGAAATGGTGGCTATGGGCACAGGGTAATGATGTCACATAGCAATGCCTGGCTTCCTCTACCTAGCAACTAGCATCCTTGGGGTTTCTTCAGCCCAGGAACATGACTTGCTTTATAACCAGGTGGAAACATTTTACACTTTAACCAAATGTTTGTAAAGCATTTTTCATGTCTCATCTCATTTGATCCTCACAGAAGTCCTGGAGTTGGTAGATAGGAGACTTGGTGGAATCTTATTTTCTTGTCATTAGCTGGAAAAAGGAGATTTACAAAGCTTAGAAACTTGACCCTACTGAAAAGAATAAATGGTAGACCTTGAAAATGACTTCAGGTTTTCTCACTGTGCAAAATGTAGTCAAACACTGCTGCAGTTAAATATCTTACCCTTTGTTTTACCTGTGTGATCTACAATAATAATCTGCTTCGTGTTGATATTTACTGCTGTGTTACTGATAATTACCTGAAAGAGAAGTTGAGGTGCTTCACTGGGCTGAAAAAAGTTCAGCTAAATCAGAAGAAGAAAAAAAAAGAAGGTCTAATTAAGCAAGTTTATTCTATATATATAAAAGGCAAAGTTGACTCGCACATGAGCGATTCATATAAAGCTCTTGCTGGTGCCAATCACACATGTATGTTTCAATCTGTCATTGTAGATTGTGAATTTGGTTGACACTTCTATTATAGAGAAAGGATGAATAGCGATATTAAAATATTTCTTGGAATTAATTTCCTTTCAATGTGCACGGATTTGTTTACCAGGCCACTAGTGTTTATAAACACTTTTCCTTAATAAAATGGCTTATAGGAATTTCAAGAATGATTATAGAATAACTTTAAAAACAGGAATGTTTCCCTGATAGCAAGGAGGAATTAAAGGATATTGTTTAGAATGGAAGTCTACCAGTAATGATGTCTTCCATGAAATATACATTGAAATGTTTAAAACATGTCAATTAATTTTGTCTTTTGTTTTAAAGCCTAGTTAACCTTCTGGAAAAGGTTCTTAAAACCACTGTTTTTCAGTCCTTATCTGAACATTTGATCATTGTGCTGATATACTAAGACAATGGCATCAACATGGCAACCTCAGAGGATAAACACTACTCTAGACATGTATTCAATACATCATTTTTTTTTCATAACTTTAAGGAAGCACATATGCTATACTTTGTGTTCTTTATTTTTAAAGAAAATAATCATAGAGAAAATCATGCAAACCTTAAAATTATTAATACCCTATGAAATAAAAATTCTACTTCAAGGAATTTATCATGATAACAAGTTGGACAAGTGTAAATATATATGATTATAATGTATGCTATTATAGTCATGCTTATATATTATCATAGCACCTTTTATAATGTAAAATATAGGACCTCAATATCCAACAAGGAAGTATTATTAAACAATTTTAGATAACCCTTACACTTGTATATAATGAAGCTATTAAAAATAAAGTATTAACATATACTTAGTGGTAAGAAAATAAGTTGATAATCAATGGGTATCAAATTTCAGTTATGTGAGATTAATCAATTCTATAAATCTGCTGTACAATGTCATGCCTATATTTAGCAATACAATATTGTACACATAAAAATCTGTTAAGAGAGTAGAACTCATGTTGTACTCTTACCACAATAAAATTCTAGAAAAAAAAAATCACAGTAATATGTAATGTTAAAAAGCAGGTTACAAATCATCTACACTGATGAAAGTATAATATGCTAATTAGACTGGATGTCTTCCTGATATCCATTTAGATGTTTTTCTGGACAAAGCTATAGTGGTGGGGGCCAAGGCAGAAGTGGTTAGGGGCAATCAGGCAGACAGGCAATTGTGTAGTTAGGAGCCAGTGGCCCTGGATTGTGAGAGGGACATCTTGGATTGGAGAGGGTGCAGCCTGGGCTGAGGGATTCCTTCTTCCTCCCTCCCCCCCCCCCAGCACAAATTTTTGCACTGGGCCTCTAGTATCTATAGAAAAACACCATGTTTTTTCTGTCTTTATGTATATACTAGAGGCCCAGCACATGATTAAATAATGCTCCTGTAGGGTCCCCTAGGCCTAGCCTGCCACCAGGGCCGTGTCCACGGCCCCACAACGCCTAGCACACTTCCTGGATGCTGCTGGTGCCCCTTGATGCTCCCAGCCTGCGCCTTTGCCTTTCCCCTGCGCACTGCCTCCCCCTGCCACCAGCCACATGCTTCCGCTCCTGCCCTTCCCCCTTGGTAGGAGCACCTCCGCTTACCACCTAGTGACCCGCACTGCACTCCCTGCCCTCTCCCGCCTAGCACCCGCCCCCACGCCCTCTTCACCGCACAACCTTGCCCGCCCACCATCCGCCTTGCTGCCCCCTCTTCGCCGCATGGCCCCCCTGCCAGCCCTGCATGAGCTCCACCTCACCACAAGAGCCTGGAGTCCTGGCCCATGAGAGGTGCTCCATGTACCTCTTGGTGACCGGTTGTTTGGTCGTGAGCATCACTACCCCAGGCCTTTTATGATATAGATATGTGGTTATATGTGCATACCATGTATACATATATCTAAATAATTGAAGGCCATATAAAAAATGTTAAAGGTTGCTGAAAATTACATGAGGACAGGAAATTTTGTTTACTGTTGAATCTTTAGTGCACTAAACATCACCTGGCACATAGAACACACTGAATAGATACAGAATTCATGAACAAACAGCTGTATCTAAGTATGGAATTATATATATATGTTTTGGCTTCTCCTATTTTTTTAATTATAGCATAATGTTAAGTACTTCCTTAATAAAAGTAGCTGTTGATTTTTTGTTATATTTCATTTTGAGAAAAATGTTTGCCTGTGGATAAAAGGGTCCTGGGTTCAATTTCGGTCAAGGACACGTGCTCGGGGTACAGGCTTGATCCCCACTAGGGAGCATGCAAGAGGCAGCCAATCAGTGATTCTCATCATTGATGTTTCTATCTCTCTCTTCGTCTTTGAAATCAATAAAACACACACACACACACACACACACACACACACACACACACATATATATATGCACACTAGAGACCTGATGCATGAAATACATGCAAAGGGGTAGGCCCTCACAGCCCTGGCTTCATCCAGAAGGTCATTGGGACGCTCATTCTGCTGTTTGGTCTAATTAGCATATTACCTCTTTGTTATATACGATGTGCAAAATCACAACTATTTGTAGAATATATGCCACAACAGTTTTAGAAATTTAATTTCTGAATATATTACATTCTTATTTATGCTGTTGCTATTGTTGATACTTACATTTTGATTGAATATGTCTATTGACAAATCACTTAAAAAAGAAAAAATCTTTGAGGCAAAAACATGTGTCTTTTTGCTATTGTTAAGTAATTTAAATCAATACTCCTTACTTAAAAACTCAACTTACCCAAGGGCCTTGGTTTTATGTGTATCTCAGAGATAGTACATGCACCATTACTCTTTAAATATCTACTTTAATTGTGCTTTTAATTTTGCACTTTACATAGAATCCAAATCTGTTGACAAGAAATGAACTACAAATCCTGTCCTTTCTATTTTGTCATTTTAACTGTTTAGGAAATTAGTTTCAGGTTTCAAATGAGGTAATGCCATTTCCAAAGTTTTTAAATTCTGAAATATAACATGGATAGAATACGAATATTTTTATTGTTGACAATATTACAGATATTCCCCCTTTTCTCCCCTTTTACCCCCTTCACCCAACCCTCGCCCCCCTGCCCGCCTTCACCACATTGTTGTCTGCAAATATTTTTAATGCAACATAACAAGGTTTATCTCCTTTATTTCTGAAGTAATGTCTTTGTTAACAGTGCTCTGTTCTAAAGGTGATGTGACACATTGTAAACACTCTTGCCTGTAAATGTCAATTAGACTTCTTCGGTGAAGGGAGAGATGCCAGATATTGGGTCCTCAAGTTTTTTGTAAATATATTTGTATTGATTTCAGAGAGGAAGGGAGAGGGAAAGAGAAATAGAAACATCAATGATGAGAGAGGATCATTGATTGGTTGTTTCCTGCACATCCCATAGTAGGGATAGAGTCAGTAATCTGGGCATGTGCCCTGACTGGGAATTGAAGTGTGACCTCCTGGTTCATAGGTCAGTGCTCAACCACTGAGCCACATCAGCAAGACTAGGTCCTTAAGTTTGCTTGTAATTTTCAAATAGCCAACACTATCATTGAACTTGGATTATTAAATATAAAGTAGATTGTTAAATATTAGCAAAGTCTAGCTTAAGTCATGCTCAAACCTATGCATTTAAGAACTAAAGTGCCTAAGACACTTTATTATCTGGGAGTATACTTAAAGAATGCAATTCTGCAGTAAAGCTTAGGATGTATGAGAGTTAAGGAGTCTTAAGACATGACCCATTGAATCGAATGTTTATGTACAGATTAGAGAGCAAACTCTGATTTTAGAACTTAGTAGGAAAGTAACTAGGTAAATTATTCAGTTAACTCATGGGATGAAATTTTTAAAAATGATTCAGGATACTACCATGAAAGAAAAATTAGTGGAGGAAAATTATGTCTGATCCCTGAAGATGGATATACTATAATGAAACTATGCATAGACTAGGTACTCAAGAAAGTGAATAATGGATGTATAAAAATTCAGAGGATAAATAGACTATTCCTCAGAACAATATCATCTTTTAAAAGTATGTTTGTTCAGGTATACTTTAGATAACAGAAAACATTCTTTTTATTTCTTTGACATTTCAGAAATTATTTTTATTGAATTTATTAGGGTTCAGGTTTCAAGTGTACAGCTCAATAAAACATCATTCGCACACTGTACCGTGTGCCCATGGCCCCAAGCAAAGTCTCTTCCCATCCTCATTTTTTCCCTTTGCCCACCTCTACCTACCCTGCCTCTTTTCCCTCTGGCTATCACCACACTGTGTTTTTGCTTAACCCTTTACCTTCTTTCATCCAGTCCCCCAACCTCCTCCTCTCTGACAGCTGTCATTCTGTTCCATGTATCCACACTAAGTGAAATAAGCCAGTTAGTAAAAGACAAATACCACATTATCTTACTTATGTGAAATCTTACTAGTATAAACAAAACTCATCCTTTTTAGATACATAGTTCAATGGATTTTTGCACATATATTCAGTTATGTAACCACCACCACATTTCATATATGGAATATTTTCATCACTTCTAGAAATTCTCATTTTATTTTATTTTTAGTTATTTTTATTGAATTTATTGGCATGACATTGGTTAATAAAATTATATAGATTTAGGTGTGCAATTCTATAGCACATCACCTATATATTGTATTGTGTGTTCATCACCCAAAGTCAAGTCTCCTTCCATCACCATCCCCCGCCCCTTTACCCTCTTCTACCTTCCCCCAACCCCCTTTCCCTCTGGTAATTACCATATTATTGCTGAGTAGTAGTTCATTGCATGAATGTATCCATGTGAGTTGCTTCCAGTATTTTGCGATTATGAATAAAGCTACTATGAACATTTACCTACAAATCATTATGTAGACACGTTTTTATTCTTTCTGGGTAAATATATGGGAGCTGGATCACTAGGTCGTATAGTTATATATGTTTACATTTATTTAAAAATTGCTGAATTATTATTCTAAAGTAGTTATACTGTTTTGTTTTGTTTTTGCATTTCTGTCAGCAAAGTATGAGAATTCTAGTTGCTCTGACTCTAAATAATTCTAGTTGCTTTGCATCCTTGTCAGCACTTGGCATTGTTAGGTTTTGTTGTTTTATTGTTTTAACTATTCTAATAGGTCTGTGATGGTGTCTCATTGTGGTCATGTTTTGCATTTCGCTAATGACTAATAATGTTGAGCATCTTTCTATGTGCTTGTTATCTATATCTACTTTATAAAATGTTTATTAAAATATTTAGACATTCTAAATCAAGTTATTTGTTTTCTTGAGTTATAAAAAAATCTTTGTATTTTCTGGATATAAGTCTTTTATCAGAGAGTTGTTTCCAAATGTTTTCTGCCAGTGTGAGTCTTATCTGTTCATTTGCTTTCAAAGAGCAGGCATTCTTAATGTTAAGTTTAATTGATCATTTCTTTATGATTTCTGATTTTTAAATTCTGTAAAACAAATCTTTGCCTAAATCAAGGGAACAAAAATGTCTTCTATGTTTTCATGTAGATATTTCATACTTTGAAATGTTACATTTAGATCTATGATCCATTTCAAGTTAATTTTTGTATATTTCATGAAAAAATGATTGAGGTTCTTCTTTCTCTTTTCATATATAATTTTTGAATTATAAAATTTAAATGAATAATGTGTAGGATATAGAAGGTCATGGCTTATTCAGTACAGTACAAACAATGGCAAATATATATATAAAGTAAAATACTTTTAAGCCCAGTAAATAAATTGAGGGTATAGGGAAAAAATTTAGGGAACTGTAAACTAAAGAATTTATGTATAAAAATAAAGATAATAAACAACTTCAGGGACTATAATTACTATGCTTGGTTTCCAAATGTAACTGAAATAGGTTACATTTAATCTCTGGCAAATTAATCTCTTAACCTGCATTACATTTTGTTAAATATTTCTGAGAAATAGTTTCCTGTGAGGTTTTGGAGAAATCAATTTCCAGAACCACAGTTACAATATTGGATGTATTTTCTATTTTTAATGGACATAAATGTATATATTCCAAAATATGCTTGAAAATTTTACATTGTTAGACATTTTGTGACTGCTCATGATATGCAAGCTATAGAATGCTTGTTTGATGTTTGCTTAATAAAAGAATTGTCACTATGTACTATGATCTAGGTCAGTAGCCAGCAAACCAGGGCCCACAGGTCTAATTTAGCCTCTGCCCATTTTTGTAATTAAAGTTTTATTGGGACATGGCCATGCCAATTTGTTTATGTATTATCTTTGACTGCTTTTGTGCCATAAGGGACAGAGCTGAGTAATTGTGAAAAAGACCACATGGCCCACAAAGGCCGAAATATTTACTATCTGGCCCTTTACCGAAATGAAATTTTAGAGACGATTCGGGGTTAAGTAAAGGCAATAAGATTGAAGAACCATTCTGGGGGATAAATGAGGATGTCTGGATATTGTTTATGAAAGACAGATATAAAGGGTGGAAAAGTCTGTGGGGTCAAACTTTGGAGAGCTTGGAGCCCAAGATTAGACCTATGATTTCTATTATATTATAAAGGCAATGTGCACAGTTTCTGAGTGGCAAAAATAACATAATTAAATGTGCGATTATAAAAGCAAGAACTTCTGAAATATATACAAGGAAGTAAAAAATATGCTATTATCATTGTGTTGATGAGTCATTATGGAGCCAGCCAGAATTTTAGAGGTATTTTTGAGATGGAATTGACAGAATTTAATTGTAGAATTTAATGAGGGTAAGAAAGGAGGTAGTGCTAATTTTTTTTTTTAGTGATGCTAATTTTGTTGTCTGAAACTGGCAACCCCACTGTGGGACTTTTTTAATACATTGTTGAATTGAAAATCTTGTGATAATTCTACATGAAAGTGTCCATTAGATAGTTGGGAGTAGAGATGTAGCACTCAGCCAAAATCTGAGGTTTCCTGTTAGTACTTTGATACTTCCATCTTAACTCTGCACTTTGCTATACATATTGATGAAAGGTACAATAAGTTAACTGCTTATAACCAAATGAGAAATGTGATTTAAAATTGCAATGATGACTCAAATATGGTAACAGGTTGGCCATTGGCATGGATATTAGCAGTGGACTAAAGCAGAAAGTGAAAAGAAATATTGCCTTGCATGTAAGCTCTTCATATACATTATTGCTTATTGTTATTGTTCTGCTTTGAAGAATATGAACTCCTAATTTTTCATGGATAACAAGGTAATGGGTGGTTCTTTTTGTAGCTTTATTAAGATGTAATTGACAACATTCTATAAGTTTAATGTGTACAGTATAATGTTTTGATAAACTAATACACTATGTATTTTGAAATGATTACCATGATGAGGAGAGCTAACACATCCATCATCTTAAATAGTTACCTATTTCATGTGTGGTGAGAACATTGAAATCTATTCTCTTAAATCACAACCGTCTATACTAATAAAAGTGTAATATGCTAATTAGAACAGACAGCCAGACCACCTTCCAGATGACCTTTCAGATAAAGCTAGGGCTGTGAGGGCCGAGGTGGCCACCACGGCTGTGAGGGCTGAGCCTCTTGCACGAACCTTTGTGCATCAGACCTCTAGTATAATATAGTTTCATTAATTATAGTTATCTTATATATTAGGTCTCTGGAACTTATTCATCTTATTACTACAATTTGTATCCTTTAACCAACATCTCCCCGATTTCCCACCCATCTACCCAACTCCAGCCCCTGGCAACCACCTATCTGTTCCTATGACTTTTATATTTTTAGATTCCATATATGAGATCACACAGTATTTATATTTCTCTGTCTGATTTATTTAACTTAGTAAATGCCTTCAAGTTTTATCCACATAACAGTATCTTCTTTTTGTGGCTGAATAATATTCCATTTTATATTTAGGCTATTTTCTTCATCCATTCATCTGCCAATGTACACTTAGGTTGTTTCCATGTCTTGATTATTGGGAATAATACTCTTGATTAATCAGAAGATAGGGAGGTAATTGGAAATGATTTACAGTTCAAGAACCCCTTTAATCATTATTACATGTTCTATGTTCTCCTAAGGGGAGATGTCACCCTTTCTCTCCCATGTATAATTAGAGTGTATGCATCAAAAAAGAACAGGTTTTTGTCTATTACTTTTTCAAGTAGTAAGTGTTCAAAAATACCATTAAATGAATGAATGAAACATTTGAGTAGTTCCATATCCAACAAGTATGCTGTGTAGGCAGAATCTTATCAGTTGTTTTTTGTTTTTTTTAATACACTATCAGAGTGATCCAGGAACTTAAGACTTATACAGTCTTATTGCAAAGGTAAATCCTACCCACATTTGTTCCTAAGATAATAATATAAAAGCCATATTAAATTAAGTAATGCATGCAGTAAATGCTATAAGAGAACGAGTGAATGCTCTCTAAAGTGCTTCCCTGAGAAAGGAAAAGAGAAAACGAGTTTCACCTGGAAATTTTGGGGGACTGCTTTGTAGGGGTGTCGAACTCAATCAGAGAAGGGGCCAAAATCTAAAATCCAGCCTAAATTGCGGGCTGAATGGTTTACTGAACAGTCATAAACTGTCATTGTGATGGAAACGCAGCGGAGTGCAGTGATGACAGCGCAGTGCGGGCCACATTGCAAGGCCTGGCGGGACGGATTTGGCCCGCGGGCCTTGTGTTTGACACATGTGGTAGAATTCCAATTTTAAGAATATGTATAGATGACGGTGAATGAGAGAGACACATTTAGACTTCACATCATAGAATAAAGGTTCAGATGCAGGAATGAATCTGTGACAGCATCGTGAATACTAAGGAACCTCCAAAACTGGTTTTATCATACTAGTTTGGCTCAGTATAGGAGCAGGTTGTATGGTATGTAGTAGAGGTGGTGATGGCTAGAAAGGATAGATTATGAAATCTTTGAAAGTATAGATGAGCATTCTAAATTTGAATCTATAGCATTGATGAGGCAATCTATAATAATAAAAGCATAATATGCTAATTAGATCAGAAGACCTTCTGGACAAAGCCGGGGCTGTGAGGGAAGCCAGTGCCAGCAGCTGGGGGAAGAAAAGCCTACTCTTGCACAAATTTCATGCATCAGGCCTCTAGTGAAAATATAATTTTAGGAGAGGTTCAAGGAATACCCCAACTCTGTGGTATTAAAGCAAATACCAGCCATCAAATAGGACAAATACCATATTCTTTATAAAGAAGAAAATGGCACAAATGTATTACGATAAAATGCAAATGAGTTAGAGACAGAAATGGGACATACACAAACCAAAAATAAATTTTATTAATCTGCCTATGAATTTATTTATGTTTAAAATATATTTTTATTGATTTCAGAGAGGAAGGGAGAAATAGAAACACCAATGATGAGAGAATCATTTATCGACTGCCTCCTGCACATCCTCTACTAGGGACCAAGCCTGAAACCCTGGCATATGTCCTGACTGGGAATCAAAATGTGACCTATGGGTTCATAGGTCAATGCTCAACCACTGAGCCACACTGGCTGGGTGCCTATGAATACATTTGTATCATGGAATATTTCGGTGCTAAAGCATTTAAAATGCTGGGACCCAGTAGTCACAGTAGTTTCTGGATCCTATTCTTCCATATTCTATTCCTGTGATCTATTCCTGGTTCATACATAATTGCTATCTTCCATAGTAATGAATTATAATTTTAAATTTATTCAGTGGTTAGATTAAAGAGATATAAAGCTTCTATCCTCGGCTCATCAACTCTGTCTGTAACTGAAACTAAGAATTTTTGCATTGTTTTTCTTATCAAAACAATGGATTGTTCTTGGCTGGTAATTCTATAAGGACCCTTGCATATAGTGGTTTCTAGCAGATTTATTTTAGTGGTATGAATTCTGGATCAAAGTGCAAAACATTTTAAGCTCCATATAATGTTATTGTTAAAGTTTTAATTTGCATCAATTTAATTCCCTTGTCAGTTGTCACACCCTATTAAAGTTGTACCACATCGCATGCTGAAGGAGCACATTAAGTTTGAGGTACAAAATGATGTGACTTCTTGGGAAAGGCTACTCATGGATCTAAATTTTAGCCATTTTTAGCTTATTGATCATTAATTTTTATATCTCTTAGGAATATAATCACATTTTCTGGACAGCAAAGATTTTTACATAGTATCAGGATTTTACAGTTCTCTTTGGAAAGCATGAAAGACACTGTTTTTAATAATAAAATATTTTTATATTGCTCTTATGGTGTGAGTTGCCAGTATATTAATTTTCATTAGCCTTTTCACCCTTACATAATAATTCTTTAAAACTTAAGTCAGACTATAGCACTCCTCAAATCCACCAGATCCCTCTTCTATCAGAGTAAGAGTGCTTTAAAGGATTTTCAAGGCCCTACGTGGTCTAGCATTTTATTTTCTAACTAACTCACCTTCTCTCATTCTAATGTGGTTATTTTGGTTCAGTATCCCTTGAAAATGCCAAACATGTCCCTACCTTTTAGACTGTTGCTCTTTTTATTTCACCCAACTACCTAGAATGTTTTACTCCAGCTATTCATATGCCTTACACACACTATCTCACACCCTCCTATCCTTTGCTGAAATATCATTTTCTCACTGGTGATTTTCCTGAACTCATATTGAACATTGCACCTCACTTTCCTCGATACTTCATGTCTGTCTTTCATGTGATGTTTTCAAGCCCTTCTTTATGTCTTACAGACTATATTTTCTGCCCCTCTCCAACTAGGATGCAAGCTCCAGGAAGCCAAGATTTTGTCTCGCTTCTAAATCCATATGTCTAGAACAGTGCCTGTGCAAAGTGAGACCTCAATAAATATTTCACAAATAAATGAATTGATTTCGAATCTCCTGTGAGAGTAAGTTTTAGCATGTATTATTCTTTCCTTTCTTTTTGCCCTCCTTTAGCCTTTCTTTTCTTCCCATGTGGGGCTGTAGAACAATAACAGGCCATGTTTTTTTCCAAGGCTATCAGTTTCCTAGACAATTTCAGAGATAACCCAAAGGGAAGGACAGTTGTGTTGATTATGCTGGAGGAAGTGCAGGAATGCCTTTCCTGGCCTTGGAGGTTTTTCTTTTTAGAAGGATATATGCTATGGGTTTCCTTATTTTAAGTTATTGTAATTTGGGGAAGGGGTGCATAAGAGGCCAAGCCACTACTTGTGTACAAGGGGAAGGGTCTTATTGCCTGTCTATGTCTTGGCTTCACCATCTTATCCTCAATGACTTGCACAATGCCAGAAACTCAGCAGGTTTTCAAAATATGTTCAGTAAAAGAAAGAAGGCTAAGGCCACTCATTCCGTCTATTCCCACAGACCTATCCATCACTTATGCAAGAGGTCGTTCCTCACCTGAAACGAACAGAATAGAAGTGGTTGGTGGTCAAGTTCATAGTCCATCCTTGGAGTACAACTTCCTGTGAAGGCCTACCTGGATGCCAAAGGTAAGGAAGTAAATCAAGCTATCTTTGACGTTTTAACAATTCTTTAAATGCCAAGTATGGTGACTTCAGAGGGGGTGTAGGATGTGAGGAGGTCTATCATTGTGGGAGCTAATTACATATGCCAGGCCATGTAACTTATATTTCCTAAACCGGAAACCTTTAATGGGCCTTTTTAACTTCCTTTGGGTGTTCCCTTCTTCCCTTCCACCACAGATTATTGTCCAAGCATCTGTGGCCACTGCTGATTTTCTGTTGGCTTTAGGAAAGACAAATTCTGTCAGTCTAAAAGCAGCCTAGGGCAAAAATATTCACAACTATATTTGCCCAAATTTTGTGCATCTCTGCAACAGCACTGCCCATCATCACAGTTCCCTTGGTGCTTTTTAAAAATATATTTTATTTTTTACAGAGAAGAAGGGAGAGGGAGAGAGTTAAAAACATAGATGAGAAAGAAACTTCGATCAGCTGCCTCCTGCACACCTTCTATTGAGGATGTGCCCGCAACCAAGGTACATGCCCTTGACTGGAATTGAACCTGGGACCTTTCAGTCCGCAGGCCGATGCTCTATTCACTGAGCCAAACAGGTCAGGGCCCTTGGTGCTTTTAAGATTTTATTTTTTATTGCCTGGAGCTGTTTGATCCTATCTATTCCTCTGAAGTTTTGGCTTGTGACCTATTAGACTCCTGGGTCTCATGGGTCTGCATCTATTCTTAGCTAGCCCAGGGAATCAATACTCCAATGCTTTTCAGACTTATGTATTTTAAAATGTATTAGTCTGAATTAAGGGAACATTTCACCTTCTCTTCAACTTTTAAAAACTTATTGAGTGACTGCATCGATATTTTAACCTAATTTGTTCCAAAAAGAAGTTTTGGCACCTGACAAAATGATTACAGTGCAACATAATATATTGAAAATAAGTGATAGAGATTTGAAATGGCAGACTAGGGAATGCATATTTCCTTATTTTCCTGAAATTTATCTCTAAACTAAGAGAATAAAGTTACACAAAAGCAATAAACCTATAAGAGTAAAGGAAATGGGAGAGATTGTGAAAACTGAGAGTATTTTTTTTTAATGCTTTCATGTAGATAATCTAATGTAAGGAAAGAGTTACAAGGGTGCTTATAAAGATTACCTAAAAAGAGATACTGCCCGTGGATAGAGCATCGGGCCATGGACTGAAAGGTCCCGGGTTCGATTCTGATTGAGGGCATGTACCTTGGTTGCAGGCTCAATTCCCAGTAGGGGGCATGCATGAGACAGCTGATGGATGCTTCTCTCTCATTGATGTTTCTAACTAACTATCCCTCTTCCTTCCTCTCTGTAAAAAGTCAATAAAATATATTTTAAAATAAATAAAAAGAGATACTAAAATTCAGAATAGTATTAAGATTCCTGAACAACTCTACATGCAAAGCAGATAAATGATGGAGCAGTTCCTTCAAAATAACAACCTATGTCCCTATACTGAAAAGAAATATAAATCAAATGTGAGTACAGAATAAAAACATTAAAGGATTTCATTAGCTGTATTGCCCACACACCTTTTTTTAAATTTATTTATTTATTTTCACATATTTTATTGCCTCCCTCCCTCCCTCCCACACATCCCCTCCCTCCCCAGAGTTTTATGTCCATTGGTTGTACTTATATGCATGTATACAAGTCCTTCGGTTGATCTATTGCCCACACACCTTTTATAATATGTTATTGAGGATGTAAAACAAGATGGGGGAATTTATAGGAACCGAGAAACTGTAGATACAACTTAAGAGAGTGCTAAAGTGACATTTCAACATAACAGTAGTTTGGCCGGCCTGGCAAACAACTAATCTAATTTGAATCTAGTGGTTAGAGATTCTATGAGGAAAGTTTCCAGGTAGTGGGATAGGGGATAGGAGAAATTGATAGAATAGAATATATGATTGAGCACCTACGGGAAAAACAAGAGATGACAAAATTAAATCATGTAAGGAATAAAGGCAATTTGAAACTTCAGGAAAGAAATCAGAAAATGATATAGAAAGTTATGATCTAACTTTGAAACAAACTATATTGTATTATGATGCTCAGCAGCTTAAAAAGTATAAGAAGACAATACCTATTGTAGTTGATATTAGAACTATCCCCTTTTGTGTGGCTTAAGGATCACAGCATGGAGCTCAAGGGGAAGGAAATGCAATCTTGATTTAGAATTTGGTGTGCACTGAAAGTATTTACATTGACCTAAAATGAAGATTCTATTTATTGATTTTTTTTAGACTTTATAATCATCCTATTAAAAATACTGGAAAGTTCGACGTTAGTTGCAGACAGTTTATATGTGAACAAGAGAGTATGTAAATCAAATTAGGACATGAGTGCAGGGTAGTTGGAGTCATGGAAAAAGGAGTCAGCATGCTAATATTCCCAAAATAAGAAGGCGGTCAAGAAATACTGATGGAAGTTCATAGACCAGGGGTTGATTATTTTATTTAATGTTGCAAGTGTAATTAAAATCATAACCAATCTCAAGAGTACATATAAAAACCTGGAGGAGAAGAGAGAAAGGGGGAAATTAGTCAATGAAAACCACATATTTTATAGACAAGAAAATACAAGTACATGAATATTATTTAGAGATATGAAATTTACCATCATAAGTTCTAAAGCAGAAAATGGTACTGTGGTGGAGTGGTAAGGAATGGGCAACTATTTTTATTATAGCTTTTCTATTTATTTTATTTTTTTACTATGTGTCAACCATTTTGATTACAAGAAATAAATTCAGTGCTTCTAGCATTAAAGTGCTCCAAGGGATTGCCAAGCATTTAAATATGGGGTAGGACACACATTGCT
The DNA here is from genome assembly GCF_014108245.1 of Pipistrellus kuhlii. Lineage (NCBI taxonomy): Eukaryota > Metazoa > Chordata > Mammalia > Chiroptera > Vespertilionidae > Pipistrellus > Pipistrellus kuhlii. The sequence goes on along the minus strand of NW_023425471.1, from coordinate 8,535,346 downwards.
GGGTTTAAAGAAAGTAGGAGCATGCTCCAAAAACTTCTCTAACCCCCAAAGAGGTTGGAGGTATGAACTGGGAATATGAAATAAAGGAAAGCTGAACTAGGGCGAGTTCTTGAGTACAGATGACTATACGTAGTAGCACATTCTGTATTATATGAGCATTGGTTCAGAAGCAAGATAGTGAAACTAAAGGTGGGATTTGAACTGAGACTTTAAAGTGGATCAGCTTGGTGGTGGTTATTGGCCAATAGTAGCAGTAGAAACTAATCTTCTATGGCAGGGATTTTCAACTGGCGTGCCACACTAATTTCTAAAACATGTAATACCTGGCCCTAGCCGGTTTGGCTCAGTGGATAGAGCATTGGCCTGTGGATTGAAGGGTTCCAGGTTCGATTCCCCGGCCAATGGCACATGCCTGGGTTGTGGGCTTGATCCCCAGTAGGGGGCATGCAGGAGGCAGCTGATCAATGATTCTCTCTCATCATTGATGTTTCTATCTCTCTAGCCCTCTCCCTTTCTCTCTAAAATCAATAGAAAAATATATTTTTTAAACAAACAAACAAACATGTAATACCTGACTATTTAGTCAGGGGCACTGATCTCTTTTCCCTTAGATTGTCAAATAGAAAAATGACAATAGCTAACACAATGCCTAGTGTGAATGAATCAAAATTATATCTATTTTTGTCAGATCAGCAAAACATATTTTTGTATGCCACAGAATTTAGTAATTAATGTGTGCCATGAGATGAAAAAGATTGAAAATTGCTGCTCTTTAGAGAAAATGTCCTTAATTTAGGACATTAGTGTCAAGTGATGACCTCACAATTAATAAAAATAGAAGAAAAACTGCAATGAGTCAACCACTGCACATGAAGATTCCCAAAACTACTGATACACAGATTGCAAGACACACAATATAGAAACATTATGTTTGAAATTATTTTTTAAAAATTTCAAAGAATGAGACACCATTAGGGATACACTGAGAATTTTTGTAAATGAAATTAAAACTTGTAGAAATACAAAATTTTAATTATAAAATACAAATATGATAATATATTCATCACACAGAATGCTATTCAGCTGTGAATATGCACAAAATACAGCTACATCCCAAATTTGTCTTTCTTGATTTTCTCTATTCATTCCTCCTGGGATTCTGATCAAGATGTGAATTTTCTGGGAATGGTAGAAAATGTGGATCTGTAGATATGGAAACATAGTGAATCCTAAACTACAATAAATAAAGCAGATTCATACCAGGCCCATTGTAGAGAACCTTCAGAACATCAAATACAAAGTTATAGTTTAAAAATCCCTCCCAAATAGGAAAGATTGTCCACAAAAGAAAGACAATTATAACAGTTTTAAATAGCAAATCAAAGCCAAAAAGAGTGATAAAATAAACAACGTAAAGTTGTATACTCAGAAAACTATAATCTATACTAATAAAAGAGAAATATGCAAGTTGGCCATATCTCCATGACACCCACCAGCCAATCAGGAGTGAGTATGCAAATTAACCCAACAAAGATGGTGGGTTAATTTGCATACACAGGCACAGAACAAAGACTGAAGATTGAAAATTGAAGAGGCTTGGCTTCTCCACTGCGGCCAGAGGGAAGGCCTGGGTCCTGGGTGCAGGAGGAAAACTGGTGCCAGCAGGCAGGGGAAGGAAGGCCTGTTGTATGAATCTTCATGCAATGGGACTCTAGTATGAAATAAAAATATTTGAAGATTAACAGAAACTAAGATAATTACTTTGCTAATGTTACTTTTAAAAATATGTTCTTCAAGAAGAAGAAACATTATTACAGAAACAAATATAAACTCAGGAACAATCAATATAAAATAATAACAATGAGAACATAATTACAATACTGAAAAGAACCAGCATTTAGTTGTAGAAAGATATAGACAGAGTTAACATGTTCCAAGGTCTTGATATTGTTTGTTGAGGATTAAGATATTGTTTAACTTAGTCACTGTTCAGTTAAACATCTATGGTAAAATTTCAAGTGTGAATATAAAAGAACAGAAATATAATTAACATTCAGTGAAGACAAAGCAATGGGGAAAAATACCTCAGCCCAAAATTGAAAGGGAGGAAAAGAAAAAAAAATTAAAGTATGATAAACAGAAATTAAAAAGTAGGGCAATAGAAATAATCCCTAATGTATTTTAAATAAATATAAATGGACTAGACTTACCAGCTAAAAACAGATTAACAGGTTATATAAAAACAGTAAAAGAAAACCAGCTTTATGTTCTTTATAACAGGCACACCTAAAATTTGGGTTGTATAAGGTAGAAAACTAAAGTATGAGAGAAAAATAGATGAGGTAAAATCCCCTGATTAAAGGAAATGTTCTGCTCTGAAGTTATCCTTCTTGCCAAATCTGCCTGTAATGCAAAGACTGCACAGAGCCAGGCTCCATGGAAGGTTCTGTTATAAAGAAACACATTATTAACAGCAGAATGTCTCTGTGTGACAGAGGGAAGGAGGGATGTAGACTAAAAGGTTAACTGGTGAATGTGCCAGAACTCTGGAGTTTTTCCATGATGCAATCATCCCCAGGCTGTAATCACCCTTGTTGACCCCACATCCCACTGGGTTTCTCCTCTTGCACGTCATTTTCCATCAGCCCATTCCTATTTAGCAAAGATCCCCGTTTCTGATGCGCTGTGAGGACCAATTATCTTCCATTTATCTGTGCAGCCCTGCATTTGCCATCTATTAGTTCAGAAACATAAATGATGTAAATCCTTTTATATCTGGCTGCACCACCTAATTATTCCTCATTTGTTTTTATTCTCTCTCAATTTAGCATCATCTGCAAAGTTGGAAATCATGTTTTCATATCATAATTAGGGCTCTAAGAACCTCAGAGAAACTGCTCTGCGAAGATGCGTGCCTTTGCTTTTCATTTTAATGGTGAATTTAAAAGTGAGAAAATAAATTAAGGCTGAAAGAAGAGACTGAAATAAAGGTTTCTGGAATATAGATGAGGAGACGTGATAGAGCAACACGGGGAGAGAAGCGTCCAGCATTAGAGTACAAAAGACAGCCCATCAAGTAAAGCATCATGTAGATCAGCAGTGTTGCTCCTTCCTTTACTGTTGGCAGTCATCTTCAGATGTTCCGTTCTGTGTATCAGGGTTTGCTTAGGGATGCACAATGTTCCTAATTGGATAAACACCTTTCCCTATGTAAGCAAAAGATTAACTTTTAAAAAATATATATATTTATTGATTTTTTTTTTTTTACAGAGAGGAAGGGTTGAAGGAGAGTTAGAAACATCAATGAGAGAGAAACATCAATCAGCTGCCTCCTGCACACCCCCACCCCAATTGGGGATGTGCCTGCAACCAAGGTACATGCCCTTGACTGGAATCAAACCTGGGACTCTTGAGTCTGCAGGCTGATGCTCCATCCACTGAGCCAAACCAGCTAGGGAAAGATTTACTTATTTATAGGACCACAATCTGGATGAGATTTAATGACAGTGCATAATTTACTTTTTAATCCTCAGCCAAGGATATGTTTTTATTGATTTTAGAGGATGAGGAAGGGGGGGGGGAGAGAAAGACATTGATGTGAGAGAATCAAACCTGCAGCCTTTTGGTGTACAGGACAATGCTCCAAGCAACAGAGCCACCACGTCAGATAATATTGTAGCATTTTAGCAGACATAGCCACTAGTGATCAAGAACAGAAAGAATCCATATATCTGAAGGGCTGGGGAGGGAGGAATAGGAACACAGCAACCTGGTGAAGAAGTTCTTAACATTCTTACTGTCATTCCAACAAACTGTCATCTTAGTACAGCCTTTCCCATGAATCACTCATCTTGAAAACATTCTTCAAGGTTCATTTCTAGGATTTTCTGAAGTAGCTTCACCTGGCTCTAAGTCACCTAGAAATATTTTCCTTATTGAACCTTTTCATGTTTCCTTATTGAACCTTTCTCTTTTAAAACAATATGTTTTGTTTATTTTTTTAGAGAAAGAGGGAGAAGGATAGAGAGATAGAAACATCAATGAGAAACATAGATTGGCTGTCTATTGCACAATCCTCAATAGGGATCAAGTCTGAAACCTGGGCATGTGCCCTGACCAGGAATTGAACCGGTGACCTCTTGGTCTATGGGTCGATGTTCAACCACTGAGCAACACCGGCTGGGCTTTATCTTCCCTCTTTTAATAATTTGTACTGTTAAGACTATTTGAATTTGTACTTCTAAGCATTTTTATATGTATTATTTATACAAGCATGTGCGTGTATATTTGTCCTACCTACTACATCATTTAAAACTCTCAAGGGCAGGCATGATATATCAGTCATGACAAACTAGGTTATGGTCTACTAACTACAACAACAACAAAACCCCAAGTACCAGCAGATTCTATCCATAAGTGATATATGCTACTTCTGTTGACATTTCAGTGGCCAAAGAATGTTTACTTCTCTGCTAAATAGGGGTTCTGAATATTTATGCACAATAATACAATGTATTCCTGATGATACTTTTCATCTTTATTATCTCTTTTCATAGAGCTACTAAGAGTAGTTCTCTGTACAAAATGACCACCAGGTCTTTGAAAAACATATAGTTAATCATGCCCAGCCAGTGTTGCTCAGTGGTTGAATGTAGTTCCATGAATCAGGAGGTCACGATTCAATTCCTGGTCAGGGCACATGCCCAGGTTACAGGCATAATCCCTAGTAGGGGGCATACAGGAGGCAGCAGATCAATGATTATCTCTCATCATTAATGTTTCTCTCTCTCTTTCCCTCTCCCTTCCTCTTTGAAGTTAATAAAAAAAACACATATTTTTTTAAAATACAGGTAATCAGCCAAAGGAATAGTTTGGATTTTTCTTTTTCTTTACAACCTACTTGACCCAGAAATCTGCCTGCCAATTCTTTCTTCCCGCTAACATCACTCTGTGAGGTTGTCCTGACATGTTACAGTTCTGTGTAACTTGTAATAGACACAAAGAAGCAATGTAAAAAGTATAAAAAGTGTATATGAACAACGACCAAAAGTGATGATGCTTCACTGAAGTGTGAAATCATGATTCCCCTCTTTTAAAGAATCAAGACAATCATTTAGATGAGTGTGAACCATTGTATAGGTTGACCTTTGAACAATTTTATGCTTTAAAACTATAAAAGTTTTAGATGTCCTTGTCTATAACTGTATCCCTGAATGTTTTGTGCTTTGCTGTGGATGGCCTGGAAATTGAATTCAGCAGTCTAGCCAACACCCCAGAATAACACTGCTGTAATTAAGAATGATTTTCAAAAAAGGAGAGCTTGTTAGGGGGTGGAAAAGGCATAATACTAAGAATTTACTAGAATACATTAGAAAGTCACAGACCAGGCAATGTACTGAAGACAGTTTGAGGGAACAACATGAGCAGGCAAGACCTGCTTTCTTTTGTTTTAATTGGAAGTGGCTTCCATCAGAAGTGGAAGGGATGGGAGGTGGGGAGATGGAGAGAAAAGCATAGAACATCCCACAGTGTGAACTTGGCTTGTTTGAGGATTACTTTTCCATTCTTTGGCAGTGCTGCATTACTTAATCCTCTGAACATGTTGCGCTCCATCTCATAATCAAATGCACTTTTGCTTCAAACGTTTAAAAGTTCTTGCCAGGACCGGTTTGGCTCAATGGATAGAGCGTCGGCTTGGGGACTGAAGGGTCCCGGGTTCGATTCCGGTCAAGGGCATGTACCTTGGTTGCGGGCAGATCCCCAGTAGGGGGTGTGCAAGAGGCAGCTGATCGATGACTCTCTCTCATCGATGTTTCTAACTCTCTATCTCTCTCCCTTCCTCTCTGTACAAAATCAATAAAATATAAAAAAAAAAAAAAAAAAAAAAAAAGTTCTGGCATGGCAAGCATGGGGATCTTATTTTGGAAATCTTGAAACCATTCAAGATATGAAGTGCTCAAGTCGAATGTTGGAAAAGGCCTTATATATGCCCCCCCCCCCATGTTCCCTGTGAAGTTTCCATCTCCAGCTTGTCCCAGCCCCACCACTCCAGGGTCCCTGGAATGTGCTGGAAAACACACACTGCTTCTGAGAATCCGGCTTCTGCCTTCAGAGGTGAGGACACCTGCAAGGCTTGCATCAGCCGGTGCAAGCTCTGGGCACAACAGGGCCCTGTGTGTCAGAGCTGACATCTCCCGCAGCTTTGGCAGCCCATGGCTTTGGCTATTCATGATAAAAAACAACGGGACTGGCCATCGGGTTAGCTCCGCTCATCTGGCTGCTGCTTCCTGTCTTCTGGAGGAAAGGCATGAAACTGCTTAGTTGAAAAAATCCTTGCCATTAGGCAAAAGGCAGATGGATGCTTTCTGGAGAGGTGCCAGACACTTCATGAGTGAAACCAAGAACACACACACACACACACACACACACACACACACACACAGCACATTTTTATGATTATATATATTTTTTATTGATTAAGGTATTACATATGTGTCCTTGCTCCCCCTTTTCCCCCACTCCCCACTCATGCACACACACACACACACACACACACACACACATACACACACACACGATGTCTGTGTCCATTGGTTATGCTGATATGCATGCTTACAAGTCCGCTGATTGATCACAGGCACTTTTTTTATTTTATTATTGTTATTTATTTTCTTTATTGATTAAGGTATTATATATGTGTCTTTATTCCCCCATTGCCCCCCTCCCCACATTCATACTCTCACCCCCCTGATGTCTGTGTCCATTGGTTATGCTTATATGCACGCATACAAGTCCGTCGGTTGATCACAGGCACATTTTTTACTATTCCCATGGCCTCATATATGCACTTCATCGTGTTTTAGGCATTTTACTTACTAAGATGTGTGTGAGGTTATCTAAGACATGGAAATGAGAGCTAAACTTTTCAAAGAGTTTTGTTTGGAAAGAACTCAGTATTGATGTTCTAAAAGGTTAACCTAATTCACCAAAATAGTCATAATTTTCACCATTTATATAGGGACACCGAAATATAAAGTCAAAAGCCACCTTGGCAGTTATGTGGTCTGATCTACCAATTTTCCAAATAGAAAACCAAAGTCTAAGACTTGCCACGCTTCCCACAAACTGGGACTAGGAGAGTCAGAAGGAAAACTCAGAACCTCTGACTCCTTAGCCTTGTTCTTTCCACATCACACCACCAGATATACCGGCAAATACCTGTTTACTTTGGAATTAACCTGGGATTAGCTGAGAAGCAATTCTTACTTTAGGCTAATGTGAAGAATTTCAGAAATGAGAGTTCAGAAAGACCATTATGCCAATTTCAGTGTATATTCTTGAAGTTCAAAACAGCATCAGCGGGTGAACAAAAAGCATGTTGATTTCAGGGAAAGTTCATTTGTCATAAAAGCACACGACAGGTATTTTTACAGCTTTATTGATGTAGATTTCAGATACCATACAATCCACCCATTTAAAATACACAATTAAGTGACTTTCAGTATATTCACAGTGTTGTGCAGTAATGACCACATTTTAATTTTAGAACATTTTCGTCATCCCCCCCCCCCCAAAAAAAAATACTCCATACCCTTACTGTGTTGTTTCTGGGTAAAGTAAAGGAGTCATCCCCCATCCTCTACTACCTGCAGCCCCTGGCAACCAGTAATCTAATTTCTGTCTCTATGTGTGTTCTTATTCTGCCACAGATAATTGAATGGTGTGTGTGTGTGTGTGTGTGTGTGTGTTTGTACATACAAAGACACTTCCATATAGACCTTGAGTTAGAGCTGCTATAGAAGAACAAAGATAAACATTATCAAGGCCAAAACCATCCTGGAACAGACAGCATCAGTGCCAACAGAGTGGAAGCCTGAAGCCCCAAAGACAGTGAGGTAGAGGGGCTAAGTGCATGCAGAATGAAAGGCAGAACTGTATGAGCTGTCTGGGAGAAAAGATAGACTGAACACTAGAGAGATATTTTTATTATTTTATTTTATTTTTTACTGAGTAAAGGAGCAGGGGTCTGAAAGAAATGCAGATAAATGAGGGGGATAAAGAACATGTGCACTGAGCTCTAGAAATCACCATTAGACAAAGAAATATTATTAAAAGGGCTTTTGCATCCTCCTTCCCTTCTAGCAAACCTCCCCAGAAATAATTTATTTAAAAATAGTTATCTACACAAAAGAAATACATTTGCACAAAAGAAAAAAATAGAAAATAAAGATAAGCAAAATTTAGAAAACAGAGACCTTTTATTTCCATAACCTAGATTATTCCATAACCTAGGTTATTTCCATAACCTAGGTCGGCAAACTGCAGCTTACGAGCCACATGGGACTCTTTGGCCCCTTGAGTGTGGCTCTTCCACAAAATACCACAGCTTGGGTGAGTCTATTTTGAAGAAGTGGCGTTAGAAGAAGTTGAAGTTTAAAAAATGTGGCTCTCAAAAGAAATTTCAGTCTTTGTACTGTTGATATTTGGCTCTGTTGACTAATGAGTTTATATGTTTTAAGAGGCCCTGTGCATGAATTCACATCCAAGTATCCAGTTTAGGTCATAAAGGAAAATGTTTACTGTTCAGTGAAGGAAAGGTCTATATGGAAGTGTCTTTGTATGTGCATACACACACACACACACACACACACACACACACACACACACACACACACACTGAATGACCAGATTATTATGCATTCAAAGATTATAATAATCTGGCCACTCAGTGCAGTTTCGCATTCAGAAGGCTTCCATGCTTAGTTTCGTGATATGCTGTCACTGTCTTGAAAATTTAAAAAGTTCATCTTTGAACTTGTGTTTTCTAAGTGAACTCTGAGGAGACCTGCACAATATGTGTGTCTGCTGGTCTGTGCTCCTCTGTTCACAAATAGCATTCAAGATACCCCCATGGACACAGACTTCCAGTGGACCCATGATGTATGGAGTTCAGTGAGACTCAGAAAAAGTATGAGATAAGTGTGTAAAGTCTATGACTGAGTAAGCAAGGAGTAGTGGGGGGCTGCTGACAGCCTGGAAAGGTCATGGTTTCTGTTGCAAAAGAACCTGGCTTTGAACACACAGAAAGAAGGATAGGGAGTTCTAAGAAACATGTGGATCCTATCCTTTCTTCTTTTTTCTTCTGTATTATTTAAAAATAGATATTTAAATATAAGTGTTGCAGCCCTTAAGGGGGGGAAAAGCAATTTTTAAAGATTTTTATTTAAAATTCAGTGTAAATAAGTATCACCTTAAACCATAAATTCAGGGGTTTTTTTTGGTTTAAGTGATGTGAAAGCCTTTGTTCTTTTCAAAGACCTCTGTGTCTTTGAATTACAGTAACTCCTCATTTGCCTCATTACCCTGTATCTTGTGCAAGACTCAAGGACTACAATGCATATATTGCATTATAATATTTCCATAAATTAAGAAAGCCCTTTGTATTTTTCAAAGCCCTTTCATGTCCTTCATATACGAAGCCACAGTGGTACAGTTCTATTTGCTGCAGAGAGGAAGGCCATCCAGTGGCATAAGGACTAAAGAAACATTTGAATCAAGGAACCCTATCCCATACTGTCTTCATTTACTTGCCTGTGTCAGCCAACCACTCACACAGAAAACGATGCCATAGAAGGAAAGAAAAAGATAGGATGACCCATTCTACCTTTTCCTTTTAGTCCTTCCTTACTCATCAGCAAGCAGGAAGTAGAAAACGTTGGTAGAATCGGGCATGTATTAAGAAGTGAAACAAAAACAGCTGAGTTCCTTTGTGCATTTCCACTGTTCTGGTAAAAGCATGCAGAAGCTATGAAAATGAATTATGTCGTTTCAGTGATTCTGTAAACAAGTTCACTGTTCCTGTATCTGCATTTAAGACTCTCATTGCACAACATAAGGATGAATAGTAAACATGCATGCTAATGATTAAAATGTTTAATGTTGCTGTACTTAGAATAACATTAAATAGCCAATTAAAAACATCATGACAAAATTGAGAGTGAAACCATAGAAGAATGGGAAAAGTATATTTTAGTGCCTTGAAAGGCACTTTTTTCCTGCTTTTTAAACAAGAGCTCCCACAGTTTCATTTTCCACTGTGCCCCACAAATGATAGGTGTTGCTGTTTGGGTGTGGAAAATAGCAAGGAACACAGAGTTGAGTTTCTTGGCTAAAACAGATCAGGAAACAACAAGTGATTAGATTGAAGGAAAGAGGATGTGAGCACATGAATAGAGAACTTTGAGGGCCATGCTTGAAAGAATGTAATGTATTACAAAAGCCAAAGGGACCAGCACATTGTTGAGCAAAAGATGTATTTTTACTGTGTATTATGATGCATACAAATTATGTGGTTTTAAATAGATATAATTCTAAATGCAAATATGCAAGCAAGCAAATAAGCCAAGAAGCAGTCAAGCACATGAGCAAGCAGAGAGCCAACAAAACAGCACCTTGAATTCTGGAGCCCTGGATAAGGTATAATAAATAAAGAGGAGCTGGAGTCTGAGACAATATGTGAGAGAAGGTGGCATTTGATAGAGTCATCAACATATTAAAGAGTCACTTAAGATCCAAGAATAAAACCCCAACAGGTGGTCCTTTAGTCTTAGAAGACCCATCATTTCACATTTAGAGACTCTCCTTTAAGCATGACTATTATCTGAGGTGACTTCTCTTCCAGTCTTGTCTCAGAAAGGTCTCTTCTTGGGGTAAAAAATGCATAATTTGCATAATTATCCTTTTATTATTTGTTAAACTAGATGCCCCTTGCAGGAAGATTCCTGCAATAATGCTTTCTGCTGCAGTCTCCACTGCCCCACCTGCTTCCCTCCCTTCTCCCCACCTGCACCTGCTTCCCTTCCTTCTCTGCAGCCCCACTTGCTTGCTTCTCCGCAGCTTCGCTCCCTTCTGCAGCACTTGGCTTCTTTCTACACTGTCTTTAGTCTTCACTCTGGCCTGGATATGCAAATTAACCGCCACCTTGGGTGGGTTAATTTGTATACTTGCCCTGATTGGCTGGTGAACATGGCGTGTGGGTGTAGTGAAAGAATGGTCAATTTGCATATTTCTCTTTTATTAGATAGGATGAGCCCGTGGACCTTTCACTACAACAACCCCTGGGTTTCAAGCTTTTCTCTTAGCTACAGCCCTGGGGCCAAGTGTGGTCAAGCTGCCATGCACAAGGCCCTCTGGACAACAGATAATCCTCCAGATATCAACATCTTCCCCTCTCTTCCCCCCAAGACCAAACATCCGTGATGTTTGTTTTTCTGCCTTGTCTGGTCATCTCCTCCCCTTGTCATCTTCATGCTTGAAGGAACAGATGCTATTCATGCTATAAAAGCAAGCCTCTGTCCTCCGGGCTCATCAAACAAAACTCATTTCACGCTGGTGCTGGCTCCATGGGTAATAGGTACATGTGATCAACTGACCATTGCTCCAGAATGACAGATGAGCAGTCCCCAAAGGTCAACAACTTTGGACCATGCTCTGTGTTAACAGAAAACAGGCAGTGCCCCCTGAGGAGTAAGCATTTTGTTAGGACTGGAGCCTGACTTCCAACCTCATTCCCTTCCAATTTCCTCTGGCTCTGCACATGGAAGACACTTTCCTTCCAAAGGCAGCTTTATAAAGAATGAATCCCTCTAATTTATTTAGCTCTTCTTATGCCAATATCCTAATAGTTAGACAGCAACTCTCAGTAAGTGGTTGATTACATTCAAGCAAATACACAGCTGAGCAATTAAGTGCATTCACTTGCACCTTAGCAGACCTGCGGTGGTAGGATTATCTCATAGAAATAATTATGGCTCCTCTCTTCTGCCTTGCTGTGGTTTCGGGAAAATTGGCTCTAAAAAAAAATTGGCTTTGGGTCAAGTGGGCTGTTGCCTGGTTGTGTCTGACTGAGAACTATTTAGATATTTTGTTTTTTAAAATTAGGTTTACACTAAAGTCCATGCCAGTCTTTTACTAAATGGAGTCTTTCCAACTGAGAACAGAGATCCCTATGCCCAATATAGACTTTGCAAGTTAGGTGATTGTGTATGTATTATGTGTACTTTAACTTTCAAATGATTGTGTGCAAACATTTCTTTGGGAAACATCACAGCCCAGTGGAAAGAACAGTTGAAAACCAGGAAAATAGTCTATACCAGCTCTTCCATTAATGGCATGGGGGACCTTAAGCAAGCCAATCATATCTTTGTGCCTCCATTTCTCTTGCCATTATTATCTGCCTCAGAAGGTTGCTATGAGGTGCAAGTGAAAACTGCAAGAGAAAATTATATATGGACTCTAGAGTAGGGGTGTCGAACTCAATCAGAGAAGGGGCCAAAATCTAAAATCCAGCCTAAATTGCGGGCCGAATGGTTTACTGAACAGTCATAAACTGTCATTGTGATGGAAACGCAGTGGAGTGCAGTGATGACAGCGCGGTGCGGGCCACATTGCAAGGCCTGGCGGGACGGATTTGGCCCGAGGGCCTTGTGTTTGACACATGTGCTCTAGAGCATTGAAGAAATTATGCAAAAACACTGCAAAACTGATGGTTTTAGGCCTTGCCCTGTTTGATGGATACAACCAGTTCAACAGGAATGATTTGTTTACCTGAAGAATTTTGTTCTGAAGGAGTGAGGTGAGATTAGCCAGGGCCAGCTACTGTAATAATAACTATAACTTATATAACAGGAAAGTGAGGGTGTGGGAGGGGAGATTAACATTTGTTAAATGCCTCCTTACTAATCACATGCGCTATACCTCACTGAACCTCAACAATGACTCAACACATTATTTGTGTCACGATCACCTTCCTGAGGCAATTGCAGGAAGATATAGAAAATCAGGATACTTCAGAAATGTTCTTGATATTAGGAGACAGAATTGGCCAATGGGGAAAAAATGAAGAACTGCTTTAGCATCCAGGAAAAAATAGAAGTGTGTTAAATCAGTGATAATCACTAACATTTTCAAGAGCAGCACAGTATAAGCAGGAGCCACGGGGCCAAGGCTGTAGAGAAACAAAGAATCAGCAAACTATGCATAGAAAAAAAGGATAATTAGAAAAGTGGTATTAAAACAGTTAATAACATGGTATGTTAATTGTACCTGGGAGAATTGTCACCTTTTCTATTAGCTATTATATGACTATGGATATAGGCAGGTTTATAAGCTGAATGCAAATTAATCTATTAGTTTTGGTCTAAAAATACAAGCATATGTGTTATGTTATAGCCTCATATCTCTCAGACATGTAGCCCTGCTGTGCTTGATTTTTTTGTGTAGAATGGATGTAGGCCACTTATTTGTGGTGAAATGGCAGTGTGTGTAAGAACTGGAGAGTTTCTGTAGGGATTGCATTGCAACTCCCAAGTACGATGTAGCTCCTTTGCCCCATACTTAGGCAAACACCAATCTAGAGAAAGGGCAACAAAAGAGCATTTTAATAGTAATCCAGACTCTCTTTCTCTTGGCAAACTCTTCTCTTAATAAACCTAGGCCATCTCATCTATAAGGAAATGTGTGTATTAATAGATAAACAATTATAACATTTTTCTGATAGCTAATAAAATCATATGTAAATTGGCTACCACTTTTAGGTGCTCAAGACAGATGGCCACTGGTGGCTATTGCCATTATTAGTAGTGTGATCCATTTCCTTTTTGAAAATGGATAATCATGAAATTAAATGCATTCTTTCTCAATTTATATAGTGTGCAAGCACCCCTTTCAGTTTTATGTCATCATTTCGTAGGCCAATAAATTAATCTATGTCAAAAATATAGAACTCAATCGGATGTAGTACTTCAATATTTGCATGGTTCCTTTTAAATAGACAATTCCACTTGAATACAATGCTGAGGCACTGAATTCCAATGCTTATATCTCACAGCAGAAAAGTGCTTTGACCCTAGTTATGAGGTCCCCTCTGCCTGCTATTCCTGAAAGCTGCATTGCTATCAGAACCAAATTGCTGCTGTCATTGTTTCATTTCTTCACAGATATATACTGATTACATATAAGGGGCAAGATATTAGATGAGGGGAATGACAGAATCAGATATGGATCCTGCCTTTGGAAGACTTTGCACTGAGTAAGGGCAAAACAATGAAAACTCATAAATATTGTGTATGGTAGGAACTTGCCTGTCTTAAAAGTATAAATACAGAATGAAGTTCATTTCCAAAGGAAATGAATAACTAATAGCTAGGGAAATCATGAAGAAATTGGCAATTAAGCTTGGAGCTGAGGGGAAGGGTACTGCAATCAGTCTAACAGTTTGAATTGTTATTGTGATTGACCCCTGCTGCCCTCATCTCCTGATTTTAAAAATCTTAGCATCCCCTCATTTTAAAAATCTTTAAAAATCTTGTGTGTGTGTGTGTGTGTGTGTGTGTGTATGTGTATAGTTAAATATACATCTGTATATCCTATCTAATAAAGGGGAATATGCAAATTGACCATCACTCCATCACAAAGATGGCAGCACCCATAGCCACAAGATGGCGGTGCCCAGTACTCTTAGCCCCATCATAGTCCCCCAGTCCCAGGGGGGTAGCTGTTGAGAGTGGGCAGCAGCATAAGCAGCCTGGCAGAATGTTTGCTTCATTGCCAAGGCAACAAGACAAGCGTTCCATCCCAGCCATGGAGGACCTCTGGCCAGGCTGGACATGAAACGCTTGCATTGTTGCAGGCTGGGCTGAGGGACCCCCCCGCCCCCCGCCATGCATGAATTTTGTACACTGGGCCTCTAGTATTTAAATATAAGTCTGTATATATTTAAATATATATATATATATATATATATATATATATATATATATATATATATATGTGTGTGTGTGTGTGTGTGTGTGTGTGTGTGTGTGTGTGTGTGTGTGGTGTGCATGTGTGTGTGTATGTATGTATATATATATATAATATTTCTTTATTGATTTCAGAGATAAAGGGAGAGGGAGAGAGAGAAACATCAATGATAAGGGGGAATCATTGATTCGCTGCCTCTTATATGCCTCCTACTGGGGATCAAGCCTGCAACCCAGATATGTGCCCTGACTAGGAATCAAACTGTGACCTCCTGTTTCATAGGTTGATACTCATTCATTGAGCCACACTGGCCAGGCAACCCTAGTTTTATAAACATTTCTTGCACACACACATGCTGACAGAGTAAATAGTTATTGTATGTGCCTGAATATCCTCATATATCTGATATGTCCCTTAAGGACACCAGTTTCTAGAGGACAGTCTCCATGGGTGATATCTAGAAACCCATTGGGTCCCCTACAAATATTAATAATCATTGCAAACAAGATTTTAGGTGGTGACCTGTTGTTATTTTACTCTATGCATCTCAATATGGGCACTCTTCAAGCTTTTCTAGTTCTCCAACTTTCTTTCTTGTATGCCACTTTATGGCCTCATTTTTTAAATATTTTTTAATTTATTTTTTATTTAAGAGAGGAAGGGAGAGGGAGAGAGAGATAGAAACATCAATGATGAAAGAGAATCTCTGATCAGCTACCTCATGCATGCCCTGCACTGGGGATCAAGCCCGCAACCCGGGCATGTGCCTTGTCTGGAATCAAACCCAGGACCCTTGATTCCATGGGTCAACGCTCTATCCACTGAGCCAATCCATCTAGAGCTGGCCTCGTGTTCTGATGAGAGCCCATTTATAATAGTGTGAATGGATGGCATAGAGTAGAAGTGGATTTTAAAGAAACCTAAGGGAATTAATGAATCTGGTTATACTTGCACCTCCTAAGTCTCACCGAGGCAGCAACCCACCATCATAGAAGTGATTGTGAGTTGTGTACAGTATAGAGATTTGGAGTGTGTGTGGTGTTATGAGGCCACAGCTACATAGAGTTTCCAGAATGGCACTTGTGCACCCAAGAGTGGCATGAAAGTACAAGTGGCTAAAGGGTAAGCCTAGGTAGAGGTACCCTTCGGCAACCTCAGGATGTTCTCTGGGAAGGGAGTGCTCTTTGCCCTCAAAGATGACATGGGCATCGTAGGAATGGGCACCAGATTCCAAAGAGTCTTGTGAACAGAACCAGTGTAGGTGCAGAGTACACATGTCAGAGACTGCTTATGAACATTCTTTTTCTGCTCTTTCTTTCCATATTGTCAGTTTTGGGCTACTTCAGCCTGATATTTTTCTCCATGATGTTTGTTTATATAACTCCAGTGGTCAACCTTGACATAGCAAACCCTTCCAGCTGCTTGTGAAATAAATTTTATCATAAGGGGAAGGAGGAAATTGTTCCTTATTTTCTGTAGTTGCAAAAAGGCAGACAGTATTTTGCATTATTACAGGATCCTATAAGTGTTATTTCTGATTCGGGAGTCTTAAAAGACACTCAGAATTTAGAGAATGTTATGTGTCCTAGGAAGATTTCTATGAGCTTTGAAATATCTGTAATTGTAAATTGCAATTATCTTCTGTACAAATCTGATGCCTTGCTCATATTTAAATTAGATTTTTTGTTTTACAAAAATATAAAAGTATGCGAAGTTTCTTCTTTAAAGCAGAAGAAAATCTATGGAAGTATACATGGAGATGAAGAAAATGACTGTCGCAAGAAAGAAATGATTGGTGCAAGTTGGGTTCCCTAGGAGGTAGACACAATTTAGCATGCAGGTTACTTATTACAGTATCCCTATGAGGGAAGAGTGGAGGAAGGCAGCGGAATTGGGAAGATGGAAAGGTTGAGCTATGATGCTAGCCTGACAACAGCCTCAGCCAACCCGAGGAAAGTCCCTTCTGAGTTGTCCTGAGTTAGCCAGGCCTTTGTTCCCTCACATAATCAGTCTTTGTATATTGGCCACCATGCAGTGGTGTATTGAAGTTAGCTCATCCTGGCTGATTGTGTGTATTCCCAGCTCTGCCTTCAGTGAATTCAATCACAGCATTGGTAACTTGAAATTGGCCATGGAGAATTTACATGATATAAATTAGCAAAAGTTACAAATCAGGGTTTGTTTGTTTGTTTGTTTTATTGGAGAGTCAGTTCTTAAGTATGTACCAGAACACCATTGCTACCACTAGAAGGAATGTGGTATGGGTGAGATAGCTCTCTGAAACTGAGGCAATCCTGAAGGGGCTGAGACTGGAAGGCTATATTCTGGCAGTGCTTACAGCAGCTGGTGCTACACAGTGTTCACTCCAACTATGATTCTGTTGGTTTTTTATTGACGCAAAGTTCAGAGAGCGTTTGATTCATTTCAATTTACAAATAATGTCACAGGCTGGAGAAGTAAATTGAATAGGGAACAGATGACTGAGTATTATGAGTCCACAGTGAGCTTGGTTATGAGCAAAGGAAATAGTTAACTTCCTTTGGGGACTTCTTGAGGATTCTGGATACCTCTTGGTTATGCCTCTAAGTTGTTGGAAACTATGTCACTAACTACCAAATTTTGCTTGAAAACCACTGGACATTTATTTTCTGGTTATATAGTATGGGCTTAGGTTTTGGTTGCTATTATGGTTTTCTTTTTGGCTTTGAGAAATTCTGGCCCGCGGATCGATTCACAAAATAGTCTGTTAACATTGAACTCAAAGAATTGAGTTGATCAGGTTACAACTGCAATCTAAATTGGGAAGTGCAGGTCATCATTCTTTATGAAAACAGAAATCCTCACCATTGCAAATGGCCCATGTCTTGTACCATTGGTATGTAGGCTGTCTTTCCTCATAAGCAGGTTGCTGCCGTCTCTGTGGAGGATGGATACAGAGTTTAAAGTTTGCATGATAGATATCCTCAGGGGATCAGGATGAATATGTTTTCTCTTCCAAATGCATTTCCTTCCTGCCTTGTAGTTTTAAAGCACCATGTATCGTTGGCAGGGTCAAAGAGTATGAGAATACCAACACTGCAACGGGTGTGATTGATACACAACACACAACCACTAAGACATGCACTCTGTTATTGTTTTCAGTAATGGGGGTAGAGAAGCAGCAGCTGTGACCTTCAATGGACACTTTCAAGCTGGTTGCTCAGGGTTTAGACTATGGTTGGTCATCTTGGGGTGCAACAAATCTAATCCATTCTATATGGAGGGAAATAAATTATACATTTAAGCTTAGCCCTATGCTATAGGCATTTAACATTAATGCCTTCTGATATGACTTAAACCATGGTTTACAACCCTGGATTTGATATATTGTCTCTAATCAGTTAGCATCATAATAATTTGTGATATCATGCATAGGGTTTCTGCTCTTACATCTTGGGAGTTGCCCTAAAATTTTCTCAATTTTTAAAACACTTGCCTATCATTATTCCAGTTCCTGAGACCACCTGGCATCCAAATGAAATGGAGGTTTCCTAAAAGTGTTTTAGTATTTTTTATTTCCACTCTTGGAAACAGAGATTTTTTCATGCCCCATAATAGGAATCGTGTTATATGATTTAAGTAATTATCACATGCTATGCACTGATTCTATACATTTTATACATCAAATCCTTTATTCTTATAATAGACCCATGGAGTAGGTACTATTAATATCATCCCCATTACAATGTAATGGTGAAGCAATTTGCCTAAAGTCACACAGCTCATTAATTAATGATTTGAAGTCTTTCTTCATAGTTCATGCTCTTAACCACTATGCTACATAGTATATCTCAACATAAATTTACTTCATAAACTAAATCTCTTCATTTTATTTTTTTGTCTGTCACAGGAACAGCAAAGTGTCCATATCCAACATAATATAGAAAGATAATGGTTTTGGACTTGATCCCCAGTAGGGGGCATGCAGAAAGCAGCCAATCAATGTTTCTCATCATTGATTTTTCTATCTCTCCCTCTCTTTTCATCTCTGAAACTATAAAAATAAACATTTTTAAAACCAGAATGGAAGAAAATTAGCTTAAGGAGAAGTACAAGTGAAGAAACATTTTTTTTTTTCATTTTGGTTTACTTCATGCAGCATGACCACTAAAACATGTGAGATGAGAGATATGGGAACATTGCCTCTAGAATAATGTAACCAGTTCTGGTTAATAAACACAAAAGTATTAATGTTCTATTTCCAACTCTAAGATTTACAGTTACAAGAGTTATGGCAGTCATCATGTTTTTCACTTGTTCTAAACAGGAAAATGTATTATTAACTTTCCATTATCTCTATATAACTAAGCTACTTTGTGGATGATCCTTCAAAAACTCATTTATCCTTCATTATACTATACTTTGGGTTGCTTTCCTTCACTATTTGTTTGTGAGATCATTAATTAGTTTAATGTCATCCTAAAGAAACACGTACAATAAAGAATACATCAAAGTCAAATTATATAATTATTTAATTAGCAGCTACTTGGAATTTGTGTGTGTTTGTGTGTGTATATACATTTCCTGCTAGAAAAGATACAATGAATAATGTTATACCCTTAGATCCTTGAACCATTAACAAAGGCCTTAGGATCTGTCCATGCTGGATTGAATGAGCAAAGATAGATGTTTGATTTATTGAAATTCTTGAATAAATTTAACTCAACTCTGTGGAAAAATATTCTGTCCTTAAAAATGAAAATTCTCAAAGCTGCTGTTGTGACAAGTTAGATCATTTGGAAAATGAGGGGTTGAATGGGTAAAAAAGCCAATTCTCAGAGACACACCCAAATTTGACAGCTCACCTGTATCAGGCTGTCATTCAAAATGTTAACTGAGAAAAGCAATTAACACTTCACCTGTATGCGCTAACATGTTTATTCATTAGTAAAGTTAAAACCCATTTTGTATTTTATGGAAGATTTATGCAAATAATAGAAAGCAATTAAGATGTTTCTTCCCCAGATGTCGCTATCAATTGCTAGACAGATTCCTATAGATTGAAGATGAGCGTGGGGCTTACTCAGAGGGAAGCTGAAAGATATAATCAAGTGTACATAGGAGAGAAAAGTGATAGTTTGAGATTGAAAAAAAAAATGAAACCCAAACTCTGATCTGTCTGGAAGGTCTGTAAAAAACTACTTACCATTTTGAGATAAGGTAAAGCATGTCAGAATGAGCTGGGAGGGAGAAAAGCTAGAGAAACAGGCAGGCAAGTCAGGAGGCTGACAGCATGAACCTCCTAGTGAATCTGAATGAGGCCAGGGTAAAGAGAGACATTGAGGAGCAGTAGAACGGAACCACTGAAGTGCAAAGATAGGAAAGGAAAATGTGTAAAGCAAAGCTTCAGGTACCCATGGCATTAGTGATTTCAAGAATTCTTGAATTGGGACAGATAAGCCCCTGTTTCAACAACCACAGATTATGGAAAAGCTGGAGATGGTTATTTGACAACTGCCTGAAATGCCCAAAGAGATTGAGAGGAGCATCTGGAGAAGAAGGGCCTACAACCAGGCTGGGTACAAGTTGTGCCTGCAGTCAAAAACAAATAAAACAGAAGCCATTGCTCCAATTGGGCTTTTTTTTTTTTTTTTTTCCTGTTTCAGGCTCAAAAATGTTAGATGAAATCCCACAACTGTGACTGCCTCCACTTTCCAGGAATGTTACTTATTTCTAAAAACAATGTATGTGTTTTTTAATTTTCACTTCTAATGAATAATGTACTAGATCCATTTCCTAGGTATTTCTATTTCAATATTAGTGCACCTGAAAAGCCATGTAGTTTGAAATTGGGAGGTCCAGGAAATGATGCTATAGATTGGCATCACCTGGGAAATATTTCCCTGGTGCATTGGTCCCCTCCATGACAGATTTTCATTTTAATACTGTGGGGTGGTCATGGAGGGAAATCAAACCATGACTTTCTGGTTCTTAGGTCAACCCTCAACTACTGAGCCACGCTGGCTTCTTTTTTCCAATAAAAGTTTGTAGTCAGTATTTTGAATTAGGTTCAAGTATACAGCATAGTGATTAAATAATCATGTACTTTACACAAATATGGATTTTTTTGAATCTGAAAAGTTTAAGATGAGGCAGGTTTTATGACATCGGTAAAAGCTTTTAGAATTCTGTAAACCATGCTTGTTTTTGAATATTCTACATTATTTTAGCACTCCAAAATGCATGGCTGCTGAAAAAGGAACTCTAGATCAAGAAGTAGGTATACAGCCCTAACCTGTTTGGCTCAGTGTATAGAGCATCAGCCTGCAGACAGAAGGGTCCCGGGTTCGATCCTGGTCAAGGGCATGTTCCTTGGTTGCCGGCACATCCCCAGTGGGGGTTGTGCAGGAGGCAGCTGATCAATGTTTCTCTCATTCTAACTCTCTATCTTTCTCCCTTCTTCTCTGTAAAAAAAAATTTTATATATATATATATATATATATATATATATATATATATATATATATATATATTAAAGTAGATATACAAAAAACTCAGGAGGAATTAAATTCTGCAGTAAGAGGTCTGGTTTTTATTCTCCGTTCAGGAAATAAATGCAGATGGTTTAGAGTTGGAGTCAGTCTCTCTCTCTCTCTCTCTCTCTCTCTCTCTCTCTCTCTCTCACACACACACACACACACACACACACACACACACACACACGAGTGTCAGAGAAAAGCAGATAATACTGGAGTGCAGCTTAGATCCACAGATGCTAGGACAATGGGCAAGATAGCAGTGCTTTAGACAGAAGTCTCCATTACCTTGTTCAGCCCAGGCCACAGAGTTGATGGGGGTTGTGCAACCTCTAATGGGATGAGCAGAAAAACCGCTCTCAGAAGGCACAGTGAGTCCCAGCTTTGAACGCCGTGCCATAGCTGTGGACTCCCCAGAGAAAAAGGCAGGCAACAGATGTACCCCGCAAAGAGCAATTCAGATTTCTGAGACAGAGCTCAGAGATGCCTCTAAGGCAAGGGGATTGAAGCACAAACAGCATCAAAAACCTTCACCCCCTTGCACAAAAGCAAAGCAAAGTCGTTCTTTTCCTGTGGCAGGGTGGGGCTTCCAGGCCAGGGCTGGCCTTTCACCGCCCTTATCAGAAACACGAGTTGCTGATGTAAAGGTCAGCAGCGTGCAGAGCTTGTTTCTACCCTGGCAAGAAGAGTTTTCCTGGACCGAAGGCATTTAATTGGCTGCTGATGAGTCACAGTTACTGAAGTCCAGGGGCAGAGGCATCTGATTGGCTGCCACTATTTCAGCATTCCCAGTCAGCAGGTCTGTGGTGAATGATATAGAGGGAGTAAAGGCTATCATTTGAATCAATTAATATGATGAGAACGGGTGAGAGTAGCTACCTTCTCCCACATAGCTATGGTAATAGCTATTCTTGCTGCCTCATTTCCTGGCTGCTTGTTAGAGGATGTCTTTAAAAAAAAAAAAAGTAGTTGGATAGAGAGAAAACTTTTTGAATAATATGTAAATGTCAGCTGTTTTTGTTGTTTTTTTCTTCTGCTTGCATTAGGGGGTGAGGACTCTAAGCAGCAGCACAAATACAGAGACAGTTGTGACGAAAAGCTCAAGGAGGAAATACAGGTTGGGGGATATGAGATAGAGCCTCTGATAACCAATTCTAATGTTAGCCTGATTTTGATGCTTGTCTCAGAAACCTGCAAGAGTCATTTGGAAGACAGATTTTCTTTCTATTTATCTCCAATCTCAGCACTGTTTCTTTCCACAGGGCCTGGAAGCTTGGACTCTCAGACCACATAGTGGTCCCTCTTATATACACTGCATCCAAATTTAATTGCTAGCTAGGTCATAAAAAAGGCAATTAGCATGTATATAGGGCTTTGCATGCAATATTAATCTGTTTTCATGGCAGCAATGCAAGTACATGTTAATATCCCTATTTATAAGATGAAGAGACTGGAAATCAGAATGTTAAGTAACTTGTATTAAGTTTTTTAGAAAGTGGGGATCCAGAAGGGATCCTTAGACCTGCCTATGATGGGGGCAAGACAAAGAAGTAATAACTCCCAATGGTCAGAAAGTCCCGCCCTCTAAGTTTTCATTTATGGATCATTGAGTTCAAGGTTTTCAAAACATTTAAACTTTCTGGATCCTAGCTTCACCATCTTCATTTGGCATGTTTGACCCAGGTAGTGATCCTCAACATGATGTCCATGGATAATTATTAGGGATACTTTGAAGCTTCTGAAATGAAACAGGTTCTGAAATTGGTCCTTGACCCACAAAAAGCTAAAATCTCTAATGAAAACTTTACTCTCTAAGAGTTCTCACACCCCAGTCTAGATATTTTACTAAGCATCAAGCAAAGAGAGGTAGAAATGAAATAATAAAATATTAATAGCACATTCTAGAAAATACAACTTATACAAAATTCTTTCTAGAAGTCTTCAAATAAAATATTTCATTGCTACTGGGAGATCATAAAATCCAAAATTGCTAATACAGAGAGGTTGTGCCTTTGAGAAGTTTTGCTATGGAATTTCAAAAAGGAGGAGAAGGTGGAGAAGGAAGGAAGGAAAGGTGGGAGAGAGAGAGAGAGAGAGAGAGAGAGAGAGAGAGAGAGAGAGAGAGAGAGAGAGAGAGAGAGAGAGAGAGAGAGAGAGAACTAAAAGTCACACCTAGGACTTCAGACTCACTTTCTCTTCTGTGAAAGATATAAAAGCTTTTTATTTACCCCAGAGAAGATAATTAACCCTATGGAACCATTAGGAACCAATAAACCATTGAATCTAGATGAATTACCTCCATGAAAGTTAAAGAATGCATTGAGGGAGATTAAATGGCATCTGGCTGAGAATCCTTTTACAGCTCATAATCCAGCCAGTCCTATTCTCTTTTCAGCAGTCATCCAGCTCTCATGGCTAGAGCTTCCTAACCCTGATCTACAGGCTCAGCCAAGCCCCAGAACTTAGAGGTGGAAAGCAAAATATTCTCAAGTCAGGGGCAAAGTAAGGATTCCAGATCATGGGTTTGGAAGCCCTATGGTTTTCAACCTTGTATACCACTCTGACCTTAAATCAAGATTCAAGAATCTTGGTTTCAGGAAAGTTCTCATGATGGCCAAATTGGCAGACTCTTCTTGCACCTTCTCCCAGGACAGGCTGGAAATACAACTAAATTGGCCATTATTCACTGGGAATTACCATCTGACATCCAGCTGAGGAAGGGAACCCATTGTATGGAAGAACATATTTGTCATCATACACCCTGCAAAGAAACTGAATTATAGGACAAAACCCCCAATGATCATAGATGCTAAAATCCTCAACAAAGTTTTAACAAACTGAATCCAGCAATACATTAAAAAGTTCATGGGGGCAAAGGGGGGATTTGGACATATGTAATACTTTAATCAATAAATTTTTTTTAAAAATCATACACATGACCAAGTGGATTTACTCCACGGATACAATGCTGGTACAATATTCACAAATTAGTAAATTTTATACATCACATAAACAAAAATGATAGACAAAAATCACACACATGATCATATCAATAGACACAGAAAAAGCATTCAACAAAATCCAATACCCATTTTTGATAAAAACTATCAGCAAAATAGGAATAGAGGGATAGAGAGATCATACCTCAACATAATAAAGGCCATATAAGATAAACCTACAACCAATATCATACTCAATGGTATGATATTGAAACCATTTCCTATAAGAAATGAAACCAATTCCTCTAAGAACAGGTACAAGACAGAGTTGTACTGAAACAATTTCCTCTAAGAACAGGTACAAAACAGAGTTGTCTGTTTTCATCATTCTTATTCAACACAGTACTGGGAATCTTAGCCACAGTAATCAGACAAGAAGAAAACATAAAGGGTATCCCAAATTGCAAAGAAGAAAGTAAAATTATTATTTTCAGATGACATAATATTGTACATAGGAAACACTAAAGACTCCACACAAAAAACTACTAGATCTAATAAATGAATTCAGCAATGTAGCAAGATACAAAATTAATACCCAGAAATCAATGGTATTTTTATACACCAATAATGAACTCTCAGAAAGAAATACTAAAAAAAAAATCCCATATACCTTTTCAACAAAAAATTAAGTTATTTAAGTATAAAATTAACCAAGGAGGTGAAAGACAACCAATTGATATGTCTCTTTCTCTCTCTCTCCCCCACCTCCCTCACTTACACTCTATCTAAAAATTGTTGGAAAAAATATCCTTAGGTGAAGATTTTTAAAAAAGGAAGTAAGTGATAGAAAAAGATATAAACAAGTGGAAGAATATGCTCTGTTCATGGATTTGTAGAATTAATATCTTTAAAATTGCCATACTACCCAAAGCAATTTATAGATTTAATGTAATCCTTATTAAAATACCAGCAGCATATTTCACAAAACTAGAATGAACACTCCAAAAATTTATATGGAACCAAAAGGGACCTAAAATAGCTGCAACAACATTGAGAAAGAAAAACAAAGCTGGAGGAATTATAATACAGCATATCAAGTTATACAACAAAGCCACTGTGATCAAAACAGCGTGGTACTAGCACAAGAACAGGCATATAGATCAATGGAAAAGAACAGAGAACCCAGAAATCTTCCCAAGCCATTATGCTCAATTTAATATTTTGCAATAGAGGCAGGAGCATACAATGAAGGAAAGACATGTGCAAGGAAAAAAAAACTTGCACCACACACAAGAATAAACTCAAAATAGATAAAAGACTTAAATATAAGTTGTGAAACCATAAATTCCTAGAAGAAAACATAGACAGCAAAATCTCAGACATCTCTTGTAGCATAATTTTTACACATACATCCCATGGGGCAAGGGAAACAAAGTAAAAATAAGCAAATGTGACTACTAAAAAGCTTTTGCACAGCAAAGGAAACCAGCATCAAAATGAAAAGGGAACCCAAGTATGGGAGAACATACAATATTTTTCAATCATACATCTGATAAAGTGTTAATTTCCAAAATATATAAAGAACTGATACAACTCAACAAAAGGAAGACAAACAATCTAATTAAAAATTGGCAGAAAACCTGAATAGATACTTCTCCAAGGAGGACATACAAATGGCCTAGACATATGAAAAAATGCTCAATGTCACTAATCATCAGAGTGATGCATATTCAAATGACAATAAAGTACCACCTTACACTTGCCAGAATGGATGTCATCAATAAGTCAACAAACAACAAATGCTGCTGCAGATATGGAGAAAAAGGAACCATAGTACACTGCTGGTTGGAATGCAGACTGGTACAACCACTATTGAAAACATTGTCGAGTTTCCTGAAAAAATTAAAAATGGAACTGCCATTTAACCCAGTGATCTCACTTCTAGGAATATATCCTTTGAAGCCTGAATCACCAGTCAGAAAGAATATACAATCCTATGTTCATAACAGCACAATTTACAATAGCTAAGATCTGAAAATAGACCAAGTACCTATCAGTATATGAATGGATTAAAGGAAGAAGAAAAAAAAAAAACTGTAGGAGAACCAAGATGGCAGCATAGATAAACACCTGTACTTGCTACCTCTCACAACCACATCAAAATTACAACTGAAAGACAGAACAACTATCATCCAGGACCATAGGGAAGTTGGCTGAGTGAAAGTACTACAACCAGAGAGGTAAAGAAGAAAGCTCATTAAGACTGGTAGGGGCTGTGGAGGCATGGAACAGGCTGACACCAGGTGCACTGCTTTTTTAATTGGGAGGGAGATACAAGCTCCTGCATGCTCTGAACTCCAGTGCCGAGCGAGACTCTGGGGGACACAGATGCATGCAGGGAGAAACTGAACTGTCTGGCATAGGGGCAGGAACGCTAGGGAGGCTTTCTTTAGACAGAGGTGCTTGCAGCAGTCATTGTTTCTGTGCTGGGATGTCTCCAGTACAGGGTTGACTGGCAGCCATTGCTCTTTGTTCTGCCCTGGTGATTCCCAGAGACCCTGACCCATCCAATTTACAACCCCATCCAAGTTGTGAGCAGCAGCTTTTCATATGAATGGCCTGTCCATTCTCAGCCTAAAACCTGTCAAACAGGCAGCAGCTGGGCCGGGGAGCCACAAAGCTATCAAAAGAAGACCCAAAGCCAGAAGCATCAGCCTGCCTTGCTTCATAGCTGGGCCTCATCTGGGCACTTGCAAACCCCATACAAAGAGGAGGAATCCATAGATCTCTCTGTAGCTTCTGCTGGGTGGCCCCAGGCAGTGGCCGACATTGCACCTTCTTGGAGATTCAAGAGCCAGTGTACCCAGTGGTCAGTATGAGATCATATCAGATTACAGCTCTTCACATCCATAACTGACACACTCAAAGGGCAGACTCGATGAGCACCAAAGCCCCACTGAAGTAAGTCCTTCCCCATAAGGATGTCTCCTGTGCATTAGATCTTACAGTGTAGACACAGCTGGTCCTCACAGCCAATTGGCTTGGAGATCAATTCCTTCCAGTGATACCAACAGCAATTGAGGCTTAACTACAACAAGACTGTGCACACAGCCCACAAATAGGTGAACCAAAAGTGTCTACCGCAGGTGATTGGGGAGGCTGAGCCACTGAGTCCTGTAGGGCACCTACCACACAAGGCCTCTCTATCAACTCAAGGAGACTTAAAAGCTATCCAATACATAGAAACAAACACATGGAAGCAGCCAAAATGCAGAGACAAAGAAACATGTCACAAATGAAAGAAATGGAAGAACTCTATATCCATTTGCACCCTTGATTTTGAGTTTTAACCATAGTTATAAGGTTATTCAAGAATATTATAAAAACCTCCAAGGGATTTAATGAGATTTTCAAGGATCTTAGTGAGAATGCCAAAAAAAAAAAAAAAAAAAAAAAAAAAAAAGAAGAAAAAGAAAAAGGACCAGTCAGAAATTAAGCATACACTGACTGAAATAAAGAATATTATACAGAGATTCAACAGTGGACTAGAGTATCCCAAGAATCAAGTCAAATACTTGAAATACAAGGAATCAAAAACACCCAACCAGAAGAGCAAAAAGAAATAAGAATAAAAAAGTATATAAAGATAGTGTAAGGAGCCACTGGGACAACTTTAAGCGTACCAACATCAGAATTATGCGGGTGCCAGAAAAGAAAGTGAGCAAGATATTAAAAACCTATTTGAAAAAATAATGACAAAAACTTCCCCCACCTGGGTGAAAGAAATAGACTTACAATTCCAGGAAGTGCACAGAACCCCAAACAACAGGAATCCAAAGAGGAACACACCAAGACACATCATAATTAAAATGCCAAGAGCAAAAGACAAAGAGAATATTAAAAGCATCAAGAGAAAAAGTTAATTACCTACAAGGGAGCAGCCATAAGATTGTCAGCTGATTTCTCAATAGAAACTATGCAGGCCAGATGGGAGTGGCAAGAAATATTCAAAGTGATGAATAGAAAGAACCTACAACCAAGATTACTCTACCCAGAAAAGCTATCATTTAGAATTGAAGGTCAAATAAAGAGCTTCACAGATAAGAAGCTAAAGGAGTTCATCACCTCCAAACCAGCATTATATGAAATGCTGAAGGGTATTCTTTAAGAAGAGAAAGAAGAAGGAAAAGGTAAAGATAAAAAATTATGAACAAAGTAAAAACAAATACATATCTATCAACAAGTGAATCTAAAAATCAAATGAATAAAAAATCTGATGAAGAGAATAAATTGGTGAATGTAATAGAATCAGGGACATGGAAAGGGAGCAGACTGACAATTATTGGGGGTGAGGGGGTGTGGAGGTGTGGGAATAGATTAGACAAAGATCTTACTTCTATGAATGAGGGGGGAGGGCCTGGAGTGAGGTGGGAATCAGGTGGAGGGGAGCTATGGGGAGAAAAAGAGGAACATATTTAATAATCTGAACAATAAAGATTAAAAAAAGTATAGTACATATACACAATGGAATATTATTCAGCTATAAAAAAGAAGGATCTCTTACCATTTTGGACAGCATGAAGGGACCTGGAGAGTATCATGCTAAGTGAAATAAGTCTGACAGAGAAAGTCAAATATCCCATGATCTTACTCATACATTGAATAAAATTAACAAAATTAACTAATTAATGAACAAAGTAGAACCAGAAACATTGAAGCATGCAACAGACTGATGTATTTGAGAGGGAAGGGGAGTGGGGGGCGTGAAGAAATTAACCAAAGAACTTATATACATATATGCATAACCCATGGACACAGACAATAGTTTGAAGGCCTGGGGATGGGGTGGGAACAGAGTATAGGGGGGTCAATCAGGAAATAAAAGGAGACATCTATAATCCTTTCAAGAATAAAAATAATTTTAAAAAATAATCTTGGCATTTGGCTGTTCTTTCTTTAATAAATGCTGGTCTTGTCATTTGATGTGTAAGGCTCTGCTTTGGTACCTGCTGGCTTTCCGGGCAGGATTCTAGATTCCTTTGTTGATTCACCCCTTTTCCTTTGAGGTAGGGGTTTAATGCTGGCCTATCTGCATCCACCTCTGTAAGACCACAGCCTGCAAACAGCCTCTTACACTAGTGCCTATTCCTTCTTCCTCATTTTTACCCCAGGCTTCTCTAACTTTATAACTTGACTTATCTTGGCTGAGTGCTAATTGGTTTATTAAGTACCTGGGGTGTAGGTATTTCCTGTGCAGCCCCTCCCTATGCTGTCTGATCCTTCTTTCTGCCCCACTGGTCAGATGTGCTGTCTGAGCTGTAAAACTGGTGCCACAGCACAACACCATTTTGTGATAGAACAATGCATTATGGGAAAGACCAGGATTTATCACATGAAAGAAAGGTCAAAAGCAAATTCAGAAAGTTTAGAGATCAGAAGATTCATCGTAAACCATGAAGAGACATGAATGAGTGTTCTGGGAAAGGATTATGCAGCATTAGAAATGCATAATGGTTAACAAATCATTACTGATTTATAGAAAGAAGCCCCAACTTGATAAGTATGTGTTATTTTAATAAGCACAATGCAAGAAGCAAGATAAAAGCAAATTAAGAGACCTCATTTATTTCCCCTGAAAGCTTAATGCCATTCCATCCAAAAGATTAATATGTGATGACAATCATGTACACATTTACATGGCATTAAATAAATGGCTTGAGAGCAATTACAGGGTTGAAAACCAAGAGTGATGGACAGAAATCACTGTTGGATGATGGAAGCTGAGCAATTGGATGCTGAGAAGACCATTATTTTCTGGAAACTATTCATTTATTGTCTGGATAATAATAAGTAGCTAGCTAAATATTTGCAGCTAGTAGTGGGAGAGAGTGGCTTATACCTAGAATTTTGTAAGAGCAACATTTTAAATATGGCAACCTATATTTAATCTTTATAGAATGAAAACTAGAAGGCAATGCATAATACCAGGAAGTAAGTGGTCAGTACAAGGAATTTAGGTGTCAGAGATTGATTAGGAGTTGGTTTTGAGAGAAAAATCTTCTAGAAGGCTAAACCCCTATCATAAACCCCTTTCCCACTGTTTCTTCTACCTTCTGTCTTAGAGCCGGAATCAAATTGTCCTCCATGGTGCAGCAGTGAACAATGTTTACATAGTCATAATAATGTAAACAACTATACATGCGCACACATAAGCACACACAGAACACACACACACATATAATATATTATATATTATGTTATATGTTATATGTTATATGTTATATGTTATATATTATATATACTAGAGGCCTAGTGCATGAATTTGTCCACCAATGGGGTATCTCGGCCTGGCCTGCAGGATCGGGTTGAGACTGGCTCTCTGACATTCCCCAAGGGGTCCTGGATATTGAGAGGGTGCAGGCCAGACTGAGGGACCCCACCAGTGCACAATCGGGGCCCAGGAGGGATGCAGGAGATTAGCCAGCCAGGGAGGGACTGTGGGAGAGCTCCAGGGTGTGTCCAGCCTGTCTCCATCAGTTCCAATTGGCCAGACCCCAGCAGCGAGCTAACCCCTGGTAGTCAGTGCACATCATAGCAAGCAGTTGAGCGGCCTTAGCATATTATGCTTTGATTGGTTGAATAAATGCCAAAAGAAATTGCTAAGCATTGAATATGGTTGCATCTAGGGAACAGAAGAGTTAGATGGGAAAGGGGCAGTTGTTTCATAAGAATTCTTTCAGCACTAAAATTGTGTACTTACATGTCTGAGTAAAAACAGATATCATCCCTAGCTGGTTTGGCTCAGTGGATAGAGTGTCAGCTTGTGGACTGAAAGATCCCAGGTTTGATTCCAGTCAAGGGCACATGCCCAGGTTGTGGGCTTGAACCCCAGTAGGGAGTGTGTTAGAGGCAGCCAATCAGTTCTTTTCTCTCATCAATGATGTTTCTCTTGCCCTCTCCCTTCCTCGCTGAAATCAATAAGAATATATATTTTTAAAAATCATTTTTCCAATGTATACAATTATGTGCAGATCACAGTGGAGTAGAAAATGTGCTATAGGAGTTTAAGCTATAAGCAATTGCTAAATTTGGGGCTTGCAAAATTTCTCAGCATATAGAACTTTTACTGGGCCTTCAGTGGTGCCTGTCATCTGGATAAATGGGAAGAAAATGAAGAATGTCGCCCGGCATGCATAACTCAGTGGTTGAACGTTGACCCATGAACCAGGAGGTCACAGTTCGATTCAGGGTCATGGCACATGCCTGGGCTGCAGGCATGATTCACAGTAGGAGGCATTCAGGAGGCAGCCAATCAATGATTCACTCTCATCATTGAGGTTTCTATCTCTCTCTTCCTCTTTTCTTTTCTCTGAAATCATTAAAAATATATATTAGAAGGAGGAGGAAGAGGAGGAGGAGGAGGAGGAGGAGGAGAAAGATGGAAGAGAGGAGGGTTGTTATGGGACTCCAAAGGACCTGGGAGATCATGTAACCCAGTTGTGTCATCTACCTGGCTATGAGGACAAAGATATTTAGAAGGGAATAAAAAAATTTGCAAGGTCTCTGAGCTGCTTACTGGGACCACTGGGACCACTGTCTTGTCTTCTTCCCAGTAAATTCTCTATCCCATTCTACACAAAGGCTTTTTTTTCCCAAGCCTTCTCTACTTTCCTTAGATCTTTAACCTTATCTCCTGCTCCCCTCCCCTCCTGTTACTGACCTAGTCCCTTACTTCACAGAAAATATGGAGGTGGTACAGGAATTACCTCATCTCCTGAACGTCCATTCTATATTCCTTCAAGTCCTTTCCTCCTCCCATCATTTTGTAATGGAAAATGTGTCTGTCCCACGTGATTAAGGGTCCTGATCCCATCCTTATCTGTGGAGCTTCTGGGAAATTACTTCCATGGCTGATCTTTCTCAATTTCTATTATGGATGACTCTTCTTCAGTACATTTGTAATTATTGATCTTTCCAAGGCTATACCTGGAACTCTTCTTTTGTGTTCTTATTCCCCACAGGCAAGTTTAACCATAAACACAGCTTTATCATTTAATGCTCTTAATTCCCAAGTCCATAGCTCCAATTATTTTTATTACCTTCATACATGTGTGACCTACTACCTACCAGACAGTTGCACTTGGAGGACCCATAGACACCTTGAATAAGTCTAATGAAATTATCATCAACCCTCCAAACTGCTTCTCCTATGTTCCTGATTACAATGAATGAGACTATTGTCTATCTTAATAGCTAAAGTCAGAAACCATCTGAGAACTCTTCCCCACCATTTCATCCATTAAACCAGCAATCCTAGCCCATTCTACTCCCCAAACATCTCTCACTACCACCACAACTCACTTTGCCATTAACTAATTCAGATTTTCATCTCTTCTTTCCTGGATTATAGCTGCAACCTCCTACTGGATGGCTCAACCTTGTTTTTTGACCTTCTCTTTGTTAGTCATGGTAAGGTTAGGGAAATAGAAGTCTCTGTATGTGTGCAGGTATAAAGGGTATGAGGTAGGAAATGGTGCGACATAGGTATTCAAAGAACTGGGAGAGAAAATGATAAGGAAACTGACATTAAAGATAATGGAAGCTGACATCTAGAGACTCAACCTGAAGCCCATAAGTTGCTAGCTCACCAGGAAGCTGCTCTGAATGTCCAATTTCCCCTGGGTCTTACTATAACTGTTTCAAGAGAATAATGGCTTTGCCTTCTTTTCTGCCTTCAAAATCTTACACAACTGGCTCTCATTAACAAACTATAATGTAAAATAACAACTGGAAGAGCACTCTGAGAATTTTAATGGTGGAGAACATAATTTAGAAGAGGATGTAGTGATTCTGAGTTGTCAATAGATTATCCATCTTACCCTACTCTCTGAACTGTAGTCAGATCTTTCTATAGATATGTGTGATTATATTACTCTCCTGCTTAAAACTCTTCAATAGTTTCTCATTCCTTTCAGGATAAAAATAAATGCCTTAATATTGTTTTCAAGACACTTCTATAATCTTGCCCCAGCTCATTTCTTAACTACCTTCAAGAAATCTCACAAGTTGAACTGGAAACTCTAAGTAAAAGAAAGTATTATGTTACAGTGTGGGTGAGATCAAGTTTGACCAGAGAGAGTCTACGTTTGAATAACATTTAAAACTAAACAAAGAAACTCGGATTTGATGTGCAAGGAAATAGGATTTTGTGTAAAATAATGACTTTCAGGAAGAGAAAGACTTAAGAAATTTGCACTTGGGATACTACTGCAAAGTGAGGCTGGGAAGTGAAGAGACACATAACTAGGTCTTTAATACAATAATAATGATGTAAGGTAAGAGGAGGGACAGACAGTCCCTGGTAACCAAGGCAATGGAAGCAAGTGGGAAACCATTTCATAAACCTTTCAGTGGCAGAATTAACTGGTTTGTGTAGTAGAATATATGCCGAGGCGGGAATATAGTTTTATGACAGTTTTTTTTATGAGCAAGGATGCAAGTATAACTGATTTTAAAAAGTCTGAAGAAAAATTATAGATACGTTAGATATGAGGGGATACTGGGGGAAAAATCTGCTTCTTCAGCTAGTGTTCAAAAGTTAAGTTAATTATGCTAAAATTTTCCAGTTGGTCTGAATAACCCATATAATTGAGACACTTCAAAGCTTCACTTTGCTCATATTAAAATAGTCCCAGAACTTAAAATTCCTTACTTTACTCTTTTCCAATTCCAGAGCATCTTGTTAAGCAGAAAATATTCCCCACTTGCTTTTCATCTGGACTTGGCAGCAGTTTAAGTACCTTCGCTCTTCTTTTATGGAACATGCACTCTTGACTACTGGTGTTGTCAAAAACTAAAGAGAAAGTTGCCTGGATTTGTGTCACAGGATGTGTGTCCTTCTTTGAAGGCTCCTTTCTGCCTTTCAGAGAGATTCCACAATGTCATTTTAAATAGAATGAACAGTTCAAACAAAAGGCTCAAACTTCGGAAAAAGGAGTTCCTAATTGATAGAGATGTTATCTAGGTTTTTAAAGTAAGTAAACACAAATCAGATTTACAGCAACATTATGAAGGGATGATTTGAAGGGACAAACTCTCTAGAACATTTGTATACGAGATTTGATTCATTTTAAAATATGGAAACATTTTTTTGTATTTCTTCAGGATTTTACATTATCATTCAGCATTTCCATAGGATACACATGATTTTCTTGGCCAAATAGCCCACAATGTCCTATACTCTATGAGGAGGAAGGGGAGCATCTGCTAGAACATCCTAGGGAAAATAAAGAAGAAGGAGGGGAAAGTCTATTCTCTCTGAGAAATTGTTTCTATGTGGCTTCATGAAGTCACAGAAAAGGGTTGAAGCCAGGATGTGCTCAGACAACTCATGAGGAGGGCTTCTGCAACCCATGGACTAGACTTCACTCTTTGCATGGCTTGGGGAGGAGCTAGAGGAGATGCCTTTGTTCCACAGTGGTTATATCTTAGTTTAAGAAAGATGTTTGTGCTGAAACCGGTTTGGATCAGTGCATAGAGCCTCAGCTTGCCAACTGAAAGGTCCCAGGTTTGATTCTGGTCAAGGGCATGTACCTTGGTTGCGGGCACATCTCCGGTGGGGAGTGTGCAGGAGGCAGCTGATCGGATGTTTCTCTCTCATTGTTTCTAACTCTCTATCCCTCTCCCTTCCTCTCTGTAAGAAATCAATAAAATATATTTTTTAAAAAGAAAGATTTTTGCTCTAACTTAAGAGAGTCAGCTAAGGATAGGGATTCATACCTATAAAGACACCTTCCTTCTTTTTAGATGACAACAAGACCACTTATGATTGAAAACACAAAAATTGCTCACATTGCACATTAGGGCGGGGCTAATGTTATTAAATTATGGTAGTTCAAAAAGATAGGTTCATATTTTATATTGTTGCTGTTATTCCTGCTCTACTTTTAAGTTGATATTTCACCCAGTTGCATTATTTTTAACCATATTGAGCTTTGAGTTGCCATGTCATCTATACTTCCTATATAAAAATGACTTAAGACTTAGAGCTATGGTTACAAATAAGTAGTATAAATCCATAGGTGCATACTATTTATTTACAGAATATTGATGATAAATCCCCCTTATAAACAATATTGTAGTTGGGATCGGTAATACATCCTAGAGGCTTGCCAATCCTAGAAATAAGCATATCAACATTGGCAGAAATATATCTTTTTGAAAATTGTGCACGTCCCTGAAATACAATTGAGGGATTACCAATTTTCTAAAGCCTAGTCTTATATAGTAACAACATTCTTTTTAAAAGTATATTTATATTAATTTTTAGAGAAGAAGGGAGAGGGAGAGAGAGATAGAAACATCAATGATGAGGAAATCATTGATCGGCTGCCTCCTGCACATCTCCCACTGGGGATTGAGCCTACAACCCAGGCATGTGCCCTTGACTGGAATTACACCTGGGACCCTTCAGTCCACAGACCAATGCTCTATCCACTGAGCCAACCCAGCTAGGGCAGCACAACATTCTTTTAAAGAAACAAAAATATACTCTCTTTAGTCAATAAAGCAACCATAGACTTTCTTATTGCAATTCAGTTATAAATTCCCAAACAGTGAGAATAACCTAATATCACTCTTGAAAATAAATGCTTTAAAACCTCTGTGCTAATAGCAATGCATACTAATCACTCCATATTTTTATATACAGTCCTATGTTTTATGAAATTGCTTACATATGTTCTGCTTTCTTCCAAGAATTTAATACAGAAACTAATATGGTTAGTAGGCAGCAGGAATGAGATATACCAGAAGGCAGCATGTCAGAGTGGATTGTGCCTCAACTGGGCATCTAAAGACCTGGATTCATGTTCTGGGCTCAGCCGCTTCATCATGTGTAGCAGATATTCTCCATGTCTTGCTCATGTCTCTTCTCTTACCACCCTAGTGCACAGAGCCCTGACTTCTGTCTACCAGTACTTAAACCTCTTTGTTTAAGAGCATTCTTGTACTGCTGGAGCTCACCTAGCTACTAGTGCAGCAGGCTACAAGTGCTGAGCTACTATCATCTCTGAAAACAACCCTCAAACAATCTTATATAATAAAAGGCTAATATGCAAATCGACCAAACAGCAGAACAACCAGTCACTATGATGCACACTGACCACCAGGGAGCAGACACTCAACACAGGAACTGCCTCTTTGTGGTCAGTGTGCTCCCGCAGGGGGAGCATCGCTCAACCAGAAGCCAGGCTTATGGCTGGTGAGTGCAGTGGCAGTGGCAGGAGCTTCTCCCACCTCCACGGCAGCACTAAGGATGTCTGCCAGTCAGACATCCCCCGAGGGCTCCAGGACTTCAAGATGGCACAGGCCAGGCTGAGGGAACCTCCCCCCAAGTGCACAAATTTCATGCACCAGGCCTCTAGTAAGGTTATAAAAACTCCAGCTCCCTAACCCCAAGTGGGATAACTCCGTGGCACATGGTCTACACTGGCTCCTAGAGTTTCCCCAGTAGAATTAAGCTCCAGTCTCCCACAGTGCCAGTTGCCTTGACAATGTACTCTGTATTGCCTTTCCACCCTCCCCGTCATTTCTCCACTTTCTCCTGTACTCATTTGCTTCTGGGGGAACCCAAAAAACACATAGTTATTGACCTTAGGAAGGACAGCCAACCACTCAGTATCTCATGTAGTAAATGACAGAATTTAGATTTTAGCAAAGTTTCCTTTCTGCTATTATTTTAGTGCATCCCATGCTTCTTATCTGGACTTGGTGACAGGTAGATGAAATGATAACTAGCAGTAGTGACAATTTGTGCTTTTCTTAACAACTTTCCAAACTAGAAACTTAGACAATGGAAATACTCAATAGTAATAATAATAGAAAGTCACATGTTACATTCTTTCTGAGCATATAGTTAGTTCCAGTTTTCAGTTTCTGCATTGTTTGATAGCAAAATTCAATCTTAACAAAAACAATGCATTATTTCAGATATGCATTACAAAGCCCTTATAAAGCTGCCTTCAGAAAACAGCACAAGTAAAATATATATACTGAGTGGCCATATTATTATGATATCTGAAAACATAATAATCTAGCTACTTAGTGTATATCCTATATAACAAAAGGCTAATATGCAAATTGTCTCCTCGACCAGGAGTTCAAACAGCAAGCAGGTAGGCCGGCCAACCACCCATGTCCCCTCTCCCTGGACAGACTGATTGGACCCACCCCTGCACAAATTCATGCACTGGGCCTCTGATACACACACACACACACACACACACACTGAGTGGCCAGATTATTATGAGTTCAGAGATCCTAATAATCTGGCCATTATATATATATATTTCTCCTTATTCTCTTTGGTGGATTTTCTCTTCAGGATTTCAGTTTTCTGGACTGTGGTGATAAGAAGAACATTAAATATCTATTTTGTGGGAAAAGCAATGAAGCAATGTCCCACTTGGAAGGTGAGCTGAAAATGGATGCTCCATTATAGATTTCTTTGACACTTCCTGGGTCATTAAGTGATATGTCTTCTTATCCACCATATCTCATATCATTCCTCTTTAAGCATAGTATGCCCAATATTGGGCAGCACACTCAGAGAAGAATGTAATAAATGGAGCGATGTCAGGCATGCAAAGAAGAATCCTATTTTCTTTCCTTGCCTCCCCTGTCTTCTAGTCGTTTTCAGAATTGATCCATCCCTTTAGCTTAACAATTTGATTCCTACTAAAATGAAAATATCCTTGTTATGTGTCACAGTGAAAACTGTTTCCAGTCATTTACTATGAATGATTTTAGGACCTTTTCTAATAGAGGAAAGGGGAGCATCCACAAATTAATCATTTTAAATGGGGGGAAATGAAGAACAAGGGGAACAGAGGGAAGATAACATGGAACAGTGTCATTGCATATCTGAGTCCACAGTCTGCCTGAGACCTGGACAAGGAGTCATAGGATAAATTTACTAGCCTTTTTGCCATGGGCAAGTCATTGACTTCTTAATCAAAGCTTTCCCATTTGTAAATGATGGATTAGGACTACCTGATCTGCACGTTCTTTTCATTCATTGTTTCCATTTAATACATACCCTCATGGGCATGGTAACAAATGTGAATGATAAAAGTTAGTCAGCCCTAACTGGTTTGGCTCAGTGGATAGAGCATTGGCCTGTGGACTGAAGGGTCCCAGGTTTGATTCTGGTCAAGGGGATGTATCTTGGTTGCAGACACATCCCCAGTAGGGGCGTGCAAGAGGCAGCTGATCGATGACTCTCTCTCATGGATGTTTCTAATTCTCTATCCCTCTTCCCTCCTCTCTGTAAAAAAAAATCAATGAAATATATATATATATATATATATATATATATATATATATATATATATATACACACACACACACACACACACACACACACACACACACACACACATATAGTCAGTAAGTTTCTGTTTTCCTAAATATTATTAGCTAGGAAACAAAAAATAGTAATGAAATTTTTGTGTATGAGCACATAATCCACAAAAGAGTCTTCAAAAGGTGAAATGAGGAAAGGCAAACTAGAGAGCTAGCCATTAGCATTATTCACGAGAAGCTTTGTGCACATTCTAATAATGGAGCCATAAAGATTTTGCAAGGCACAGAAAACTGAAAAGGTATTTCCAGTGTGCTATGCCTGCTTTTTCATCAGGCTCTGTCCTGGAGGCTGCCGAAGGGCTGTATGAGACACCTACCCAGAAGGAAACAAGTTATGGCCTTCTAGTCTACAACATTCACTCCCCACTGTTTTTCAGGGTGCCAGGCACCATAACCACTGCTTGAGCTTCCCTAGACATAGATCCTTGAGAATTAAATGCTAGGAAATATCAGGGACCACTTTGTAAAGTATGTGATTGTCTAACCACTATGCTGTACACCTGAGACTAATACAAAATAGTATTGAGTGTCAACTGTAATTGAAAATAAAATTTTAAGAATGCTAGTAGGGTCCTAACTGGTTTGGCTCAGTGGATAGAGTGTCGGCCTGTGGATTGAAGGGGCCCAGGTTTGATTCCAGTCAAGGGCATATACCTTGGTTGTGGACACATCCCCAGTGGGGAGTGTGCAGGAGACAACTGACCAGTGTTTCTCTCTCATCAATGTTTCTAACTCTATCACTCTCCCTTCCTCTCTGTAAAAAATCAATAAAATATATATATATTTTTTTAAAAGAATGCTAGTAGGAAATTTATTTGGAAGGTTCGGAGAATGTTGGCAGGGAAGTAGGGATATGGTACAAATAAGGGAAGGCAGCAGGTAAAAGGTACATTATAAAAGCAGCTACTACTATGGGTAATTGGAGCTTAATACCGCAACGAATCTCTACGAGACAGTCTAACACACATGCTTCAAATGTATACCTCCTAAGGGTCAAGGGATCTGGGGTATTTATGACACAATTCCCATTAGTCATTGACTATATGCACTCCTGTAAGGTGGTACTTCCCCAGTACGTCTGGCCTACATATATATAGAGGCTTGGTGCATGAATTCGTGCATGGGTGGGGTCCGGCCAGCCTGGCCAGGGGGAAGGGACATGGGCGGTTGGTCGGCCTGCCTGCTGGTCGAACTCCTCATTGAGGGGACAATTTGTATATTAGCCTTTTATTGTAGAGGATATATACTGAGTGGCTAGATGATC
Source organism: Pipistrellus kuhlii (assembly GCF_014108245.1). Taxonomy (NCBI): domain Eukaryota; kingdom Metazoa; phylum Chordata; class Mammalia; order Chiroptera; family Vespertilionidae; genus Pipistrellus; species Pipistrellus kuhlii. Next base: position 8,495,402 of record NW_023425471.1, on the reverse strand, counting down.
ATGTATTCAAAGATCATAATAATCTGGCCACTCAGTGTATTTCTACCCAGTAAACTCAGGTTGATTAAATTTTTGTGACTCTTGGATGTTAAGAAAAAGCAGTCTTCTTTTCAATCTCATTTTACCCATGTGTGACAAACACCAAGAAACATATCATTGATTAAATCTGTTTAATTAGTTTTATAAAAGTTGGGACTGTGTATGAATACCTGGTCCTAAGATTCTACATTTTAAAACACTATTTCTTTCTGGTGACAAAAATGAACCTATTTCAAATATACACCAAAATCTTATTTACAGTTTGTGACCAATGCCTCCTTTGACTGCTGATATACCTCACTGGGTACAGGCCAGGTGGGCAGTAATTTTCTCCACATTTCTATAGTACAGCAAGAAGCAGTTAATTTTCAGGCACATATTGCTTTAATTTCAGTCACTCCAATCATTTTTCTGTACAGTGCCAGGATCCTCCTGCCAGGGGCTATAATTTTAGAAGAAGAGAACTCTTGAAAATGTGTGGGAGAGATTAGTGGGCGTGCCTGAAATGTTTTCTTTCTCACTTTGGACTGTGCAAAGCCTCAGGTGGAAGTTTTAAGGGGCGGTTTCATTTCAAGACATTGATTTTGGAGAAAAACTCAGATTTTTTTCTGTGGAGCTTAGTCATTGGAATTGGGAAAGGCATCTCATGTGCCTGAGTTGATGTTATGAGAAGAGTATACAGGCCCCATGTGGAAACACTTCTCTCTTGTGCTTATTTATTTATTTATTTATTTATTTTTAAGAAATATTGATTCTCAATTTGAGTTGGGGATAAAAATGAAAAGAGCAAGTTTATTCCATGCCAGTCATAAATTCTAACACTGACCAGGGGAGAAGCAGGGAGTCAGTGATTGTTTCTGGAAAAATAAAAAAGTCAAATGTAATGTACAAAAGGACAAAGTGCCCAATACTATCCCCAAACCCTAAGGTTGGCTGCAGAGGTGTAGTATCATATGCCAGCAGAAGTATGTAATGACCCTCAACTGAAATTGTAAGTGGAATGTCAGAGTCCATTGCATATTTCTGCTATCCTATATAATAAAAGGGTAACATGCAAATCAACCAAACTGCTAAAGGACCCATTGCTATGATGTACACTGATTACCAGAGACTCAATGCAGGAGCTGCCTCCTGGTGGTCATTGTGCTCCCACAGGGCTAAGCCATCAGTCGGACATCCCGCAAGGGCTTCTGGACCGCAAAAGGACTCAGGCCAGGCTGAGGGACACCCCCCATCCAAGTGCACAAATGTCATACACTGGGGCCTTTAGCATGGTTTATAAAAAAGGACATATCCCAAATACAGAGTGACCCAGAGTCCAAGTTACCAAATGGGAAATGCATATGTCATTTGTCTCATCCTTTTGGCAGGAAGATTGCCAGGGAGACTGGGAGAAGGGACTAGGAAGACAATTTTCATGTTACAAGTACTCACTCAACAGATATGTGGTGCCAACTATGTGATATCCAGTGTTTTTTATTGTTTAAAACAGTCAAAACCATTAGTGGGTCATGAAATAAGTTTTATGGGTAGCAACTGGATTTTTATGACAAAATAAAAAGAATAAAATAAAGGAAAATAAAATACAGTAGATTCCATCTCACAATAAGGGTGCTATTTCACAAAACATGTTTCAGTTCTATGTGTGTATTCATGCATATATGAGTATATGTTTCTATGTATATATCCACTTATATGTAGATGTGGATGTATGTTTATTATATGTATAAGAATCATGAATGTACCAAGCCATGCTAGAAATGCATTTTTTTTTATCATGGATTATCATCAAAATAATTTGAAGCCATTGTGATAGATCCTAAAACAGATGCAAATAAATATAAACCACATATAATCCATGCCATTGAGAATCCTACAATTTGATTAGAAATAAGATAAATGAAGAAAAAAGAAACAAATATTTATTTATTACTCACCACAATTAAGTATATAGATTATTTCATATAGGTCTCATGACATCTCAGACATGGAGTTTTTGCTGTCATCATCTTAAATAAAAAGAAATGAAATCTTTTGACCGAGGCAATGCAACCCAGCTCAAATAGGTAGGGTTTATATTCATAGCCTGTTCTGTTTGTTGACACAGTTTCCTCTGTCTTCCACCACATTCCTAAAATGGTAACAAATGTTTGTGAAATAAGTAATTCGAATCCAGAGAAAGTTGGAATTTTAAAGAAGGGAGAGGTTACTGTTATCTGTCAAGGGAGGAAGGGAAGAGTTTCATGGAGGAGGTAGGATTTGATTTCAAACTGCATTAGGCAAATTAAAGAAATAAAGGGCAGCCCTACTGGTGTGTGGTTCTCCTGGTCTTAAACACCATTGATTTCCCAAAAAAATAAAAAATAAAAATGTTTAAGACTCATCTGTCCCATGGTGGCCCCCTAGGGTCAGGGTATCTGATCTGGGGCCAAATCTCTTCACTCCATTAGGGGAGTTTCATTTGGGGGGTATCCTTCCAGATTGCAGGTCACCACATCTGTGATGGGGTCCCAGGAGACGCAATGTCTCAGCCTCCCCTATCATTCTCAGTGCGATTCTTTACTTGTTGTCCTAGAGGCATTATTTGTCCAGTTTCCAGTTCCTTTCACAGAAAAATTGTTTCATATGTACCTGTAAATTTTTTGTGTCCATGGGAAGAGGTGAGTTTAGGGTATTACTATACTACATCTTGAATCCCTTCAATGTCCTGTCCAATTTAGATATCTCACACTCATGTTGATAGGCTACCTGTATTTAGTACATGCTAAAATGTGCAAAAACATGCAGAGCTCAGTTATTCTTCAACCTGTTTCATTTTCTACATGGCAGCATGGAATGTGGAATAACATTAATCTGTGTCCTCATTAGTATTTGGTGCTAATAAGTATGTAAGTTTTATTTGATGAACATGATCATTAAAAATTAGCCCAGGGCAAATTTATTAATCTAAGCCCAGTACTTGGAAGCAACAAACCTTTTTAAACACTTAATCAATCTGTTATTAAAAGAGTTCAAATATCTCCTTCTTAGTTCTTCTATCTTTAAAGTGTTTGATTTAATTGTATTTGATTATTTCATTTCTTGATAAATGTTGAAATGACTCATGTTATGGCTTAGGTTAAAACGATGTTTCCCTAAAGTATGTTTCACAGAATACTAATCCTACAATTGTTAATTGTTGATATTCGAGCGAAGAAAAACCCTTTCTGTGGTCGAATGAATTCTGGAAATACTAAATTAGACCAAGGACAAAGTTTATTGTGGGACTACTTAGGATTTTTGTTTTTGTTCAAGAGCTTTATTAAATACATAGTAGAGCCCTAGCCAGTTTGGCTCAATGGATAGAGTGTTGGTCTGTGGACCAAAGGGTCCCAGGTTAAATTCCAGTCAAGGGCACATACCTTGGTTGCAGACTCCTCCTCAGCCCGGGTCCTAGTTGGGGCTTATGCAGGAGGCAACCAATGATGTGTTTATCTCTGTCTTTCCCTCTCTCTTCCACGTTCCCTAGAAATCAATGGAAAAATATTCTCAGGAGAGAGTTAACATAAGTAAATACATACATACATACATAGTATGTATTGCTGTGTTGTGCTTTGTTAATTAGTGGATGCTAAAGCTACAACTGTTTTCATGTAGGGATGTAGGAAGCTCTTTGATGTTAAAATTGCTGGGAAACTCTTAGTCAAGCTGGGTTTTTAAAAATTTTTTTTTTAATATTGTTCAATGCCGAAACAGGTTTGGCTCAGTGCATAGAGCATCGGCCTGCGAACTGAAAGGTCCTGGGTTTGATTCCGGTCAAGGGCATGTACCTTGGTTGCGGGCACATCCCCAGTGGGGGATGTGCAAGAGGCAGCTGATCAATGTTTCTAACTCTCTATTCCTCTCTGTAAAAAAATCAATAAAATATATTTAAATATATATATATATATATATATATATATATATATATATATATATATATATATAAATATAATTGATTTATATATATATATATGAAATTATATATAAATATATATATAAAATATATATGTTGTTCGAAGTATTACAGATTTCCCCCTTTTTATTACTATGAATTTTGAATAATAAGAGGAAGATATAATTTTAGGGATTTCAAACTGCTTTCCCACCATGGGAAATATTTTCTGTCAGCTGCCTAGTTTTAGTAGTGCTCCATGAAACACAATAAGGGAAACACTGGGTTAAAGCTCCAGTAAGAGTAGGATTATTAATAACAAAAAAGAATATCTGCACAGTGCTTAAAACGCCTATTTTTCAAAAACATGGAAATTTCTGTTGTGTGTGTCACTGATAATATTCTCAACTTGCAATTTTAAATATCTGCCTCTCTGTGGGAGGAAAGGGTGACCTAGCCATGATAAAATGAGAGAGAGAACACAGAGCAATTGCAAAGCATTTTTGCATTCTTCTTCTTCTTCTTCTTTTTTTTTTAATCTTCTGATGTCTGTGCATTTTGTCTCTGTGAGATAAAGACCATGCGTTCTGATGAGGCACATCCTGAAGGTGATGTATTTTCAATAATACCTTCCAGTAGGAATGCCCAATCCAATTCTTCAGCTTAGTTACCATATGTCTTGGTATGCCCAGTACAATCCAGATTTGTACTTGTTATTTCTGTGAAGTTGTTAATAATATTCCCCTTTTAGTCTAAAATATAATACCATCTACACTAATAAAAAAGAAATATCTAAAATTGACCATACCTCCGTGATGCCACCAGCCAATCAGGAGGGGATATGCAAATTAGCAGAACAAAGATGATGGTGGCTTTGGCGCCCCCCCCCCCCCCGCCCCAACCCAAGCTGCTCCAGGCACGGAGTGGCCTGGTGGGGCAGTATGCCTGCTATGAGGGGAAGGGCGGGGGCTGAGGGAGCTACAGGAGTGGCCCTTGGGCCAGAGTCAGCAAGAAGCCTTCAGACTCTGGCCAGAGTCAGCAAAGACTCTGGCCGGAGCAAAGGAGGAAGGCAGTGGCCAGAGCAAAGGCCTGGGTCCCAGGTACTGGAGGAAAACCAGTGCTGGCAGCCAGGTGAAGGAAGGACTATTGCACAAATCTTCATGCAGTGGGCCTCTAGTATTGAATAAGTTATAGTCACCACTTCAGTTACTCATGTGTTGCAGATTATATTTTTCAAAAGAGTTGCAGCAATATTTCCTGTCCACGTGCCACTATCTCATCAAAAGATGAGGTCTAATTTTTGTCCTGTCCCTTGGACTCTGAGAGAGCCTGCATAACACCTGCAGTCAATAGAATACAACATCAGTGACACTGCCTGACTTCCCAGATGATGACATAAAAAACATAAAAAACTATTTGCTCTAGCATTATTCAGTAGAAAACCCACACGGGAACCTAGTTACTGTGTAAGCAGTCCGACTGCCCTAAACCCACCATTCCGTTAGGAAGCCCAAACTAGCACAATGGGGAGATCTATGAGGAAACCCTGATACTACATGGAGGGAGAGATACCCAGCCAGCCAGCCCCTAGATGTTTTAGCTCTAGTCGTCATTGGAGTGCAACTGAGAGATACTGACCCAAATGTGCCAGGTGCTCGCTTCCTGGACTCTCAATCCACAGAAACCATGAGAGATAACACATGTTGCTTTTTGAAACCGCTAAGTTTTGGGGGTTATTTGTTACACAACAAAAGATAAGTGGAGCATTGTGGAATTTAAATCAGACTTAATAAACTTGAGGTGTTAGGGATTCACTATCTTGTTTTGAATTTGAAGTTAGGCATCAGATATTGAATAAATGAGCATTTATATATGAATATATTCTTGAACTACATATAACTGGTACATCTAGTACTTCCTATCCACATATAAACTTGAAAAATTATATAATTTGGTAAAAAAAAAAAAAAAAAGTACCAATGTACAAATTTATTACCTTTCTTTTATCTCTAATTTTCCCTTTTAATTGTTTTGTTAAATATGTAGAGGAAGTAGTATATAAAACATATCTGTCTGTCTTAAAGAGTTATAATAAAATGAATATCTGTGTACTCATTTGCCACCCAACTATAAAAATTAAACATAGCTAGAATCCAAGTTTCTTTCCCTGAATTGCCTACTTTAACTACTTCCCAAAGGTATCCACTATACCAAAATTTGAATTTTTCATTCCTTTATTTCTTTGTGTAGTTTTAGAAATCACAAAATTTTACTGAAGCAATATATTTATTTTCCCAGGTTTTCACATAAAAAATACATTATGCTTTTGATTTTGTTTGTTTTTTGTTTTGCCACTTTGGTTCTTCTGCTCAGATGTATATATTTAAGATGTATCCATGTTAGTGTGTGTAGATGCAGTTACCTGCTTCTTCTCTTACACGTCTCTTATTCCAATTAATTAAGTCGATGGGAAACAAATGCCAAATGCTCACTTACTTGAGGAGTTTTCACAGACTAACATGAATGAAAAAGGGGAAAAAGCAAAAAAAAAAAATCTAAAACTGATTTAAAAGCATGCACAATTGATAGGTAAATAAAAGTTCACAAATGTGTTCATATCTCAACTCTGAAATTCAAGACAAAATACTTTGTTCTATATGACAACTTCATATTGTGTCCAGATGAGAAAACAGCCTAATATTTGCATCATTTTAACCTAGCAATAACAAAAATTCCTGAACATATTGTCATTGTTTCCTCATATAGTGTCATAGGCTGCCTACAAGCCATACATTCTACTTCTTTCTCTGGTTCAATGTTATTTGGGTGCCATGTGACTGATTCTGGCAAGTAGAAAGAGGGTAGATATGATATACCCCTCTCCAAGGCCTTACCATACATACCTTTAATGGATATCCTCAAGATGGCTCAATTATAACATGAAAGGAATCTAGATCCCAGAGTTACCTTAAGAAGAGATCTTTTTGAGGAGAGTCAATTGTCCAGCTGATATGGGGCTATGAAATAACTGAGAAATAAGCCATTTCCTAGCAAGACACTTCAGTTTTAGAATTGTTTGTTATAGCAGCATAACCTCACCTATTCTGATCATTACCATTAGCAATAAATGTTATAGAGTTCAATACCAGGAACTGCAGGACATTATTTGAAGCTCTTTTTCTGTTTAATTGTATTTTCACAGAAGACGAGCAGTTTTTGTGAGGTTAGAAGAAAATAGAAGGGATCAAGGGGGAAAGGAGGGATAACTGTAATACCTTCAAGAATAAAGATAGTCTTTAAAATTATGCTAAGTGAAAAAATCTAGTCACAAAAGCCCACATGTTGTGTTCCATTTTTATCAAATGTTCACAATAAAAAATCTTTAGACACAGAAAGTAGACTTGTAGATGCCTAGGGCTAGGAGATTTAGGGGGGGGGGGATGGAAGTATAACTGCTAAAAGGCTCAGGGTTTGGGTGGGAAACGTTCTAAAAATGTTTTATGATGATGGTTGCACAATCCTGTGAATATATTAAATTGTATACTATGGTATATCTCAATAAAACATCCAAAAATGGTAAATAAAAAAAGAGAATATGAAATAAAACTGTATAAAAGAATCACAAATATCATTGATCAAGTCCTTATTGTTTGCCTGGCAATGTTCCAAATAACTTATAAGCAATATTCACTGGTTTTCTCATAACAAACCTATGGAAAGGGTAATATTAATCATCACCATTTACCAATGAGGAACTCAAGATATAAAAACTAAAGTTTTTAGAGTGAGTTCCAGAGTCATGACTTGAACTCAGTTCCTTATTTCTCCAAATGCCATGCTACCGACAATTGTGATAAACTCAACAAGTCAGTTTAATAGAAAGTAATTGTAACTGGAGGCAGTGGTTGAAAAGATTTGTGTGCTTTCCCTACCACATTTTCATTACTCTTATTCTGCCAGAGAATGGGCTTACTGAAGTGGTACAAGACAGGAAGTACTCTCACTGTGGCTACTTGACTATGGACGCCTCATTTTTGTCCCTGCCAGGAAAGCAAACTCTAAATAGAGAAGAGGGAGAATAGTCGGAAAAAAGGCTTTGTGATGTACATTAAACAGCTCTTGGAATCATTCAGAGCTCCTGGCAACCCAAAGATATGTGGAGTTGCTGTGTCTGTGTTGAATTTGAAAGCCTGTGCCACTTTACAGGTGAGAATTTGAAATGCCTGAAAATGAGTGTTGAAGTGTTGTGTCTATTTAGTTATTTCAAGTTCCATGTAAAGCTTTATATGTGATTGTCACTTAATAGAACTTGCAGTTGGCATATTTATTAGACATTGATGAACTTCAAAAGATGAAGCAGTCCAGATAAGCATCCTCAGATTCTGAAACTCATCATTTGCACTTCCAAACATATTAAGGGCTTCCCTTCTTTAGTTTAGAAGCAAACTACTTTCATGACGCCTTCTGAGTGTGGAAATTTTTGTTTAGAAAATATTACTTTCTATGAATTAATAAAAGAAAGGGCTAATAGTTCATTTGAGGGGGAAAGGAGCCTTTTCAGATAATACAGTGAAAAGAAGCAACATAAAATAAGAGAGGTAAAATGGAATGGAAAGGGGGCAAGAAAAAAAGCAGAAATAAAGGCAGAGGGACAAGTTACATCTAGAATGAGAGGAACACACATAGGAAGAATATTTTTTAAAAAGGGGCATGCTCAACTATTTATAATTTCCATGAAGAAGTGCTGTGGGTAATGGATTAAGAACATTCTACATTAAAATGGGCTTAAAGAAAGCTAGCCAATCTGTAATATTTTTCTTACTAGAGGGAAAGAGAATGATGGATAACTCAAAACAATAGATGATCCTAAAACATTTATTTTGTACTTATCCTTGGGATGCATTTAGAGGCACTGCCTCTTATGCATACCCACACAAACACATATATTTTGTCTTACCTCTCAGTTCTCAGCCACTGTAAATGAATGGGTGGGTGTACATGGAGGAATCTACCCCCACTCACATCCTATGTCAAGACAGATAAACCACTTAAGAAGGATGGATTAATATGGTTGCCTCATTATCCTTAGTAAACTTTAAAGGTTTTCTTTTTGAAAAGCAAATGAGGTCATATGTCCGTGGTATCAGGTGGAAGTTTCCTGTCAGCAGAGGGAGAATGGAGAGAAGAGATAAAAGAGGAAGTCCCTTTCATCTGAATCACTTTGTGACTAGAAACTCACAAGTACAGCCTAGAAGTTCTGGACAGCTACTGCACTGCTGCTCACACAGCACTGATAAGCAATGAGGTTTATTTCTGTCACTGCAGAGTAACTGCAGGAAGGCCACCTGCAGGCATGAGTGAAGGGAGAAAGGAGGGCGGGAAACCTCAGAAAAGATCTCCTCTGATAGTCTGGCTTTACTGTCATTTATTATCTTCATCCTATTCCCAACCCTGCTCCCATCCTTCTTACCCACCTTAGTACACACGGGTAAGAGTTGGTAATATAGCTGACTAAAAAAAATGGATGCTGCACTTAATTGCAGGAATTGAGATGAATTGCAAAACCTGCCTGTGGATTTACATCAAATATCTGTCTCAGGTCCAAGCAAAGTTGGCACACAAGATATTAGTTTTCTTCCTCTCTTTAAAAAAAAATATTTTTATTGATTTTTTTTAATAGAGAGGAAGAGAGAGGGATAAAGAGTTAGAAACATTGATGAGAGAGAAACACTGATCAGCTGCCTCCTGCACACCTCCTACTGGGGATGTGCCCACAACCAAGGTATCGGGTCTAGTAATAATTAATGTCGTTTTTAAACATTCGTTTAAAATCTTGCTTGGCGTTGACTTGTATTGACATAACCTTCAAACACGTGGTATCTACAGAACGTGTGAAGTGCAATTAACAAGTTTTGCTTGAAAAAGTTTGTGTTTGGTTTGGTTTTTGTTGCAAAACTAGGGCTAAGAAGATGGCGGATGAAGAGCATATTCGGCACTGCATGCTTTACGAGTTCCAATTAGGAAGAAAAGCAAGTGAGGCTGCAAAAAACATCTGTAGTGCTCTTGGTCAAGATGCAGTTAGCGCCAGAAAATGCCAGCGTTGGTTTGAGAAATTTCGCGAGGGAAATTTTTCGTTAGATGACAAGAGTGGTCGAGGCTGTGTGTCCAATTTTGATCAAGAAGCTCTTCAAGCTCTTTTGGTGCAAAATCCTCAAATTACCCAACAAGAGCTTGCAACAACTTTAAATTGTTCACAAAAAACAATTTCCAATCAATTGCGTGCACTTGGCAAAGTCCAAAAGTTTGGAAAATGGGTTCCTCATGAGTTGACCGACAACAACCGTAATCAAAGAGTCACAATTTGCAGTTCGCTCCTCACTCGTCAAAACCGTTTGCTGCTTTTAGAGCAAATTGTTACCGGAGATGAAGAATGGGTGCTGTATGTTAATTTGAAAAGGCGGCCTCAATGGTTGGACAAAAATGAGGCTCCGCAGCCCACACCAAAACCTGACTTGCATGCGAAAAAAGTGATGTTGTGTGTTTGGTGGAATTTTAAAGGAATTCTTCATTATGAACTTTTACCATCTACCCAAACCATTACAAGTGCAGTGTATAGTGCCCAATTGGAAAGGTTAGCCCAAGCTTTAAGAGAAAAAGAACCCGCGCTGATTAATCGGAAGGGTGTAATTCTTCATCACGATAACACACGACCGCATACTGCAAGAATCACTGCTGAAAAACTGCGCCAGTTGGAATGGGAAGTTCTCCCTCAACCTGCATATTCTCCTGATATTGCCCCTTCCGATTACCATTTGTTTCGTTCTTTGCAAAACTTTCTTCTTGGAAAAAAATTTAATAATGAAGAATGCCTCAAAAATGCATTGACCGAATTTTTCGCATCAAAATCACAAGAATTTTACAACAGAGGGATTAAAATGCTTCCTGAGCATTGGGCACAAGTAGTAGAAAACAACAGCAACTATATTGTTGATTAAATTTTGTTGTATTGTTTAAATAAATTCGATTTTAAAAAGTATTAGAAAACGACATTAATTATTACTAGACCTAATACATGCCCTTGACCGGAATCGAGCCTGGGACCCTTCAGTCTGCAGGCCAACGCTCTATCCACTCAGCCAAACCAGTTAGGTTCTCCCTCTCTTATCAGCCCTGCTTAAATATCCAGTTTCCCAGTTGGTTTATTTGGTGTTGGCATTTGAAAGTAGGTTAACCAGATGTCTGTATGTTCTTTTTAAAAAATATTTTTTTCATTTGTTTTAAAGCAGAAGGGACATGGAGAGGGAGAGAAAGATAGAAACATCAATGATGAGAGAGAACCATCGATCAGTTGCCTCTTTCTCATCCCACACTGGGGACTGAGCCCACAACCCAGGCATGTGCCCCAACTGGGAATCGAATCAGGTCCTCCAGGTTCACAGGTCGATGCTCAACCACTGAGCCATGTCAGTCAGGCTGTATGTTCTTCTATTTCAACAAAGCAGGCTACAGGCATCAAAAGTCTGAGAACCACAATTCCATGAAATTCACAATAACATTAAAACCAATATTAGTCATTTGGGCCTCTGTTCTTCCTCTTACCTTTTAAAAGAATGAGAGAGCATAGCTCTTTTCCTTTTCCTAACTCATTTTGTCTCATAAAGTGGTTGCTTTGTATTTTTCTAGAAATAAGTTGACATTGATTATAACAAAAACAATGACTTTCAAGCATTGAGCAATTATAATCATTGGCCAGTAACTGAAATGATTTTTCATATATAATCTCATTTTATGTGTAAAACTTACAAAGGAGTTATTATTATTATCTCTAACTTGTGACTGTCAGGTTATAATTAAATAAACTAAATAAGAACATTGGTGAATTATCAGGAAAAGTGTTTAGTATATTCCCAACCTTTACTAGAAGTTCCATTAATCTTTACTGAAAAACATGTTCAAGATCACAGTGTTGCTTTAATAAGCATGAGCTAATCATAAGGCTGAGCTCAAGAATGTAGATGACTCATTTTACATTCACCTCCCTTTGCCTGCCTGTAGCTAACACTATCAAGTACTTCCTTATGTTACCATTTAAACTCATCCAAATAAATTAATTGATGGAAAGATATTGGAGATTATGTAATTACTTCCTCTGGCTCTGGTGGTGTAGCCATCTGACTTCCAGGCAGCAAGATGAGATCTAAATTAAATGCAAATAATTGTTCACAATTAGGAAATGAAATGACTAGAGAACCCCATGGTATTTTAAAGAAGCCGATGCACTTGCTATCAATCAACAGTTGAGGCTTTCTAGCATGTACTTGGCTTCAGTCCCAATGACGACATTGTGCACAGCTATAAGTTTCCCTCCCACATCAGAAACAATAATTCCCATGGATGCATCCTTCAGTATGAAGTAAACTTTTGCAGGTGTGTGTATATAAAAAAGAATTGTTAGTTCAAGTTTGTGAGAGGTACTGGGTGGTTGATTTGAGGTTATGTAGTGATTTGTAATATAAAAGTTTACCTAGAAAATCACTTAATCATCTGGGACACCTAGGATAATGATCAAGAGTTTTCTCAAGGGGAAGCATGGCTAACTTTTCTCAAAGCAGTTTAGCTGGTAGTTTTTGTGTTGCTTTGCTTTAATTTCTCAGCAAAGAAACTATTCAGGGATCCTTGTTGAAGACTTTGATGCCAAGAGATCCATCTATGCCTATTGTGACCATATCTAACCAATAAAAAGACTTCACTGACTTTGAACATGCTCAAAAAAAAAAAAGATGCTACATTTTCAGAGACAGAGCAGAACGATGACAGGGGAAAACAAGTCTGAAAGAGAAAAATGTTTCCAAAGAAAATTACCTTACTACATTGAAAGCTTAGATGGGTATGAATGTTTTTGTAAACACTATTAATATTCATTTAGTATAGGTAGCAGACAGTAACAAGAACTGGAAAATAACTTAGATGTGATAACTGAAGGCACAGAGGGAGGCAAAAATCATAAGCTTCCTGAGCACAAATCTGTGTCAACCACGAGCACAGTTGTAATGTCCTTTCTTTTCTTTTAAATACCTTTATTGTTGAGAGTAGTACAGATGCTCCCTCCACCCCCATTTCCCCACTCCACCCAGTTCCTGCCCCCCTCAGGCCTTCACCTCCCTATTGTCTGTGTCCATAGGTAATGCATATATGAATACAAGTTATTTGGTTAATCTCTTCCTGCCCCCACCTCTTCCCTATGAGATTCCTCAGTCTAGTCCATGTTTCCATGCTTCTGATTCTATTTTATTCATCAATTTATTTTGTTAGATTAATTGTTCATTTATTTTGATTTCTAGATTCAATTGTTAATAAATATGTATTTATTGCCATTTCATTATTCATATTTTCCTCCTCTTCTTCCTCCTCCTCCTCCTCCTCCTCCTCCTCTTCCTCTTTCTTCTTCTTCTTCTTCTTCTTCTTCTTCTTCTTCTTCTTCTTCTTCTTCTTTTTAAAGAAAACTCTTCAACATTTCATGTAATACTGGTTTGGTGGAGATGGACTCCTTTAGTTTTTTCTTGTCTGTGAAGCTCTTTATCTGACCTTTAATTCTAAATGATAGCTTTGCTGGGTAGAATAATCTTGGTTGTAGGTCCTTGCTATTCACTTCAAATATTTCTTGCCATTCTCTTCTGGCCTGAAAAGTTTCTGTTGGTAAATCAGTTGGCATTCATATGGGTGCTCTGAGATGGCTCTGCAGCAGAGATATCCCTCTCCATTAAATAAAATACCATATGTGGTTGTTGGACCAGCCTGTTCCATGCCTTTGTCCCTCCTACCAGTCTCACTGTGCTTTCTTCTTTACTTTTCTAGTTGTAGAACTTCCATTCAGCCAATTTTCAGGCAGTCATGAATGGTAGTTGTTCTGTATTTTAGTTATGATTTTGAGGTGGTTGTGGGAGGCAGTGAGTACAGGCGTTAACCTATGCCACCATCTTGGTTCTGCTAAGCCAGTGTTTCCCAAAGTGTGGTACGTGTACCCCCAGGGGTATGGGAAGAGTTTAGTGGGGGTACGTGTTGCACCGGAGTTTGGTGGGGATATGCACTGCACCGTGCTTAGCTGCGCCTAATTCTACATTCTAATGAGTACGAGGGGTACTCAGTGTTACGAAAATTATAGAAGGGGTACACATATGTCAAAAGTTTGGGAAACACTGTGACCTAAGCCATGCCCTCCATTCTTGATTAGTGACCATCTAATCAAGGACATGGAGTGCCTGCTAGGTATATAAATAGATAGATATATAGATAAGTAGAAGGGTTCAGGCCTGATTATTTCAACCTATTATATATACCAGCTTAAGAAAAACTTAACAAGTAATTAATTGGGATAAATTTGGGTTGGTGGAGGAGAGGTAGTTCTTTATAAATGAAAACAACTTTTTTCAGAAGTTGTTAAAGAAATAAAAAACACACAACATTTATCTATAAGTAGCTAAGATAAGAGGGCATATGGATAAAGCAGGGGAAATCCCAAATACATACTTGCAAATGTAATTGAATATTTAAATGGAAGTTGTTCAAAGGAACACCCCTGCCTTTTAATATGAGGGACCTGTTTTTCTCTTTCCTAATAAACAATCATCTATTGTTGAGGGATTCCAGAGAAAGAAAAAGATGAAAATGGGTTGGTTTGGGTCAGTAGGGTCTGCAAACAATGATGAAACACACTTTTGGAGAGTAGCTGGTTTTGCATTTTGATTAGCGGTGATGTGACAACTAGAGCTGTGTGCTTTTACCATTCAAATAAGTATGAGAGAAGTCAGAATTATAATCATCTTCTGAAAAGCAGATCTGATGATGTTCCTCTCCAAAGTAAAATTAACTAATGTCCAAACTCCTTAACTCTCTATGCCAAAACTTTATTCTCAGTTTTATCTCTCTCCTCATTTTGCCACATTTCATTCCCCAACCCCTCACAATTTTACTCTAGGTTTCAGCTTCATTATTTTCTCAGTGCACTGAGAAAGCTTTGCATACATTCTTCCAGTGATTTAGAAATCTCTTTTGCCCTCATCTATTTATATATAGAAGCTTCTACTACTCTTTAAAGCTTTGCCAAAACTTTCCTATGCAATTATTCATCCCCTGCCAGAGTAGTTGTATAAACATTCTCATCACATATGTGTTAATTGCTTATGTTCATTTCTGTACCTGACAGTGGGTTTCATGTCCTCAAGTACAAAGACTGTTGTTATTTATCTTTGTACCTCCAAGGCCTAGAAAGTTCCAAATAAGCTAATTTGTACAGTAGTTAAGAACAAAGATACTGGAGTCAAAGGGTTGGCTTCAAATCTCTTCTCTTCTACTCACTAATTGTATGACCATCAGCATGTCCCTTTGAATATCAACTTTATCATCTACGATGACAATCATGATATACACCTAAATATGATAAATGTCATAAAATTTTCCAGATAGAATTAGATAAAATAATATGTAATGTGCTTACCACTCTGCAAAGCACATAGCAGATTAGTAAATTGTAGCTATTTTTATTACTACAGTAAATATTTGAGGAAAGAAAGTCGTGCTATTGTGTCTTCCTTAGTATGAAGAGATACCAAAATGAAGCAATGATAAAAAGAAAGTCAGTGTTCTAGGCTTACTTATATTGAAGTGAGAATATTGGTTTTATCAAAATGAATTATAAGGCAAGATGTGTGACACTAGAGCCCACACATTTAAAGTGTGCAGTATACCTCTCAGCATAACCATTATGGCTTGTTGCAGTTTAGGTTCTTACAAGGGTATTTCTTGGATCACATGATCTCACACATCTAGAGGAAATAATGAACAACTCAAACAGACCCAGAGAAAGAGAACCAGCGATCAGACTCTCAAACCTCAGAGGGAAAGTAAGGGAGGATGTGGGTAAGGGGAAGAGATCAACCAAAGGACTTGTGTGCATACATATGGGCCTAGCCAGTGGCCATGGACAACGGGGGGAGGGGGCATATCTAGGGAGGGGTTTGGGATGGGAATGGGAGGATAAGGACAATTATGTGAGACCATAATCAATAAAATATATATATATATAATTTAAAAAATAAAAATTAAAAAAATAAAGTATGCAGTATAAAAAGAAAAAGAAAAAAAATAAATTGTGCAGCATAAAAATGCAAACTAATGTTAGTTACTAGTTAGATTAACTTTAAAATAGCTTTCTTTGCAGAAAAATCATTATTTATTGACGAATATCTTGTACAAAACACTTTCACATGCATCATCTCCATTGGTCCTCTCTACAGGAGACAGCATCTCCATTTTACAGATGGGGAAACAAGTTCAGAGAGTTATTTCCTTAAGTAACTTGCTTTAATATTTAATATAGAATCCCATCTCAAATCTGTGAGCCATATTTATTTATTTATTCATTCATTCATAGAAACTATGCTATGTTCTAGGTCTTGGGAAGTGAGTGGTGGTCAAATGGCCCCTGCCCCCAGGATACTTACATTATAGTGGAAGGAGCATAAAGTGAGTACATAAAAATAACATTAATACAAAACTAATAAACACTAAGACTCTGAGGCAGAAATAAGCTTCTTTAGATAGAATATCATATTTTTAAAAAGATAGCAAAAAAGCATGCTATTCCTGTAATTGCACCAACAGAAAACAAGGAAAACCCTGGCCAGGTAGCTAAGTTTGTTGGAGCATCATCCCATACACCAAAAGGTTGCAGATTTGATTCCCAGTAAGGCCACATACCTAGGTTGCAGGTTCAATCCCAGGTCAAGGTGCCTATGGGAGGCAACCAAACAATGTTCCTCTCACATCAATGCTTTTCTCTCTCTCTCTCTCTCTCTCTCTCTCTCTCTCTCTCTCTCTCTCTCTCTCTCTCTCTCTCTCTTCAATAAAAATATATATTGAATGAGGATTTTTTTTAAAGAAAGAGGCAAGGATAAAGATTGTCCAGAAATTAGAAATGATGTAGTGTTGTGTACATAAATGTGAATGGAAGGCATGAAGCAAGATGTCAGTAAAACACAGCCATCTCTATGTTATGGTCCTCAACATTGAAGATGAAGAAACTCCATTATATAGAGGCCTTTAAAAACAGCTATACCTCAGAGATATATTGGGTGTCCAGTTCCAGACCACTGCAATAAGGCAAGTATCACAGTAAAGTGAGCCAACCTTGCTGGTGGAGGGTCTTGACTTCAGTTTGTAAAAAACACACGTAATTGAGTAATCAGATTTTCTCACACGCTATTATCCATATCTGATCCGTACCCGATTTGCTGCTTGTCTCACCCTGTTTGTATTGCTTGTTTTCACATAACAGCGCAAGGTATATTACTAACAGGCTTACAATCAGAAGGGCATGCATATCAATGAGTTATACTTCACTGAGTTGAGTTTATGGAGGACTCTTAACTTCCTGAATTTCCATGGTTGAAGAATCATAATTCTAAAATCTTTCTTCTTTTAATGTTTACTCCTTCAGATAAAAACCAGCAACTCATTTTTCAAAGTGAAAAGTTTTATCTTGAGGGAGCTCTTGGTTTGGCCAGGGGTTTCAAGGCAGTGACACCTGGCAGTGTTTTCTCTCCTAGGAAGTTTATCTGTTCACTTGAGCCTCTGTGATCCTAGTACTACCTCTTAGGGGCAGGTGGCCCACCTGCATGCCAAGCTTGCTCTCCTTTGAAGGTCAAGCTGTTCCCACCTTCTGCTAAGTAAGGGTTTTGCTTTTGGGGAGAAGTCTTTATCTGCCAAACTAAACTTCCTTTTGAGGGGCTTACTGGATTGGTAGATTAGCTGTCTCAGTCCATTCAGGCTACTGTAACAAAAGATCATAGACTGGGTGGCTTATAAACAACAGACATTTATTTCTCACAGTTGTGGAGGCTGGGAAGTCTGAGATCAAGGCTCCAGCAGATTCAGTGTCTGGTTAAAGCCTGCTTCCTAGGTCAGTGGTCCACAAACTCATTAGTCAACAGAGCCAAATACCAACAGTACAACAACTGAAATTTCTTTGAGAGTCAGTTTTTTTTTTAAACTTAAACTATATAGGTAGGGACATTGTTATTAACTTAATTAGGGTACTCCTAAGCTGGCCTTTGCTAAAAACTCAAGGGGCCAAAGAGCCACATGTGGCTCATGAGCCGCAGTTTGCTGACCACTGTCCTAGGTCTTCCAGTTATCACTGTAACATCACCTGACAGAAGGGATGAGGGAGCTCTCTGGGGTCACTTTTATAAGAGCACTAGTCCCATTATAAAATATCTCATTTATAACCTAATCACTTCTTAAAGCCCTTCTCCAAACACTATGTTTGGGATTACATTTCAACATATAAATGGGGCGTGGTGGCATCTATAGCACTGTCATACCAGGTATATATTTAATTCAGTCGATAGCTTGACCACATCTCTCTTGAACTCTATCTGTGGACAAGGAGGAAGTAGACATATTAGCATGTTGGTGATCTACGTAGATGAAATTGAATTGGCTCAGGCAACTCTACCCAGAGTGTAGATTCATTGATTGGTGTTAGCCTAAAGTCCATTCCAAAGGCAGTCCTCGGCTCTGTCCTATTGGATCTTTATCAACAACTTGGCAAAGACCTAAGAATATATAGTATTACAGAATCAATGGTTATAGTTATTTGAACTAAAATAATATGATGGAGTTTATTAAGGATAAATGTAGCTTCCAATATATAGTTTGACCAAACTATTTGGGGAAGATGTAAATACACTTTCATTCATGTTTTAAAGAGACAACACAAAGGTCTTTGATGGTCTAAGCTTGGTACTCCCTACCATTGTCTAATGTGATTTTTAAAAAAATATTTGGCTGCAATTGTCCTAAAAGGTAGGGATTCTAATCCCACTGAATAGCCATACTAGAAATCTTGTGGTTGGTTTGGATTTCACATTTTTAAAGGATTCAGACAAAACTGAGTGTTTACAGAGTGATGTGTCTCCTAGCCAGAGCTTATGAATGCTGGTTGAAAGGATATTTTATTTAGTTGATAATTATAACAGCTATTTCCAGCTATGTTCCATAAATGACAAGCCTGTTTTCTAAGATGTATTTTCTATTCGAAATGGCCTGCTTTGTGCCAAGTGCACGTTATCTATAGCTGTCTCTCCAGCTCTTTGAAATGGGTGTTATTATTTCCTTATATAGATGGGAAACTGAATAATCAGAATATTTTTAAAATGTGCACAGCTTATTTATACAACTAATGAAGGGTGGAGTTGACTGCAGTGTTGGCCATTTCCATTATAGCATGCTGCCCCTGGCATGAGCATGCACTGAAGCTGGGAGTGGTGGTGATTTCTGCTCTTCTTATGAACAGGTTAATTCCTGAAAGGCTAATCATAAGTCACATTTGTTCATCACCCCAAAATAGTATTGTGTAGTAATAAGACATTAAATACCAGGCATTTTATAAGATATTTGCATATACTTTATTTAATTCTCACAACTGAAGGAAGAAGTTACCATTATTATCTCCATCTTGCACATGAGGAAACTGAGGCAGGAGGAGCAGGTGGAGGACCCAGGATTTGAACCAGGTCATCCAGCTACAGAGCCCACATTTTAACAACTGCCCTGTCTTAGCCTTATACAAATGATCAGGATGTGTAAACAAGAGTATCAAGTTTTCAAGTTGAGAATGCTTATTCTTTATAAAATTGGTTCAAAGTTCTAATTTTCAACTATTTTTTTCATATATAGTCTTAAAATTTTTATATAAAAAATATTTACATATAATTGGTATACACATTATATTAGCTTAGGTCAGTGGTCGGCAAACTGCAACTCGAGAGCCACATGTGGCTCTTTGGCCCCTTGAGTGTGGCTCTTCCACAAAATACCACGACCCAGGCAAGTCTATTTTGAAGAAGTGGTGTTAGAAGAAGTTTAAATTTTAAAAATTTGACTCTCAAAAGAAATTTCAATCGTTGTACTGTGGATATTTGGCTCTGTTGACTAATGAGTTTGTGGCCCACTGGCTTAGGTGTTGAATATAGTGATTCAGTCGTTTTATGCCTTACAATGTGATCATTCCACTAATTCTAGTAATCATCCATCACTGTGCAAACCTATCACAATATTATAGACTATATCCCCCTTCACCTTTTCACTCATCCCCATCTCCCTTCCCTCTGGCAAACATCATCCCTTTGTTCTCTGTTTCTATGAGTCTGTTTTGTTTGTTTCATTTTTTTAGATTCATGGTAAGAGAAACTGCAGTATTTATCTTTCCTGAATGACTTATTTACAAAATACAAAAAGGGAAAAAACAAACAACAAAAAAAATGCAACACCTATGAAGCACAGTAAGGCAAAGTCCAATAAAACGAGGTATGCCTCTAGAACATTTGGTGAAACTTGCTCACCAAGTTACTATATTAAGACTGGGAATCTAGACCAACCAGCATGACTCAGTGGTTGAACACCAATCTATGAACCAGGCAGTCATGATTCAATTCCATGTCAAGGCACATACCCAGGTTGTGGGCTCCATCCCCAGTGAAGGGTGTGCAGGAGGCAACCAATCACTGATTCTCTCTCATCATAAATGTTTCTCTCTCTCTCTCCCATTACCTTCCTCTCTGAAATCAGTAAAAGTGTTTTGTTTTGTTTTTTAAGATTGGAGTCTATGCCCTAACCAGTTTGGCTCAGTGGGTAGAGCGTCGGCCTGCGGACTGAAAGGTCCCAGGTTCGATTCCAGTCAAGGGCATGTACCTTGATTGTGGGCACATCCCCGGTGGGAGGTATGCAGGAGGCAGCTGATTGATGTTTTTCTCTCTCATTGATGTTTCTAACTCTCTATCCCTCTCTCTGTTTAAAAAAAAATCAATAAAATATATATATTTTTTAAAAGATTGGAGTCTATAAACTAAATAACAATTTATTAGACTTCAAAGTGAAACATCACTTCCTAGCCTTCCTCCTATGATACTTGACTGCGGTCATAGAGCAAATGCATTTTCTCCCTATTGTCATATTACCTGGGAAAGCAATTTCCCTTATCAGGCTTCCAGAAAATCAGAGAAAGAAGAAAGGATGTGATTGAAAGATTTCCTGCATCAGTCTCAGGTGGTCCATAACAGAGATATACCTGCCAGATGGGTAAGAGTGTATGCTTGTCAGGGCTCTGTCCCTTGTTCAGCATTTGAAAAGGCTTGAATAGTGCAGGCTTCACAAGCAATCTTTTTCTTCTTGTGGCTTCTATGCCCGCCTGGAATACCCTGAGGCTCAAAGACAATCTCAATAATGATTGAGGAGAAGAAGCATTAATGAAACACCTCAGATTGATGCCCTCTCTTCTTTCCATTTCTTCTTCCCTTTGAAACAACCTTTTTTCCAATCAAGAAACTGTATTCTGTGCCTTATAGTGACTTTTCATTTCTTCATTCTAATCCTGTGTGTGTCTGTGTTTATGATGTGTAATTCTGAGCTGAGAAATTCACACTTGAGAGCAAAGAAGGATAGAAAGTCTAATAGGCATTATGGCTCGGGAAAATTAGCTACTGTGCAAAATAAATGAAAGAGCACTCAATTAAAGAGAATGCCGTGCTTCTCAGAAGCACTTTGGGTTTAGTTATGTATTTTTTAAACTCTGCAGACTGAAAATTTTACATAGATTGTGTTTCTGTTGCCATAAATTTCTCAAAATAACAGTGGTCTTGGAATGATCTTGGGTTTTCAAGGATCAGAGGATGATCTTTATGTAGAGTTATTCATTAATTCCTCAAGTCAACTTCCAACTTTCTAATATAGTAAGGTCTGCATTCAACTGGAAAGAAATGTAGGCTTCTAGCCAATGTAACAAGACCATACAAGTAGCAATTACTTGGCAGAGGAATGTTGTTTGGATTCCCCCACCAGATCTTAACCAACTGCATGATGATACAATATTCCAGGGCGAGAGGGCCAGCTGAATTACCCCCCGCCTGCCCCCTCAAACCCATAACTCCAGTCTATGATGGAGGATATGTCCTTTCAACTCTCATCTAGATACAGGAAACTCCAGGGAGTACGATGCCTTTTGAGATGATACTGTGGTCTCAGAAACATAACTGTATTGTGAATGAAACCATGTCGCTCAGGCATTTTAATTCCTAAGCTCTCTATTTCTTAATGGTCATTTGATTTGCTGATTTTTTTTTTCTGAAGACTTGTGGGTGATTACTCATACAACAGAGAAATTGTTTAGAGCATTTTAATTTCTCTTTTTATTAAAAGTACTTATTTAAAATTATAACAGACATATATGAGAGCTAAATTTTTCCTGAGAGAGACAAATTCGTATTTTATGGTATTTGCTTATCTTTTGTAAGATTCCTCAGAGAACATTTGATTCCCTATAAGGATATAGCCAACATATTGATTATTTAATCCCTGTAGTTGAAATGCTGATTGCTCTTGCAAGTTGAAGATCTTAATCTAGTGATTGGCTATTTCCATGTGTCTCTAATATCCAACCAAGCTAGTACTTTAAGATTTCTTGTGCATTAAAGATTTATACATTATTTCTACCATTCTTTTCTACCAGTTTCTGTTCACTTTAAAGAATTTAAACTTTCTCTTTAATAGTCTTCAATATAATTTTCATCTTCTGACTTCACTCTTTATTAAAATGTAGCCATACCTTCTCTTCTAGCCATGTTCCTATACATGTGTGTACAATGTATTTTGCATGTATAAGAAGCAATAAACAACTCCAACAAACATACAAAAAGATGTTTGGTATCTGACATTAAATGTTATCCTTAAAAATAGCTCCCTTAAAGGCACTTTGTACATTTTGAAAAGAAAGGCAAAACAATTTCAAGCAGCTATGTAAATCTGTCAAGAAAAATGAAGCTAATATATATTTATAGGGACATTCATCATATTTAGATGCACAAACATTTGACTGTTTTTAATCTGCCTTCAAATTGAATGACAAATTTCTTCCAAAGACCACAGAATAATTATTGTGGGGAATGCTTTCAGTGGATATGTCTCAAAATGAAAAAGGGTATTTGAAGGGCAGTTTAATTCTTGAACAAATACTGAGACTCTTTTAAATAATCTAAGAAAGAAGAAAGATCATCCCTGAATATCAATGTGTTGGGGGGGAAATCCTTTTCAATTGCATCACTGTGTAATACTTTTATGGATCTGGGGCAGAAGCAAAACACAATAATTAAAGAAAAAAAGGAAGGCAAATTAAAGAATTTCAGTAATATTAGTATGGAAATTGGTACCTTGACTGAATTCTAAATAAATGATTTTGTAGTAGATCCATTCGGTCTGCTTTGCAAAGCTACCTTATAACCTGGCACAAATTTTGCATGTGGACTAAAAAGAATGTAAGGAATTGGAACATCTCATGAGCAGTAGGTAAATACTCTTTTTTCTCATTTGTCTTGAATTATAACTGATCGTGATGATTTGAACAGTCTTGATGAATAATTTTCCAAATATAGGCTGCCAATTTAAAATGACAATGCTTGCAATTTATCGATTCATTTGCTTCTTTCTTGCCTCTTTTGCAAACCAAAGTCAATAGCTATTGTTGGTTATCCTAATGAACTGAGAGTCTCAAATTCAATCACAATTATAGTAATTTATATGGATTTTCAGAATATAAGAAACATTTGCTTGATGCAAATAAACCAACATCTTATGTTTTGGTTTCTTGGACTTCCTTCTGTGCTCTTCCAGTGTCCTTCCTTCCATAGTTTAGTCAACAATAGTCGCAGAGAACCTATTACGTGCTAATGTGTTGTCTTTTGTAAAATTCCTCAGAGTACATGCACTTTGTTGTATACTAGACACTAGGGCTACAAAGATGAGAAAACAAATTTGCTACTCCCAAGGAGCTACTTGGGAGTGAGAAAGCAGACATGCAAACATAATAATAACAAAGTATTAACTGGTAGTAAAATGAAGTTAGATATAAGGTCCTATGATCACATAGAAGAGTTCCAAAGAAAGGTCCAAAAGAGAGATGATATGCTAAATTTGTTTTTGGTCTGTAATATAACAATAACAATAATAGCTGCAACTTGTTGAGTGCTTAATATATTTCAGACACAGTGCTGAGCATCTAATATGATTAATTTTATTTATGTATTTATTTATTAATAATTAACATTTTATTATTTTATTTTATTGCTTAAGGTATTACAAATAGTAGTACATATGTCTCTTTTCCCCCCACATTGACCTTCCCTGGCCTCTTCTACCCCCCAGCACATTTTATTTAATCTTTTTAATGACCAAGATGTTGATAATTTTGTTGTTTCATTTACAAATGAGAAAACTTGAACATGGAGAATTTAGCTGAGGTTCTCACTTCCACATTGTTTGGGTCACAATATTTATCCATTGTCAAAGTGTTTTAATTTCTTAATTTTTAAAAACTTTTTATTTTGAGATAATTTTACTCTTAGAGAAATGTTGGAAGAATAGTACAAAGAATTGCAGTATAATCTTATCTAGGTTCCACAATAGTTAATTTTTTTCATGTTTGCTTTTCCATTCTCAACCCCATCTCAATAGATAGATAAATAGATAGTTGTATTTATAATCTCCTCTGCATCAATTGGTAGTAAGTATTAGACATAATTCCCCATTATCTCTACTATAAACTGAATGTTTGTAGTCCCCCAAGTTCATATGTTAAATATTAACCCTCAATGTAATAGTATTAAAAGGTAATTAGGACATGAGGGTGGAGGCCTCGAGTGGGATTAGTCCCCTTATAAATGAGACCCAAGAGAACTCCATTGCCTCTTCTGCCATCTGAGGACACAGAAAGAAGACAGCTATTTGTGACCCAGGGAGCTGGCTCTCACCAGAAACTAAATTGGCTGGTGCCTTAATCTTGGACTTCTCAGCCTCCAAGATTGTGAAAAATCAATGTCTGCTGTTCAAGGCATCCAGTTTATGATATTTTTATTTTAGTGGCCAAACTGACTAAAACAATCTCTAAATACTTCAGGTTTATTTCCAAAATGACAAGGACAGTTTCTCCACTGTAAAGTGACTATTTCCCCTTTAAAATAATTAAGTAGTATGTACGATTATATAAATACCTTGTTCGTCAACAAATATTCACCCACTACTATTAACATGATGATTCTTGCATGGATTATTATTAGTAATTTGGTTGCCAAATGGTAACTTTCTAATTTCCATAATTTTGTCTACATTAATTAGTTGGCATTCTATTGTAATGAAGAGCTTCCCCTTCTCCCCTATTTATTTTTCTATTTATTTTATTACTAGAGGCCTGGTGCACAAAATTCATGCACAAGTAGGGTCCTTAGGCCTGGCCAGCGATCAGGACCAATTGAGGCCTTCCTTCCCCTGGCTGCCAGCTACCAGCTGGGGCCTTCCTTCCCCTGGCTGCTGATTGCCAGTTGGGGCCTTCCTTCATTCCGTGCCACCCCTGGTGGTCAGTGCACTTCATAGCGAGTGATCAAACTTCTGATCTGTTGAACTCCCAAGGGAACAATTTGCATATTAGCCTTTTATTATATAGGATTTATATTTGTATGGAAGCATGAATTTATGTTTTATCAGTGAGTTATAATCGGTTACTATACTTTATTTTGCTGCTCTAGTTGTCCCAGATTTGGTCAAAGGTTTCCCATTCAAGCTTGTTCCTGTGTTCCATGAACAATGTCTCACTCATTCTTTGAGCATCTCTTTACTTTTTAGTGCTGCAAAATATTTCAGGTCCACCTCGTATTTTCATCAACCATTTTTTTCAGAAGTGGATTCTTGTTTTTAATTTTTCTTTTTGATTACTCACCAGTTCTCATTTTATGCATATGTAAATATGAATAATACAAGCATTTTAATATAAGAAATAACTATTGGTCATTTTCACAACTACTATACTGATAAGAAAAGCTAAGCTAGCTTAAAGTCACTCTATGCTTCTAAATTGCTAAGTCCTCCTAAAAAAGATAACTTGGATCCTAGAGATGATAAAAGAAAAGATGAAGAAATGGAAAGGAGGAAAAGGAAAAGAAAGAAAAAGAAGCAAGGAAAATCATAGAAACAGATTTTTTAGTACCTTACTCATTACCAAAATACCAGAATACTTAATGCTCAGACAGATGATAAAGACTTTCCTTAGCTCTAAAGACAACCTGTTACAACAAAAAGCTTTCCTTGAATTAGAATTCACCACCTACTTTTTGGAGTTACTCTATTTTCTGAGCTGTAAGGCACAGTATTTTAGAACCACTTGGCATATAACAGACAGCTTTTATTCAGCAGGCTGTTATTAATGCCACTTGTAATAAACACTATTCTTGGTGTCTCCAGTTTTTAAAGACTATAAAATTTGGTGGGAGGGAGGGATGCAGTTCACTCATCAATTGACAATTTGAGAGAATAGGTCATTTTTATTTTTCTAAAAGGGCAGAACTAAAATGTCTGATTATATAGCAAAGCAAAGTGATAGTTGTGGTGTTTGTTCTGTGCATGAATTGGTTACAGATCAAAACCTACATGTATCTACAGATATATTTTAGAAAGTTTAAAAAAAAAAGTCAGGATTCAGACGGGGTTATGTGAAACCTTTGGTAAAATAATGAAGAAATAATTCATCATATAGCAATAGAAATAGAGAATAGCTAATATTTGCACATTTCAAGCAGTGCAGTCACATGCATTTGCATCTCAAAATAACTCTATGAAGGTGAGGGGATGCATCATCTCATTTTCATTTTACAGGTGAGGAATATTGAGGTTCAGAGAGATGAAGTGACTTACCTAAGATCTCACAGATAACAAACTGACAGTTGATACTCAAATCCTGCCCAGTACTCTTTATACCGCACCATGATTAGAGTCTTACAAATTATATTTTACTATAATATTTCTGGGCATAATCAAAACTGTGTGAGCAGATGACAAAGTAAATGACATTGAATCTCACTTTATTTCTTGAAGCCTCTTAATAAAAGTTAGAAGAAGCAATATGGGCTCTATATCCCATCATTTTAGTAGAAATTGTGTTTTGCTTTTGAGTAGACTGCAATAAAATGTATGAAATATATTTTGGCCAAATCAATAGCATTATATCATGAATTTATTTTTCTTCTGATGGTATCTAAACAACTGTTCCACTGTAGCAATCAACTAATCTGTTCTGTCATGTAGATAAGAATTCTATATAATAAAAGCCTAATATGCTAAGTGTCCAGTCATCCAGTTGGCCATTCAACCAATCAAAGCAAAATATGCTAATGATATGCTAAGGCCATTCAACTGCTCACTATGATGTGCACTGACCACCAGGGGGGCAGACGTTCTGACTGGTAGGTTAGCTTGCTACTGTTGTCTGACTGATAGATGCTGAGCGAGATGAGCCAGACAAACCCTAGAGCCCTCCCATGGTCCCTCCCCAGCTGGCCAACCTCCTGTGTCCCTCCCTGGCCCGGATCAGGCACCAGTGGTGTCCCTTGGCCTGGCCTGTGCCCTCTCGTAATCCAGGCTGAGGGACCACACACCCACCCCCATGCCAAGTGCATGAATTTTGTGTACCAGTCCTCTAATACATATAGAACAACAAAGATTACAAAATGGTGGTGGAGTAAGTAATTGTCCTGTGACATTTATGCACAGGAAAAATTTATTTCTCTTCTATGGCCCAATTCTTAGGACCTATCCATAATTAATCTTATAGAAATTTAAGGACTTGCATATTTTAATCTACTCCTCTTTCATTTGGGGATCAATACAATGCCCACAAGGCACCATGCCCACAGGAGGATAATTTCCTTAGAACTGTAGTTCTTTTATATATATATATATATATATATATATATATATATATATATATATATATATATATATAAAATTGATTTTACATAGAGAGGAATTGAAAGGGATAGAGAGTTAGAAACGTCGATGAGAGAGAAACATCGACCAGCTGCCTCTTGCACACCCCCTACTGGGGACGTGCCTGCAACCAAGGTACATGCCCTTCACCAGAATCGAACCCGGGACCTTTCAGTCCACAGGCCGACGCTCTATCCTCTGAGCCAAACCG
The DNA here is from genome assembly GCF_014108245.1 of Pipistrellus kuhlii. Taxonomy (NCBI): domain Eukaryota; kingdom Metazoa; phylum Chordata; class Mammalia; order Chiroptera; family Vespertilionidae; genus Pipistrellus; species Pipistrellus kuhlii. Next base: position 8,467,377 of record NW_023425471.1, on the reverse strand, counting down.
GTTTCGGCAGAACTGTAGTTCTTAAGCTTTAGCCAGTATAAGAACCATCTGGAGGATTGGTAAAAACACAAAATATTGAGCCCCACCCCCAGAGTTTCTGATTTAATAGATCTTGGGGGAAGGGTAGAACAGGTCTTCAGACTTTGCTTTTTTAACACATTCTCAGATGATGTTCATACTACAGGTCCAGAGACTACACTTTGAAAATCACTGCCTTAGACTGAGAGAAAAAATGAAAACAGATCTACCCAATTCCCATCTCATAGTACTCCTGTTGAGAACTCAGTCATTTGACAATTTTTAAAAGCATCTACTATATCTCGGCACATTTATAGATAGTGAGTATAAAGAGATAAAGAAGGCTTTACTCATGATTTGTAGGACTTTGCAACTTGATAGGAGACATGAAAATGAATAAATGCAATAGAGTACGACAATGGTAAAACAATATACAGTCAAAGAACCAAGTGGTGGTTGTAATTTTCTCCTTAGAGATTACATCGGGCTATATTAAGTGGAAGTAGCAGCCTTTGTAGGAGGTACAGGAGGCACATTAAAGGCAGATAGAAGTGTGTTCAAATCCATAGAAATATAATATTTGAGAAGTTTGTGAAAATTGGCTGGTTTTAGTTATGGTTTAAGTTTTTAATGAGGTGGAAATATTAAGAGGTATTAAAGAGATATGGTTGAACAAATACTGAGATTGGGCCTTCTGTGTGGTCTAACATGCCCTTTTCCTAGGGGTTGGATAGTAATTTGAGTATTTCTATCAATCCAGAGCATTATTAGCCTTGAGCTTTAGAAGTATTACTGTCAAAAATGGTTTGGAGACAGGAAGAACATGATAACAAATACAAAGCATGGAGACCCTTGAACCAAAAGAACAATACTCATAGACTGGAATACCAACTATTTTGATAGTAGGGAAATTTTCATTTAATTTGGAAGTACTCTGTAGACATTGTATTATAATGATTTCCTTATATGTCTATTTTGCACTGAAAAACTATTGGTCATCTTTGTATGATCATTGCCTATGGCAGTGCCTGTCTGTAGTAAGAGCTCAAGAAATGTTATCTGAGTTAAAAAGTAAACTAATGAAAACCAGTATATTATTTATTTTTCCTTTGGTTTCCAATCTCATTCTCTTTAAAATGGGAAGGTAAGGATTTATTTCATAATCCCCAGAATGTGACAAATAAATGGATAGATATTAATAAAATGACAGGTATTTATTAAGAAGCAAGTAGAAAAAGCTAGCATTCTCATGATTGGATTTTTGATAACCAGTGGGACCTTTATTTATTTGAACAAAATTTCTGAAATTTTCTGCAAATTGCTGTGATAAAGATAGCTGGACTGAACTGAAAGTATTATTACAAAAGTTTTCAAATATCCACTACCTCTTTTTGCACAAGTAGACTAATCTTTTTGCAGAAGATTTACCCATTCCTATATGAAACCAAGGCACTATTGGTTCTGCCAGATAATTTTCTCAATTACATTTCTAGATAATTAAATTGCAAAAATAGCCCATTGCTTTTGAAAACTTTCTTTCTGAAAGGAATGAAATTCTTACCCATAAGAAACTAAGTATCACTGGTCTAAAATGAAAATTTAAAAAGAACTACTTTTAATCTTATCTACTTAATGTCCTGATCACTCCTTTCCCTAACACTAGCATTGGCAAGACCAAGATATTTTCATGTTTCTGTGATTTAATTTGTTCTTTCTTTTACAGTTCTAAAAGCAAAACAAGTTCTTAAAAATAAGATTTCCTTAATTACCCAAAACTAGAAAGTTATAGTTTTGCCACTTAATTAGTTTCTTCATTTAGCTATTTAAAATCTGCTTTTTAACATCTACTATCTCTATATATAAAAGTGTGATATGCAAATCAGTCAGACTATGGAATGACCAGTTGGCTGTGATAAGCACTGACCACCAGGGGGCTGACAATCAAAGCAGGTGCTGCCCCCAGCCCGAAGGCCCTGATTGCCTGATGGGAAATGGGGAACCCGGGGTGGGTGGCAGCTGACACTGGTGGCACTGGGGCCTTGATCACCTGGGCAACCAGCAGCCTGATGGTGGGGGGCGGAGCCAGCTGCTGGCAGTCAGGGAAGATCAGTCCTGATCACAGGCCAGGCCTAGGGACCATACTCATGCACGAATTTTGTGCTCTAGGCCTCTAGCATATCTTATATTTTGCATAGCCTCCAGTGAATTCTCTTATAGCCATTTTATTTTCTTTACTCTGCCATTCAAAAAGAATGACACCTGATGACAATCTTGGAAAAGAGAGAATCTTGTGTCTCATTCACTGCCACTGTATATCTGATGTGTCTTTTTATTCATACCCAACTTATCTTGGTCTAGCATGTCCAGATTATATAAGTACATTTATTTTCTTCAATGTGGCAGGTTTTGGTGAAGTTAAAATGAATATAGGATGAAATCACTATTGCTGAGAAAATATTAAAACATATTTTCCTTGACATGGCTTAAATAGCACCGTTCCACAAAATAACATATTTGGGAAAGAAAGATTTTAAAAACATAATTCGTGTTCTTTTGATCTCTGCCAAATCAATGAAATACTTTGAAGAAGCATATATGATTCCTTTCCATATTTACAAAATGTGACTGTAGGCAGATGTTGTCTTAGGAACTCTGAACTCATTTTTCTGACAGTTGTCACCTTGTTATCAACCCAAGTTATCTTTTCAATATAGTCCCAGATTTCATTATCAGATTGCCCTATTGATTGTGAGGGGAAAAGATTACAAAACATCCTATGGAAATTAAATCAGAACAATGTATTGTTCTCCTATAGGTTCCATACTATGTATCACATCAACATATACATGCCTGACTAGATGATGAGTGCAATTGAATATTAAACGTGGCTGAAGATGTGACCTTGAGTATTGTTCTTTTCCTTACTCTCTCACTTTTATTCATTGCAATAGCCTAATATCTCATCCATCAAAGCTTAGTGTTTAATCCCCCAGTATAGGATCTGTGTCATAAAGGCTGAGAGGAACCACTTTAGATTTAAATAAATAAATAAATAAAATAAATAAATAAATAAATAAAGGGAATGCCCAGAGTTAAAGTAAGTTGAAGCATAACGGGCACTAGCAACAAATAAGCGAATGCCATATTGAGTCACTGTGGGAGATTCCCAAAATGCCCTGAGATGCTATTAAAATCACACTGCCTGACTTTATACCATTCTCTGAGGATTTACAGCAACTGCCAGAAGCCAAATGAAGTTTTTCCGGGCTATTCTCCACCCCTCTTCCATTATTTTGAATGTTCCCCAAAGCCACTGGAAGGGGTTACCGATAAATGATGTTGAATATTTTTTCTTTAAACCTAGATTGAAATAATCATCTCTGAGGGACTATTTAGCTTTTATGCGAAGGCACAAAGATCTAAGTAATCTCTTAAGGACCTTTTGTTCCAATGATTATACAAACATTTTTAATTAAAATGTTATAATAGAAAAATGATAAATTTAGTGAGTGAAAGGTAGAACATAAATTTTTTTTAAAAAGCATGCAAATCAAAACTAATTAACAGGCCAACTGTATTAGCAATAAATGTTTCTGGCTGAAAGAAATAAAAATTTCACCCAAGAAGATGTTCAGAGGTGATAATAGTAGGTAGTATTTAGTGCAGCTGCCCCTGTCATTAAGGACCCAGACTTCCTCTTTTAGTATTCCACCATCTTGTGTCTGTTGGCCTTTGGTTTTCATACTTTGACACTATGTTGGCAATAGAATTTCTCCAGCTTCATCTGTGAAGTCCATGATCAGTACAGGAAGAAGGGAAATTAGTCATACTACTACACATGTCCCTTTTATCAGAAAAGCAACATTTTCTTAGGAGACTGTTTTATAACCCTTTGCATACCGTTGCTTAAACATGGGTCATATGGTCACTTCTAGCTTCTTTAAAGTTGGTAAACTGATTCTCTGGTATTTTTTTTTTAATCATTTATAGTGAGAAAAAAGAGGTAGAGGGTTGGGATTACTGTTATGCTACTAGTAGATAACCAAGATTGTCTGCCATACAAGCTAAATTAACCAGGTTTATGAATCCATGTTTCATGCACCAGTATGTGACTAGAAGATAAATTCATAAAAATAGGCATCATAGGAGAAAACTTACTGCAGTGCTTTATCATGATAAACTATTCTTTCTGTTTACCATGAGTTAAATGTTGTTATTATAAAAGATCAGTGTTATTTAAATGCTGAAAAGAAAATTTGAGAAGTTATTGGAATTTATTCTTAACTTAAAAATTAGCTACATAAGGTCTTGACCAAAGTTTTTCAAGTTAGAAAAGACTAACGTCATTGTCTGAAAAACTACATTGTAAGTAAGGATTTGAGAAATTAAATGGATGTCATTGGGATCCATAATCATTAAATGTTGAATGAGGATACCTCTGACAAACAATTAATCTAGCTTCAGCAGTTTGGATTAATCATTTTCATTCTTTGACTTTGTTACTTACAGGGCATTTTCTTTTTTAATTGCAGACTGAATATATTTGAAATGATGTTGCTAATAATTATTGATGAGCAAATTGTACAAGTTTGTGAAATTTGGTTTCACTTGAATAAGAAAAGTTAAATAATTGAGCAATTAAATTCATTCCATTTTACTGAGTTTTGAGAAAATTAGCTTGAAATGGCACTGAGGAATCTAATTTAATTTCTACATATTGGATGCTAATATAAACTATGGGTCAAGGATTTAGCACCATGGACTAATATTTGAAGCTAGAGGAGAGTCACCACAAATGGTGGAAGTAAGTGAGGTTTAAATTAACTGCTTTCTTCAGACAAAGAAACTTAGATGGACGTGATCAACATAGTATAATTAGTTAGTTGTCTCATGTGCTAGAACCAGATTGCCTTAACTCTTGTGTCAATACACAATCCACTAGTTTTATTTTTTCTGTAAAATAATGGTCACATCACTATTTTACTTGCTACTTCAGAAAATTCATAGAAATAGCGTTCATGGACAAGTCAAAATTTGTAAATAATGTTAGTGTCTGAGAGTTATGGTTGAAGGTGTCTTCATATACATATTAAATATGTAGCCTAACAAAGAAGCATTAATCCATATAGCTGGAAACAAATAAAATCTTGGACTTAAGAAAGTCATCTTATCAAAATCAGATAACAAAACAATGTCTTTCCATCATATTCCTTCTATATTGTGTTCTCCAATAAATCAATTTAAGGGAGGACAATGAAAATATTTGTTGCATATAGGTGACTGAGTACTCTTCTATGGAACTGGAAAAGTAGAGAAATAAAGGAGGTTTGTTGTTAACCTCATCGATATTCTCTTATATATGCTGGGGTCAGAGTTTATTTGCAGGGCTAAAAATAGTTTGTTATTTTTCCAAGTAGGAGTGTTTTCTGTGTAATTTAATACAGGATGATAACCATATCTAGCATTTAGTACACTGTTTTTTGTGTTTTGTTGTGTGTGTGTGTGTGTGTGTGTGTGTGTGTGTGTGTTTGTACCTCGCACTTTGAATGCTTTTGCTTAATTTATTTTCCCAAAAACCATATGATAAAAGTGATCATCATTAGAACTGAGCAAAAATATTTCTTTTTCTTTGAGCATTGGTAGGATTGCTCTTCTTTCCCCCAGTTAGTTAGGGGTGATTATATGCCATGCTTTTAGCCAATGAAATGTAAGCAGAAGTGAAGAGTATGCTGTCCATATAGATGTTTTAAGAACCAGTGTACAACGCCTCAGGATTTCCCTCTGCCATTATACAATAGTTAGCAGTATCCAAAAGTGGTAGTCAGTTAGCCTGCATATTGGAATGAGAGCTACTTGAACACAGTTTTTAGCTGCCTTGCAATAGAAATAGAGAAGGTTTAATATGAGAGATAAACTTCATACTAAACCATCCTAATTTTTACTTATATGTTACTACACATAGCCTAGTTTGTTCGAATTGATATAATTATTGTTAATAACTTCTTTCATTTACAAAAAAACTTGTTCATGATGACACCTCGGGTTAAATAGAATTTAATTCAAGCCAAACAATCTGACTCCTTGCTCACATGCTTAGACACCATTTTATATAGCTGTGGGTAATTTTCTTATTGTGAAGAAGCAGTGTCCAATAGCATGATGTGGAGCCCTATACTTAATTTCTAAGCATAGAGAGGTGATTGTTTTAATTCACTTAACTTTGACATATAACTACTTACACATGCACAAAGATCATTCCTTTTAATCTAGAGGATATACCTGAATGTTGTTGTCCTCAGGGAAGAAAAGAGTATGAAGAGGTCAGGTCATCACCATACATTTCCCCAAGGATCCTTTGCGAGATATCCCTGTATTAGTAAACTTGGGCTGCCATAACAAAATACCATGGACTAGGTGATGAAACAACAGAAAGTTATTTTCTCACAATTGTGGAAGCTCAAGTCCAAGATTAAGGTGCCAGCCAATTTCAATCCTGGTGGGAACTCTTTTTGCCTCATAGACAGCTGTCTTCTGAGAGAGAGAGAGAGAGAGAGAGAGAGAGAGAGAGAGAGAGAGAGAGAGACTCTTATTTAAAAAAAACAAAAAACATTTATTGTTGAAAGTATTACATATGTCCCCACTTTCCCCCATTTACCTCTTCTAGCTCACCCCCACCCCCCACTCCAGGCCTCCACCACCCTATTGTCTGTGTCCATGGGTTATACATATATGCATACAGGTTCTTTAATTGATTTCTTCTCAGCCACCCACCCACCTCCACTTCTCTCTGAGATTCCATAGTTTGTTCCATGCTTTTTTGGTGGGGCAATTGCTTTTTGCCCCCACCCTAGGTTTATATCCCTGAGTTCTCAGTGAGAACCCCCTCCCATCTGAAATATCTCTCCAGAACTTCACCTGCTGTCTGTCGGGAAGCCCAGCCAGCCCTCTCATACCTCCGCCCTTCCTACCATTCTCTATGCAGTCTCCACTTTCCATCCTTGGTTATCAGGGTTCTCTCCAGCTGGTCTTCAGTTGATTATTCAGGATGTTTACTCTGAATTTAACATCAATAATGAGAGAGAATCACTGATAGGCTGCCTCCTGCACTCCACACTGGGGATACAGCCCGAAAGCTAGGCATGTGCCCTGACCTGAAGTTGAACAGTGACCTCCTGGTTCATTGGTCGATGCTCAACCACTTTGTTACGCTGGTCAAGTTGTATTTTAGTTGTAATTCCAGTTTGCTCCTTGGAGAGTGTCAATGTATTGATAGCTTCCACTCACTTTGCTGCCATTTTGGAACGGACTACACAATGGTTCTTAAAGCTCCTGATCAAAAGTGGCCTATATCACTTCTAATTTCCAGTGTCTCTTCTTCTAAGAGAATTTGCCTTATCAAATTAGGACTGCACCCTTATGATTTTGTTTTATCTGCCTCCTCAAAAGCCCTATCTCCAAGTACAGACACTCTGACATTAGGGCTTCAGCATACGAATTTTGGAGAGATGCAAATATTCAGTAAATAATAATCCCCTAGAAGCTGCAAGCAATTTAACAAAGCTTTAGTAATAAGAACTCACTCCCATCTGTATCCATACGTTTTCTGTATTCATATATGGGACTGGAAAGACATTCCAATGAGAAGCATTTCATTTGTTCATTTATTCACTTATTTAAAACATATTTCTTGAGCATCTATTATGTGCCAGATCATTCGAGGCAATAATGAAGAAAGCAAAATTTTTCCTTTGTGAAATGTATATTCTAATGTAAAGAGAGAAATGGAAAGATATATGAGTATATCATATATCATATTGTGACAGAGATGTAATATATTAATAAAAATAATCACAGTAAAAGTATAAGGAATGACAGGGGTCAGAATTCCTACTTTTCAATGGTATGCAAATAAATCCTTTCGGATGATGGGACTTTTATGCAGAAACCTAATTGTAGCTTTAACATCTTCAAATATTAAAACAGATATAATGAAAGAGCATTTTCTCATATTCCTTTATTTTACAGAAGGATGAACTGGAATCTAGAATGATGGGTGGGAAACATTTTTCTTTAAAGAACCAGCTAGTAAATGTTTTATCTTGCAGGCTAGTCAATCCCTGTCATAACTACTCAACTATACTATTGTAACATGAAAAGAACCATAGATAGTAAGTAAACAAAGAGTGTGGCTGAGTTCTAATAAAACCTTATTTACAAAAACAGGTAGTGGGTAAGATTTGTCCCTCAGGCTATAGTTGGTCTGTCTCTAAGCTAGAACAATAAAATGACTTTCCCAGTTCCACTCATTTGATTGTTGATGACAGAAGAGAGGACAAATGTGTTTCTTCTGTCATTGAGAACAACAAAGACAACTTTAGAGGAGATTATCACAGATAAAAGACAAAGTTAAATAAGCAATAATGTGTCATGGGTGAAAACAGTTATCCATTTAACTGCTGGCACCTGAGTTAATTTTAGAAAGGGAACTATCTTTGTTTTAAAAAGCTTGTTGAGAAACTATTTCTGGGAGAAGGCGACACTCTGAGGGCTCTGAGTTTAGCAGGAAACAATGAAACAAAAGAGATGGCTCAGTGGTTCTGCATTAGAAATGAACAGAAATTAGAAGAAAAGAGGAGGTAGAGAAAGGGACAGAGGGAAGAGCCAATCCACAGAACTGGATGGAAGAAGAAGGCATTTTAAGAAAGAGACATCTATCGATAATCAGTCTTAAAGGGCTGCATTACTACAATGTAAACCTTCTATTGTCCCAAAAAATTAAGAGAAGTGTGGCACAAATAAAAGGCCTTTTATGAATTGGCTTTTGAGGATGTGTATCAGGGAGTAGGAGGAATTAAATAAGGAAGCTGAGGTTTTTGTTGTGGGTTTGTTGTTGTTTTTGGTCTGGGGCTATTCATTGTGTATGTAAGTCATTTAATTAAATCCCAACCTTCTATAGCTCAACCATCTGTTTTATCTGTTTCTGTATTTAAGAACCATTAGGGAAATCTTGTTAACAGGGACGATTGGTCCAGGTATCCTATATAATAAAAGGGTGATATGCAAATTGACCCTAATGGCAAAATGATTAGAATGACCACTGGACCAGTCACTATGAGGTGCACTGACCTCCTCTTGGTCCTTTCCCCAGCTGGCAGGCTTCGATTGCCTGACAGCCACCCGCTGCAGGGACAGGGCCGGCGGGCAGGTGGGAAAATCTGACCTCTCAGTCCCTTCTTTGAGCCATCAGGCACCAGTCACCCAATGGCCAACTGGAACTGGGGGTGGGTGGCTGCAGGGAGGGGGAGGGTGGTGGCTGCGGGCAGCTGGGGAAGATGGCCCTGATCACAGGCCAGGCCTAGGGGCCATACCCGTGCACAAATTTCATGCACTGGGCCTCTACTAAATAATAAAATTCCAACCTCAAAGGGGCCCTCAACAGTGCCCACAGATTCTTTGCAAAAGCTAATTCACACCTTCTGAGCTCTCCTCAGAGCATCAAGCCTTCCCCTCCATCTCTCCACTTATCAGATGATAACCTGGCATTTGAGATGAATAAAGAAAGCATCAGATGCTAACTTCCTTATCTTTCCCCCACCTAACATACTAATCAGGGAACCTCTAACTTTAGAGCATCCTCATTTCTTTCTGCTTCTCCTCCTCTATAACATGGATCCTTCTGTCTTATAAACTATGCACACATTTCTTGTTATCCCTTAGCCCTCTGATGTTCAAAATTCAGTATGGAACTAAATCCTTCATATTAGGGCTTAGTTCATAAAATGAAAGGCCAGTACTGCCTTTTTCCTCTTCTCTCCTTCACCAGTTAGCTTCTTGAAAGGATAATTGGCAAAACTGTCTAAATTTCCTTATTTCTACCCTAACTTCTCAGTCCACCAATCTGGACTCTTTTCATAACTGTCATCTCATTACATCCAATGGAAAGTTTAAATTCTTTCCTTGTATAGCACTTGAGTTGTTGACCACTCCATTCTTCTTCTTAAAAAAAAAAAATATATATATATATATATATATATATATATATATATATATATATATATAGATTTTATTGATTTTTTTACAGAGAGGAAGAGATGGGGATAGAGAGAAACATCGATGAGAGAGAATCATCGACCAGCTGCCTCTTGCACATGCCCTACTGGGGATGTGCCCGCAACCAAGGTACATGCCCTTGACTGGAATCGAACCCAGGACCTTTCAGTTCGCAGGCTGATGCTCTTTCCACTGAGCCAAACCGGTTTCGGCATTCTTCTTCTTTTTTAAAAAATATATATTTTTTTTATTTCAGAGAGGAAGGGAGAGGGAGAGAGAGATAGAAACATCAATGATGAGAGAGAATCATTGATTGGCTGTCTCCTACTGGGGATTGAGCCCACAAGCAGGGCACGTGCCCTTGACTGGAATCAAACCCGGGACCCTTCTGTCCCCAGGCCAAAGCTCTATCCACTGAGCCAAACCAGCTAGGGAGACCACTCCCTTCTTGAAAAACTTCAATCCTTTTGCTTGGAAGCCATTGCTGTCCTTTGTACTTTTTTCCCTTCCACTCTAACTTCTCATTACTTTATTATTTGTAGTTTCACTCTTCTGCTCACTGAACACTTAATGTTGAAATTACTCAAAACTGAAAGGTAAGTTCTCTTTTCTTCCTAGTCTGTTCTCTTACTAAGTGGTCTTTATTCTTATTCATGATTTTAATTAGCACCATTATCTTATGACTCAAACTGATGAATAAAATGGAACCAGAGACATGGAAACATGGAACAGATGGACGAATCTCAGAGGGAAGATGGTGGGGGGCGGGGGGAAGAGATTAACCAAAGAATTTATATGCAAATATGCATTACCTATGGACACAAACAATAGGATGGCGAATGCCTAGGGCAGGGCAGAAACCAGGTAGAAGAGGCAGTGGGGGGAGAAAATGGGGGCATCTATAATACTCTCAACAATAAAGGTTTAAAAAACAAATTTATGATATTCCTACTTGATCTTATTACTTTAAAGAGTGTATAGCATCACCATCCAACCACCTATACAAGGAAGAAATTTAGGAATAATCAATCTATGACCCTACCTTAAACTTCAACTCTCATATCCAGTTAATCATAAAGCTGTCAATTTTACCTCCTAAATATATGTCAAATATTGCATGTCTTCCCATATCCACTGCCACCACTCAAACTAAGCTATCTCTCCAATCCTCAAGTGGACTAAGCAATAGCCTTCTTTAATCTTGGCCTCTCCACTCACTCATACTCCAAATTGGGTTAACCAAGGGTGCTGCTTTGGTCAACACAATTACATCAGTGGCTTTCATTATTGTGTGGACAGTAACCACAATCTATAACTTCCCTGCATTTTCTTATATGACATTACCATTCTTTCAGTATCATTTCACAACATAATCACTCCTAGTATGTGCACTTCAGCCACAATGACTTTTAATGATTTTTTTTCCATTACAGGGCCTTCCCATGTGGAACTTTTTTTCATTTGACCAGATGGAAACTCCTTATATTTTCCCCACCTGGCATACTAATCAGGGAACCTCTAACTTTGTGGTATCCTCCTTTCCTTCTGTGAAAAGAAGAGAATCCTCTTATTTCATGAACTGCCCATTTCCTGTTATCTGTTATCAATCTCATGTTATAAACTTCCCATGGGAATTAATAATTTGTTAGTATGGAAGTCATTACATTAAATAAAACATGGAACCTTCTCACCCTCTCCTTTTTTTATAATATATTTTTATTGGTTTCAGAGAGGAAAGAAGAGGGATAGAGAGAGAGAAACATCAATGATGAGAGAGAATCATTGATTGGCTGCCTCCTGCATGCCCCCTACTGGGGATCCAGCTGCAATCCATTACCCTCTCCATTAGCTTAGTTAACTCATACAGTTCTTTTGGATCACATATTAATTGTCTTTTTTTTTTTTTCAGGAAAGTTTCAGCTAACCTCCTCAATAAAAATCTACCTATTATATGTGTTTATAAACAAAGTCTTCATCATAGCACCTATCATTCATAACTTTCTATTTATTCATCTAATTAGTTAACAAATATCTTCTCCTCATACCAACTTATTATTTTTCCTAAAACCAGGCTAATGACATACATACAGTATGACTTACCAAATAACAGGCCCTGAATAAATATTTGGTAAATGCATAAATGAATTAGTGATTCTATGCAGAATACACTGGATAGTAAAATACTTTATATAATGCACTAATTCAAAATAAACTGGAGAGTAAAGCCAATGTTGACCATAATGGTATGACTTCTCTGAGAAAATGCAGAAATGTAGAAAATGGCATTAAACTTCCTACAAGACATGGAATAGAGAGGTGAACAAATTTCTGTGGGCTATAGCTGGATTACAGTAAAATGTATTCAGTATGTGAAGAATGTAATTCAAATGTGAAATTGAGAAGCAGTAAGATCATTTTAACTTGCTGATATTACATGGGACCACTATTGGGAGACAAGATGAGATTTGGACTAATCTCCACAGTTGTAAAACTGACTTCACCTGCCAAATGATTCCACAATTCTGTGAATTTTTAATACTGTTCACCTCATTCTGATATTGTATAAGGGTAGCTTCAGTGAAATTTTAAATATATCATTACAAATAGTTAAGCCCTAGCTGGTTTTGCTCAGTAGATAGAGCGTTGACCTGTGGACTGAAGGGTCCCAGATTTGATTCCAGTCAAGAGTACATGCCTGAGTTGCTGGCTCAATCCCCAGTAGGAGGTGTACAGGAGGCGGCCAATCAATGATTCTCTCCCATCATTGACATTTCTATCCTTCCCACTCCATTCCTCTCTGATATATATATATATATAGTTATTCAGTATATATCATCAAGTAAGGTTCAAATTCAAATTTCACTAGCAATATACCACAGAGGAACATTGCATGTGCTACACACATTAAGAGACAGCCATATTGATTGCAACCTGTTTCAGTAGGTCTTAATACCCTTTTTGGCTGGGAAGTATCATTGCAATCATGGAACATGTCATACTTTACATATTTTATGCCTTGGGCTTTATAAGCATTATATAAAGCTATGATTCCTCGGTATTAATTCTGGTTATTTATCAGTTCTCTGGAAGGCACCCAATGTTTCATTATTTGGTTCCCCCAATTAATCATTTTCTTTCTTTTTTTTACTCAAATTGCTCACAGCTGTGATCAAATCTTGGCATAGTCCCCTAATAAGGAGGGGCATAGAAAAGCTGTTATTGGGCAAATAATAGAAGCTGTCACACAACCTGTGTTTAGTTACAAAAAGTTTGCAAACTTAGAAAATTCTAGCTGTTGGGCTAGTGAAAGAGTCTCACTGGGAAAAGAACTCCGTTATTTATTGTAGATTTGTATAGCATTCTTGGCCCCGGCCTATGGTGTTGGGAATCATATCACTTGGATGGTGAATGGTTTTTAGAAGGTATACATATACTTCATGAATGGCTCTTTGAGGGAAAACTCTACTTAAACAAACAGAATAATTTTGGATGGTGAATGGTTTTTAGAAGGTATACATATACTTCATGAATGGCTCTTTGAGGGAAAACTCTACTTAGACAAACAGAAAAATTCTTATATATATATATATATATATATATATATATATATATATATATATATATATAATGCACAAATTTAGGGTCTTTGAAACACTATAGATATACTTGGATCTTTTTTTTTTTTTTTTTGTCTTTTTACACTGATGAGAATTTTCAGTATGTTCTTGAATAGGAGAGGTGAGAGAGAACATCCTTGCTTTGTGCCCAATTTTAGGGGAAGAGTATGTTCATCACCATTAAGTATGATATTAACTGTAGGTATTTTGTAGTTGTTCTTTATCAAGTCCCTGTACGTCCTATATATGATAATAAGAGGAATATGCTAATTATCCGTTATGCCTAAGGCGTAACAACAAGATCACAGATTTGCAGGAGGGTGGGGCAGCGAACTACAAGTGAGTGGCAAAGAGCTATAGGAGGGGGCAGGGCAGCAAGCTATAATATCACAAAGACTAGAGGCGCAGCTCGTGAAATAGTGCAGCTGCACCTACCCACATGGTCCTCACTGCACTTGCAGCCCCGCCCACCCATGCATACCTCACTGTGCCCACCTCACTATGCCCACCTGTCTGCTGCCCCGCCCACCCACTGGCCACCAGCCTTGCTGCGATTAGAGCCTGTGGGCTGTAGGGGAGGGACCAGGAAGTGCTCCATGTACTTCATGGTGACCGGTCCTTTGGTCATTCCGGCGTTAGGGCCACTGGCTTTTAATAATATAGATTATACACCAGGACCAAGTGGGATTTATTCCCAGGATACAAGGTTAGTACAATATTCATATGATTCTTCTACTTCTGACTATAGAACATGTGACAAAGAATGTTTACCTCTGCGAGCCTGTTTCCTCATCCGTACAATGCCTATCACCAATACCTTCCTCTCAGAGTTTTGTGAGGGTGAGAGAAATAATGTACCTAAAGCCCATAGCTCACAGCCTGGCACATAGTAGCACTCAATACATAATAACTGTTATTGCTATCGGTCAAACATCTTTTAAAGAAAATGCTTTCCCTCAAAATATCCAGGTAAAGCAAACTTGGTTCTGTGAATTTAAATATTCTAATAGTGGCCACTGCCATTGTTTGCTTTCCTTCCACTGCAGAGAAGCAACTGTGATTACAAAATGTGGATATAAGCCTCCAGTTGCAACCCCACTAGGCCACTCTGTATCAGAACAAGCAGTAGGTCTGGGAAGATGAAAGGAATTCCTGCTAGTGTTTCCTGACCAAAGAAACCAGCACCATTCTGCAGATATTTTCAAATTCGTTTGGTCATCGGGCTAGCCACAAGAGTGATGCGGGTTGTTTCACTGAAAGAACATGGCGGGGGGTCGCCCTGCTGTGAGTAGTTAAGTTCTTTAGACTTTATGAGAATGTGTATAGTCATGAAGTTTAAATCTCCCTTGAGTCGTTTCTTTGTGTGCCTTGGCATCCTCCATGCTGGCATTTTCCGGCTGCATACTAATGAACTGAGCTATGAGAGAAGAAGCGTGCCCAGGAAGGCACAGGGCTTGCCTCCACAGCCAAGTGTCAATAATGCCTGCATCGCTTACCTCTGGTTAATAAGCTCTACCCTCCTCGCATGACTGTCTTGACACCAAACATTTAGTCAAATGCTCTTTTTTTATAAAGTGAAGATAAACAGGTTTAATTACTCTTTTGCTATACAAAAGCATATCAAATTGCTGTTCAAATCGAAATGACACTGATAAAAGTGTGTGTTTTTTCAGGATTTTAATTTTCAAGTCTCTCCCGAAATTGTGTATGTCCTAGAATGATACAGTTCTGACTCATTAATAGCTAGCTGTTTTACCTCGGGCATGCTCAGTTTTAAAAGAAAATAGGCTTGCAGGATAGCTCTGGGTTCTGCAAAATACAGGCTACAAGTTGATTGAGATCAAGGCCATCAACTTTATTTTACTCAAGTTATTTCTCTTCAAATACATTAATACTAAAAGAGCAAATATGGGATATTTTAAGACTATAAAACAAGATCATATTTTTCCCTTAATGCTAGGAAAGGACCAGTAGCCAATCTTTTCTCCCCCAAATCCAAGGACATAGTGCATTTTTGTCTAATCAGTTTTTATTGTGTCTCTCTGTATTAATTAGGTTCCATGGCCTTAAAGCAGAGAATCAAATTATCAGGGGTTCCCATTAGTGAAGGATGATATGAAAGCATGGATGACCATCAGCTCAAAGATAAACCATAGATATTTGTATATTTGTAATTTACACAAGAGGCCAAGTGCATGAAATTTATGCACAGGTGGGGTCCCTAGGCCTGGCTAGTGATTAGGGCTGATCAGGTTCATCTGCCTCCCTGCCTCCTCCTTCCCTCAGCGCATGCCACCACCACTGGTCACCCACTATGTTCCACGCTGCCCCCCTAGTGGTCAGCACACGTCATAGTGACCGATTGAACTCCCGAGGGGACACTTTGCATATTAGCCTTTTATATATATAGATATCATTTGTATCTACTTTTCATGAAAGCCCACTATTTTTATTCCTTCCAGCAGTGATACTTTTATGCTCTGTGAAAACTATTTGTAGAAATGATTTGTGTCGTGGAGAAATACATTAACTGCAAGACCACTGCTTCCACCATACTTTGCAGTATTTAATTGAAGAGTAATTTGGATTTTGATTAATTAATAACTTAATATTCTTGTTGCTACTTTCAACTCTTCACATATATCTCTATTTATGAGTCTTATTTAATCTTATAAATCCACTTTATTTATTTATTTTTTTGTAAGTTTAAATCCTTGAGGAGTACAACATTACACAGGTTCTGTGTCCAAAAGCCTAAGCAGGAAGGTTGCCTCAGAAATAAGCATGAATCATGCCACTGTTTCCATGAGCACGAGTTACCTTTCCCCTGATGACTCTGGTTTTGTTCACTTTGCCACCAGGAGTCACTCTGTTGTTCTTTGCTTTGCACATATAAGCACATTTCTTGCCTAGACAGAATTCTGTTTCACCTCAAGCATAAACACCTTCGATTTTAAGAAGAGCTCTGATTTCCCTCTGGTTCCAGAGGCCCCACTTCTATCCAGAAAAAATAGCCCTGGATCACAGCCTTCCACACATATTTGTCCTTACAGATGTCCTGTTCCCGCAACCTCCTCTGGCTCCAAGATGGTGGAAAGAGCTCTATCTGTGAGTTCTATATGTTTTAATTCTATCTCTCTCTCTCTTCCCTCCCCCCTCTCTCATATACACATATGAATAAATGATTACACTGAATGGCCAGATTATTATGATCTCTGAAAGCATAATAATCTGGCCACTCAGTGTATATCCTATATACAATAATAAAAGGCTAACATGCAAATTGTCCTCTCAACCAGGAGTTCAACCACTAGGCAGGCCAGCCAACCTCCCATGCCCCCTCCCCCTGGCCAGGATGGTCAGACCATATACATACACACACACACTCAGTGGCCAGATTATTATGCATTCAGAGATCATAATTATCTGGCCACTCAGGGTATATTCTTACTAGTGTGATGGAAATTGATTTTGAAGCTACAAGGTAACTTTGGGAAAAAATTTTACTTAAAAAAACACATGTTTTCAGATTCTAATTACATCTGTTTCCTGCTCCTAGATAAGCTTTATTTTCCTCTAAACCCACAACATATACATAAATCTGGTACAAAGTAAAACTACCTTTAGATTTTGAAACCTTTTATGTGGGCTTGAATTTTATGCAATAATTGAAGTGTGGGGACATAATCACTGAAGCATTTGAAAGGGTAAGTTTTACTCCTTCTCCTTGACAAACATGGGTAATACTTTACCAGGGACAAAAAAAAAAATGCTAACAAAATTCAGTGGAGGATACATTTGCATAATGCATCTTTTAACAAGGGAATGAGTGAGGGCATACGTGACAATGCTAGCATGATGTTCTCTACCTCCTGTCAATTATCCTTGAGTCACCCTGCAGTTTAAGCTTTAGGTCAATAAAATGAATTTCAAAGCAGAAGCCTTCAGCACCATAGAGGAATTAACTCTGTGGGGTTGCTTCCAAAAAGCAATGAATTTTCCATTGCTTTTGCCTCATACAATAATTTTTCTTCCAGTTTTTGCCTTCTGTTAGAAGGGTCTCTTATTCACACTTAATTCCATTTCTTGATAATGCCTTCTTATAAACAAATACTTCTCTCCTTTGGATATAATAAAACTGTAGATTTAAATTGCAATTTTTAAAATAAAGGGTACATGTAACAAATCTCTATCAAATATTTGCAAATAATTGTTTTGGGTTGAACATCACAATAGATTGTACATTTATTTCCAGTTTCATATGCTGTGCAATATGCTATCTTCCCACATCAAAAAATATCTAATTTTGCACTGGAAGGAATCAAGGCTTAAACTGATTCTTTGGTAGTTGGGGATAATCTGAAATCATTCTAATCTCCTCCCCTTGCACATCTGTAAACTCCATTCCAACAGTGAAAAACATCACTCCCACCATCTGCTACTGTTTACTTAATTGTTCAATTGCAATATACATGTATAGTGGTATCAGAATTCTTAACCCATCCTATGAAATAAAGAAGTAAAATGCTAATTGACTCTCATGTTGTCGCAAATATGGCGGCACCCACAGCCAATAAGGAGGGAATATGCTAATTGACTGCCCCACCCTCAAAGGTGGTGGTGCCTAGTCCCCTCAGCCTCCCTTCCCCAGGGTGGCAGTCGCAGTAAGGAATCCCTCAGTCTCCTCAGCCCCCAGGCACCCAGGGCTGGCCTAAGGTGCAAGCAAGCCTTGGATGGTGGCTGCTGAGCTGCCCAGGGCTGCCCAAGACTTGCACTGCTGGCAGTGGCAGCAACAGAGGTGTGAGGGGGGTGTTGCCTTCACCTGATCACCAGGTCGCCTCCCACCCCTGAGAGCTCCCTGACTCTGAGAGGGGCAGGCCAGGCTGAGGGAACCCCTCCAGTTTTAATGAATTTTAATGCACCGGGCCTCTAGTGTCTTCACAAGGAAGAATTTTATCAACTAGAGTGCAGTACTATGTACAGTTTCTTTTGCCTTTAGTCCTCCAGATTCTGCTCATTTCCAAAGTTCCTAGATCACCACCTTCCTCCTCCCCCTTCAGTGAAGTTGTTTCATGAATGTGTAACATAGTTATTTTGCCATATTATGTATTCTATCCTGGAATTCTTTGACCTCCTAAATGAGTTTGTTTCTAATTTGGGTATATTAAAGTTTACTCTGTGCCTTAAATTTCCCTGGATTTAATAAATGCATGCATTACATAGCCAGTCTTATGATACGATACAGAATAGTTTCATTTCCCTGAAGAATCTCCTATGCTTCATATAGTCAACCCTGGATACCATTCTCTCTATAGTTTTCCCTTTTTTAAAAGTCATGTCATTGGGAATCAAATAGGATTGGAATAATATTGACTCCTTTCAGGTACCAATATGCATTTAAGATTCATTTATGGTTTTTTTTTTCATGGTTTTATAACCAAGGTTTCTTTATCCATTCACCTATTGAAAATCCTGATTATTTCCAGTTATTTTTACAAGTATGAATAAAGCTGCTATAACCTTCATAGGCCAATTTTTGTGTTAGACATAAGTTTCTCAAATTTGATAAATACCTGTAGGATATAGTTTGCTGACTCCTGATTTCAGTATAGATGGATAATCCTAAAAGCCAAATATAGCTTGACAGTCTAATTTGTTGGATGGATCAATAAATTAATGAATATGTCCGCATGTTAAAATGTTTTCAACAGATTTAATGATGCCATGAATATCCTTCTCTATTAAAACTATCAGTTGGGAAATTTTTAATAATCTATACATTTCTGCTATTACAAACTTAATTATTACCAAAGTTCAAATGAAAGAAGGTAAAGTCACTTAGCTTTTTCTTGAAATTACTTTTATTCTCTACTTTGCCAAATATTTGAGTCTAAAAAATACAAGGCAAACAGTGAACCTATTTCCACTTAATTATAATTCAAAATGACAATTTTCCATTGCCTGCAATAAAAATGTAATAAAACCTTAGGCACCTAGGATTCAAGTAACTGTATCCCTCAAGAAATTAGCATCTTTAAATATTAAGAGGCCTTCGCAGAGTTAAAGAGTTAAGCTTCACAGGATAAGATAGAAAAACAGCACTCTCTAAACTCATGAATTTAAACTATTTGAAGAGTGAAAAGCACAAATTTTAGTGGACCAAAGAAATATAAGAGTTTTAAAGAATGGGATAACCAATTTAGGATTTTTGTTACCTAAGATAAAACTATTTAATGCCTATAGTAAAAATCCATTATTTTCGGGAAACCACCCATAGAATAAACTTTTGAAAACCCATAAGATGAAGATACTTAACTGTGAAATGCATAAAACATTATCTCATACATTTTCCTTTCTGAATGTACCAATTTCCTCTCAAATTGCAAATTAGGAAAAGACAGAACCCCAAGTTAATGGAATTTAACTAAAATATTTTATGTATGTGAATTTTCTCTCTGCCAATTTCTCAGACCTAGATTTCAGTTTGATTTCTTGTTCTCTGGTGCATGGGAGCGAATCTGTCTTTCCTGAAATTGCCTAAATCATCTCCTACTTATTCATTATCTCAACAATTAGTTCAAATTGCTAACATGTAAAGGCCAAAGACAGTGTAGTTCAGCAAATGAGTATCTGCTGTCTGTTTCATTGAAACTGGTGATTTACCTCAATGGCGATTCTCACTTTTTATCCAAGTTGGTGGAAAAGAGACGCATATAGGATGGAAGCTACTGGGTTTCAGAATTCAACTTCTAGGAAACCCAATTTAAATATTTTGGCCAAGATCAATGGTGTATCATTTAAATTTCAGTCTTGTACATTCTTCTTAAGAATAATCTTTATTTGGCCCAGCTGGGCATGGCTCAGTGGTTGAGCATTGATCAGTGAACCAGGAGGTCACAGTTAGATTCCCAGTTAGATTCCCACTGAGGGCACATGCCTGGGTTGTGGGCTCGATCCCCAGTAGGGGGCGTGCAGGAGGCAGCTGATCAATGATTCTCTCTCATCATTCATTTCTCTCTCTCTCTCTCTCTCTATCTCTCTCTCTCTCTCTCTCTCCCTCTCTCTCTCTCTCCACATCTGAAGTCAATAAAATTATATATTTTTAAAAAATAATCTTTATTTAAATTGTCTTTTTTATTTTATTGGTTTTTTACAGAGAGGAAGGGATAGGGATAGAGAGTTAGAATCATTGATGATAGAGAAACATCAATCAGCTGCCTTCTGCACACCCCTTACTAGGAATGTGCCTGCAACCAAGGTACATGCCCTAGACCAGGATAGAACCTGGAACCCTTCAGTCCACAGGCCCACGCTCTATCCACTGAGTCAAACCAGTTAGGGCTTAAATTGTTTATTATTATTATTATTATTATTATTATTAATGTGAATGGGTTGTACTTTTCTATTACATGTTGTAATTGTTTATTGCTGGCATATAGTGAGGCTTACAATGTTTAAACAGAATTAACTTCTCAATAGTAAACTTTTATGGTAATTATTTTTTATTTTCTCAATAAACAATCATTACTGGTATTAGCAGAACATGGACGTGATAAGAGATTAAGTTGAAAAGGATGTTGGGTCCATAATAGTCATATGTTTTGATATGTGTCTCCATCCCACAGGCCACAATGGACTGAACCATGTGTATATATTTGACATAGGCTGAGTCAGGCACTCTCTTTCCTTGGAATTTAGAATAGGAACTGAAAAATAAACCAAAACGTTCTGTGAAAGTACATACAACTATAATATGTAAAGGGAAAAGTTTTGTGGTAGTCATATAAAAAGAATATGTGCGTAGTAGAAAAATTTGAAGAAAGGAGAAATAGAGAGAGAATCCTGGATACTTTCCAGTTCTTCCCTAAGATGGCTGCATTCCTGGCCTTGTGTTTCACCAGGCACCTGTCTATCCTTATAACACATTCCTCTCTTTTGCTAAAGCTAGCCTGATTTGCTTTCTGTTACTTGTGATCAATTAACCTAAGAGAATATGTATTACCGCTACCAGAGCAGCTTTTCCAAATTCTTCTATAATTCTTCACCTCCCTGTAGAAAGTAAATGACTACAACTTATTTTTTCCATATCCCCAGCACTGAATCAGTACTCAATAAATATCTACAAAATGATGAAAGAGAAAAGCTTGTCTGGGAGGGAGACACAGCATGAAATATTTCTTCATGAACTATTGTTTTTTAAACCCTTAGAAGAGCTTTTCATAAATTGCATTCACTGGCTACCCACTGGCTCAAGATGGAAATAAGTGTTCAGTGCAAAATGGTTCCACAGTAGTTATGTATTGAAAATACTGTGTTGCTCAGAGTTAGCAATTTTTTACAGTACTAATTCTGAGAGCCTTCAAAATGATATAGAAGGTAATAAAACTATCAAGGTATCCCATACTCCTTGACAATGGAATCCTCCCCCCCCCCAAAAAAAAAAAATCACAGAACTCAGCAAAACAAAACAAAACAAAAAAAAACCCTGCTTTTACAAATGATTAGAAAAGACATTTCTCCCAAGAAGATATACAAAGGCCTACAAGCAGATGAAAAGACGCTCAACATTACTAATCTTTAAGGAAATGTAAATCAGAACCACAATGTGATACCACTTCACCACTTCATCCCATTAGGATGGCTACTATATATATATATATATATATATATATATATATATATATATATATATATATTAAGCAAACAGTCAAACCAGTAAATAACAAATATTGATGAAGATGTAGAGAAATTTGAACCCTTGGGCATTGTTGGTAGGAATGTAAAATGGTACAACCATTATAGAAAGCAGTATCATAGTTTCTGAAAAAATGAAAAATAGAATTATACCATATGACCCAGAAGTTTCACTTCAAAATAATAGAAAGCGAGTCTCAAAGAAATATCTGTAAACCCTTGTTCATGGTAGAATTATTCACAATAGCCAAAAGGTGTAAGAAATCCAACTAATCATCTGTGGATGAATGGATACACAAAATGTGGTATAAACATACAATGGATTATTATTCAGAGTTAAAAAGGAAGGAATTTCTTACATGTTACAAGGAATGAACCTTGAAGACATCGTTAAGTGAAAAAATTCAGTCACAAAAATACTATGTTATTTAAATTATATGAGCTATCTAGAGTAGTCAAATTCATAAATGCAAAACAATAGAATGGTGATCATCAGGAGGTTGTAGGGAGAGAGGTGTGAGGAATTATTTTTTAATGGGTATAGAGTTTCAGTTTAGAAAAGAAAAGGTTTTAGAGATTGGCTGCCGAACAGTGTAGATTTATTTAACACTCCTGACCTATACACTTAAAAATGTTTAAGATAGTACATTTTATGTTATGTGTATTTTACCGCTATTAATTTTTTGTTTAAAAATTCACAAAACAGTATCCTCAGAAAAAATATTTTTAGAAATAATGCCAAGACAATTTTATGGTGCATTGCTCCCAAAAGCACATACATTGAAACAAAGGCATTCTTTTTTTCCCCCCTGTAAATACATCTCAGATTTTATTTTATTTTTTATTGATTATGGAATCACATATTTGTCCTAATGCCCCCATTCCCACTCCAAACCCCTCCCCACATATGCCCCCACCCCCCTGTTGTCCGTGACCACTGGTTAGGCTTATATGCATGCACACAAGTCCTTTGGTTGATCGCTCCCCCTTACCCCCACCCTCCCCTACCTTCCCTCTGTAGTTTGACAGTCTGATCAATGCTTCCCTGTCTCCAGGTCTGTTTTTGATTATCAGTTTATGTTGTTCATTACTTCCCCTAGATGCATGAGATCATGTGATACAAGAAATATAAGAACTGAAAATGAGACAAGCCATAATGGTTATGCTGAGAGGCAAACGAATCAGTCTGTAGTGAGTTTCTTTCTAAGCCTATAGTTCTTTTGAGTCCCAATTTCAATGTCAAACAGTTCCTTATGAGTACATGTCACCCATGATATTTCAGTTCTGGATGGTGGGCAAATGGTTGTGATACAGGTTCAACTGTCTCTGGTTTGGTCCTGGGCATCCTTCAGCAACACACAGCTGCTGAAACAAAGCCATTCTTACATGAAGTAATGGCAATGGTTAACTTAGCTTCTCTGTGAAATTTCCAGCATAGTAAGTTTAAGATAGTCAGTGTAATGCAGCCCCCACTTGTATCCTCTTGAGAGTAGGTGAAAACCGCATAGCTACATTTTCTTTCCTGATAGATAACTTTTAACATTTTATTATTATGGTGGCCTCTCCTTTCCATCTATAAATATATGGTGCCAGAGAATGATGACATGGACAGAACTTTCAGGGCTGATAAATAGCAACCATCTCCCTCTACCTACGTCCCTATTTTAGTAGGCACAGCACAGCCTCAAGGAGACCTCTAAGGTCAAGTGTAGACTTCTAAGGATCCAGCAAGAGTGAATAGGGTGGTAGGTTCCAAGTTTTGGGTCAATTTATCTCATCTGAACAAAATCCTCTGTATCTCCAATGCTTCCCTTTTACTGATCATCACATATTCTGAGAGACAATAAAATAATTTGTCATAATACTACTGCTGCCATTTGCAAGATTCCATTTCATCACATAATCTCTCTTACCTGTAGTCTGCTCTGAAACCTGGGGCCAGTACCAGAACAACATTCTTGCAGCCACACTGAAGCGTAATGAATAGAAATGAGTTATAAATATAAGATGATGTATAAATCTTTTAGCACCAAAGACTTGGGATGTTTTAAGTACACAAAGTACAGACTAATAAGACTATCAATCCTATTTCCAATGTATAGACAGTTAGAAAGTGGGATCCCATTTACCCCTGCCCTTAGAGTTCCATCAACGAAGAGAAATGTGCCCTTTTGCCTTCCTTGGCAAACAGTAAATTTTCCTGGAAATGTTAAGGCCCTGTGAGATGGGGTTATAATATATCTGCAATGTAACTAGACTCATTATGGGAAGTTTTCTTTTTTTCCCCTTTTTTTATTTGGAATTTTTGCAGTGACATCCTATCTAATAAAGAGGGAATATGGTAATTGACCCTCACACTATCACAAATATTGTGGCAACCACAGCCAATAGGGAGGGAGTATGCTAATTGTCTGCCCCACCCACAAAGATTGCAGTGCCCACAGCCAATAATTAGGAAATATGCTAATTGATTACCCTGCCCTAAAATATGGCAGTGCCCACAGCTAATAATAACGCCCCCCCTCCAATGCATGAATTTTCATGCACTGGGCCTCTAGTTGGTTCATAAAATTACATATGTATCAGATGTACAATTCTATAATACATCATCTGCATATTATATTGTGTGTTCATAACCCAATGTCAAGTCTCTGTCCATCACCATTTACCACTTCTTTACACTCTTATACCTCCCCTGACCATGGTTTCTTTCTGGGTATCTGTGTATGAGTATTTTCTTTTGCTTAATCCCTTCACCTTTTTTACCCAGCCTCGTAACCTTCCTCCCTTCTAATAGCTGTCAGTCTGTTCTCTGTATGTATGAGTCTGTTTTTATTTTGTTCATTAGATTCCACATGTGAAAGCATATGGTATTTATCTTTCTCTGACTTATTCACTTAGCATAATACTCTTCAGGTCCATCTATGCTGTCACAAAGGATAAGAGATCCTTCTTTCTTAGGACTGAGTAATAATCTATTGTATAAATGTACCGTAGCTATTTAGTCTACATACCTACTGATGGACACTTGGGTTGCTTCCATAATTTGGCTATTATATGAACATGGGGGGTGCATACAGTCTTTCAAATTAGTGTTTCAAGTTCCTTGAGATAAATTCCCAAAAGTGGAATTACTGGATCAAATGGGAGTTCTATTTTTAATTTTTGAGGTAACTCCATACTGCTTTCCATAGTGTCTGCACCATTTTATATTCCCCCCAACAGTGCACAAGGGTTCCCTTTTCTCCATATCCTAGCCAATGTTTGTTGTTGATTAATTGATGATAGCCATTCTGATAATTATAACGTAATATCTCATTACAGCTTTAATTTGTTTCTTTGATGACTGGTGATGTTGAACATCTTTTCATATGTCTATTGGCCATTTGTATGTCCTCTTTGGAGAAGTGTCTATTCAGGGCCTTTGTCCTTTTTTAAAAAATTGGATTGTTTTGGTATTGTTGTTGTTTTGGTTTTTTTTTATGTTGAGTCATCTACATTTTTATAAATTTTGGATATTGACCCCTTATCAGATGTATCATTAGTGAACATGTTCTTCTGACCAGTGGGTTGTCTTTTAATTTTATTGATGGCTTCCTTTGCTGTGAAAAAAAAAAACTTTTTAGTTTTATGTAGTCCAATTTGCTTATTTTTTATTTTGTTTCCCTTGTCTGCGGAGATATGTCTATGGCCATACCACCCTGAACACACTCTATCTTATATGGAGAGTTTTCTTTCTGTCTGTCTTTTTTAAAAAATATATTTTATTGATTTTTTTTTTACAGAGAGGAAGGGAGAGGGATAAAGAGCTAGAAACATCGATGAGAGAAAAACATCAACCAGCTGCCTCCTGCACACCCCCCACCAGGTATGTGCCTGAAACCAATGTATATGCCCTTGACTGGAATCGAACCTGGGACCTTTCAGTCTGCAGACCAATGCTTTATCCACTGAGCCAAACAGGTTTTGGCTCTTTCTGTCTTTCTCTTCCTTTCTTTCTTCCTTCCTTCCTTCCTTCCTTCCTTCTTTCCTTCCTTCCTTCCTTCCTTCATTTATTTTGTTAATCTTCACCAAAGGTTTTTTTTTTTTTTTTCATTGATTTTTAGAGAGAGAGTGGAAGGGTGGAGGAGAGACACACAGAGAGAAAAGTCATTGTGAGAGAGACATATCAATTGGTTGCCTGCTGCACGTGCCCCAACCAGGGCCGGAATAGATAGAGCCTGCAATGGATGGAGTACATGCCCTTGACCAGGAATTGAAACTACAATCCTTCAGTCCAAGGGCTGACTCTATACATTGAGGCAAATTGGCCAGGGATGGACAGGTTTCTTATTTCAGAGTATTCAGTTGTACAGAGATGCTAATCTGCTAGCATTTGACTACACTGAAGGCATCAGACTGAGTGAATATTAATGATGAAATTGTTTCCATACTATATAGCTAACATAATGAAAGCAAAACATGCAAGTTAAAAAAATCAAAGCTGACAGTTTTTAAATCTTAATAAGTTTCCATTTTCAACTGTGTTGAGTTTTAATATTGAATAATTTAGTCTTTATTAAGGTCCTGGTAGTTAAAATTACATTTCTCTGAGTTTCTGAAAATATGATAAAAGTTGACTAATAGTTTCTTTGTTGTTAAAGTAGTAAACAACTCTCAATGGTGCCCAATTCTATTATGGAACATCTCCAACATACTCTGTAGTCTTACACCCACCAAAATTTTACTTGTAAGTAAAAAAAAAAAAATCTATGTTAAAGAGGCTAATGTTGGGGGGTGGGGGGGAGGCGCGCAAGATGACGGCATAGGTAAACACCTAAACTCCTGCCTAGTACAACAATTTCAAAACTACAACTAAAAGACAAAATGAACATCATCCAGAGCCACAGGAAAGCTGGCTGAGTGGAAATTCTACAACTAGAAGGAAAGAGGAAAGCACACAGAGAATCAAAGGAGTTGTGGAAGTAAAGGCAGAGGTACGGAGGCATGCACACAGGCGGCTGAGTGCCTGGCTGGCTTTCTCTAGTGGGAAGGAGACAAAAGCTCCCAACTGCACTGAACCCCAGTTCTGACTACACTGAACCCCAGTTCCAGGAGAAACCCTAGGGACTCAGGCTTATATGTGGGGAATCTGGACTGTCAAGTGGAAACTCAGGGGAGCCTTGAAGTAGAGGTCTATAGGTGTGCATGCGAGTACATGCAGAGAGGATTTACTGCTGAATGCCACTGGCTTTCTCTAGTGAGTGGGAAACAGAAGCTCTCTCACTATGCTGAACTCCAGTTGAGGGCGAGAATCTGGGAATACAAATTCATTGGGGGAGAAACTAGACTATCTGGCAGTGGGCAAAACTCGAGGGCAGCTTACTCTTAGAGGTGCTTGCAGCGATGACTGAGGGACACTGAGACCTAGGGGCATCATAGGGCAGGGCTGACTGGAAGCCAAGACTGTATTCTCAGCCCTGAGTCTCCAACCCATCCAAGCTGAGCACCAAAGCTTTTGCAATTCTGTAAGTCTTGTCTCATAAAGCTGTCTCCATCACAGAAGTTCTCCTGGCATAGACACAGCTGATCCTCACAGCCAATTGGCCTGGAGGTCAATTTCTCCCAGTGATACCAACAACAATCAAAGTTTAACTACAACAAGACTGCACACAGTCCACAAAGGGGTGCACCAAGAGTGTCCACCTCAGGTAACAGGGGAGGCCGAACCACTGGGACATATAGGACACCTTGCACACAAAACTACCCTACCAACTCAGTGAAGCAGCGAAAAAGCGAAGACAAAGAAAAAGATAACAATGAAAAAATTGAGGAAAAGAAATGACTGGATATAGAGTTCGAAACCACAGTTAGATGGTTTTTCAAAAATTTCCTAGAAAAGGCCAATAAATTTAGTGAGACCATCAAGAATATGAAAAAGGACCAACTAGAAATTAAACGGACTGAAATAAAAAAATATTATAAAGACCCAACAGCAGACTAGAGGACTGCAAGAATCAAGTCAAAGATTTGAAATACAAAGAAGCAAAATACACTCAATTGGAAAAGCAAAAAGAAAAAAAAAGAAAAAAATGTGAAGATAGTGTAAGGAGCCTCTGGGACAACTTTAAGTATACCAACAACAGAATTATGGGTGTGCCAGAAAGGAAAGTGAGCAAGATAGAAATAATGACTGAAAACTTCCCCCACCTGGTGAAAGAAATAGACTTACAAGTCCAGGAAGCACACATAACCCCAAACAAAAGGAATCCAAAGAGGACCACACCAAGACACATCATAATTAAAATGCCAAGAGCAAAAGACAAAGAGAATATTAAAAGCATCAAGAGAAAAAGTTAATTACCTACAAGGGAGCACCCATAAGATTGTCAGCTGATTTCTCAACAGACACTATGCAGGCTAGACAGAGTGCAAGAAATATTCAAAGTGATGAACAGCAAGAAACTACAACCAAGATTACTCTACCCAGCAAAGCTATCATTCAGAATTGAAGGGAAGATAAAGAGCTTCACAGATATGATAAAGCTAAAGGAATTCATCAACACCAAACAAGCATTATATGAAATGCTGAAAGGTATTCTTTAAGAAGAGGAAGAAGAAGAAAAAGGTAAAGATAAAAATTATGAACAACAAATACATATCTATCAACAAGTGAATCTAAAAATCAAGTGAATTAAAAATCTGAGGAACAGAATAAACTGCTGAATATAATAAAATCAGGGGCATAGAACGAGAGTGTACTGACAATTCTTGGGGGGAAAGAGATTGAGGGAGTGCAAGAAGAGACTGGACAAAAATTGTAAACCTATGGATGAGAACAGAAAGGGGGAGGTAAGGGCAGAGGATGGGGTGGAAATTGGGTAGAGGGGAGCTATGCGGGGGGGGGGGGGGGAAGGGGGGAGAGGAACAGTTGTAATAATCTGAACAATAACGATTTATTAATTTTTTTAAAAAAGACAAAAGAAGAAGAAGAAGAAGAAGAAGAAGAAGAAGAAGAAGAAGAAGAAGAAGAAGAAGAAGCCGCCGCCGCCGCCCTGGGAATATAAAGTACAGCAGAAGGAATATAGTCAATAATATTCTAACAACTATGTATGGTGTCAGATAGGTGACAGATTTATTGGGATGATCACTTAGTATGTTATATAATATCTAATCACTAGAGTATACCCCTGAAGATAATATAATATTGTATATAAACTGTAATTTAACAATAAAAAATGATTTTTAAAAAAAGAGGCGAGTGTGTTTTTATGCAACTAATTTAAGGGCCTTTGCATATAACCTTCTGATATAGAGTTAATGCAAAATGAAACCATTTAATTAGTAATCCTGATGCCAAAATACCTTCTGAGTCTATTAGAAAAATTATGTGTTGGCCCAATCAGCTGAATCATTACCATGCTAATGCAGCACACTGGTAATTTGTCTTCAGCATCTGGCACTCTAATTTTTTAAGAAATAAGGGGAAGGAGATGCATATACCTGCAGGCCTAGTCCCTCTAGCAAAGTTTCTGGTATCCCACTTCCAATACATCTTCTTAACTTCCCATTCATATGCTGGTCTGCAAATCATACAGAAAATATTCTAGCCACTGAGGGAAATGAGATAGCAATAGAGACATTTTTCTCTCCATTTCCTTTATGAGCCTGAGAGACAATGTTCAAAGAGACTTCTTAGGTATAAAAGAAATAAAGCAGATGAGTCTCCTCTTTTTTACGGTAAATCAGAATTGAGCTAACAAAACTCTTCCCAGAAGAAAATACTCCTCATTTCTAGTTTCATTTCTCTTGCACTTTTTCAGAGCCTCTCTTTTTCTCCTTGGAGAAAGGTGTAAATGTAGATAATATAGAGCAGTGGTTCTCAACCTTCCTAATGCCACGACCCTTTAATACAGTTCCTCATGTTGTGGTGACCCCCAACCATAAAATTATTTTCGTTGCTACTTCATAACTGCAATTTTGCTATTGTTAATGAGTCATAATGTAAATATCTGTGTTTTCAGATTATCTTAGGCTCTACAGCAGTGGTCGCAACCCACAGGTTGAGAACCGCTAGCAAGGTCACCTAAAACCATCAGAAAACACAGATATTTACATTATGATTCATTAACAGTAGCAAAATTACAGTTATGAAGTAGCAACGAAAATAATTTTATAGTTGGCGGTCACCACAACATGAGGAACTGTATTAAATGGTCTTGGCATTAAAAAGTTGAGAACCATTGATATAGACAAATCATTGGCTGTAACTGAGGAAAGGAGCTCAAAGAAGCCATCAATTTACAGACAAGCAAAGTTATCAAGTGACTTCTCCAAGCTCTTCTCAGTTAATCCAAGTTTATATATACATGTACTCAGTAGCAGACCCAAATAAAACCACCACAACAACAACAAAAACAAAAATAAACAAGAACATGTGAAATCTTATTTCCTCTCCAGAAAGACAGCTAGATACTTCGTTGAGCATTAAGTATAAAAAACCATTTTGGATGAAATTGATCTCACAATCTTTCTCCATTTCAGCATCACAACCCAGACAAATGAAACCTACCTAACCCCCAATACATCATCAGTGACTTAACTTCTTCCAAAATGGCAAGTTTTCTCATGATCATTTCAAACCAGAGAACCTATTAAAACACTAGTTACATTGCTCTAGCTGGTTTGGTTCAGTGGATAGAACGTTGTCCTATGGACTGAAGGGTTCCAGGTTTGATTGCAGTCAAGGACATATACCTAGGTTGCAAGCTTGATCTCTGGCTCTGGTTGGGGTGCATTCAGGAGGCAACCATTTAATGTGTCTATCTCACATTCATGTTTTTCTCTATCTCCCTTCCACTTTCTCTAAAAAAAATTCAATGGAAAAATATCCTTGGGTGAGGTTAAACAACCCCCCCCCCAAAAAAAAAAAAAAAAAACTAAAAAAAACCAAAAACTAAATACAGCCTCTGACCAAGTAGCTCAATGGGTTAGAGTGTCATCCAGATATGCCAAGGTTGCAGGTTTGATCTCTAGTCTAGGCAACCAATGATTGCATAAATAAGTGGTGGAACAATAAATTGATCTCTCTCTCTCTCTCTTTCTCTCTATCTCCATCTCTCTCTTTCTCTTCCTTACTCTCAAATCAATAGATAAAATTTTTTTAAAAACCCACAAAACACTAAGTACTTACCTATAGAGGTACATTTGATTAGGGAATAATAGCAGGTAAACACCAACCTCTAGATCTGAATATAATTGTTACAATGACCATGATAAAATATTTTCAATTGCTTAGTGATTCTCTACTGGAAAGGATTCAATAGAAACTCAGGCACACACATTCAGAACAAACCTTACTTTTGGGCCCATACTACTGTATATTCTAAAGACTTTTCTGGAGCATCTCGAAGACAATTTTTAAAGGCAAAAGTCAACTTCAAAACCCATTTTTCAGTTTCTAAAGCATTAATCCCTTCTGACCTGATTGAAACTGTGGAGGTCCAGCGATAGCAAGAGGCTTATCCTATTTCATTTAATACAGACTAGCCCCTGTAATTACAACTTTAAAGTATTTTCTAGGCTTCAAACACTTGTCCATAAAAGAGCAGCTCGAGGCATATTAATAAAGTATCATTCCAAGAAAAAACATTTTCACCTTCTGAAATTCAAGTTTTTGTGACTTCTAGAAATCTGGCTCTTTCTCACATGCATGGTCAGGGCAAAATCAGTAGCAATGATGTAAACTTTATTATTCAATGACCTGTGTATACAGATGGTTGTCCCTTGTTTCAAGAAGGGAAGAATGCCAGGATCACAAGCAATCCCAAGTGAAGAGCTGTGCTTGACACACTTATCATTGGAGTTGGATAATGTTTAGGGGCAAGATGCCAGGAGTTTTGTTTTCTTTGGAATTTCATCGTGCTTTTAAAATGATTTTTTCTTTCACAGGCCCCTTTAGTGCCTTTAAAAAGATCCACTTTCCTGACTCATCCGAGAGGACAGAGTGTGCTCTGAGATGAACAGAAGCGTCTCCTTGCTCTGGTAAGAGGTGGCTCTCTAAGTGCCTTATATGTTCTGTCTTCAATGAATTCTACCCACACGAAACCCCATTGGTAGTGAAGACAAATACCACTTTGGTCTTTGGAGACAGCCTGAGTGCTTACTGCTGGTGATAGCTGGTGATAGCCAAGGAGCTACTTTTCAGACTCAGGAACTAAAAAAAAAAAATGTTGGAGAAGAAATGTTTGACTCTCTACCTTCTCTTTCTTTTCGCCACTGAGGAGGGTCATAGTAATTGTTAACAAAGCTGAAATACAGAGACAGGCTACACAAAACTGGAGCTCCCCCTTAATCTCACTCCAGACACCCTATTATGTAGAATTAATGGAAACTGGTACTTATAAAGTATGGCTGATCCCCACCGCTATCATAGCCAGGTCCCCTCAGCCAACTGCCAACATCTGCCTTTTTTTTTTTTTTTTTTTTTTTTTTTTTTTGCCCTTGAGCTTTCGGAGTAAGAAAGGCTGATCAATAATTGCCTCCCTTCAAGAATAGCCCTTGTCCCTCAGGTGAGATAACTCTGAGGTATTGACCTACTCTCTCCCAGTGTGATTAAGCTAGTTACCACACTAGTAATAGCACAATTTTATTGTCAGGATTCAATTCTTCATTTCATTTTCCCACTCCTCTAATGTGTTTCTGAAAATCACATACTAAATAAATAGACCTTGAATACCACCAACTGTACCCATGAGAGCCATTTATAACATCTCTTAGCCTGATTAGCAAAGAAGATAATGTTTAAAAATTAAATAATAAATAAAGTAAAATAAAATAAAATAAAATAAAATAAAATACCATAGCCTGACTGGCATGGATCAGTGGTTGAGCAGCTGATCAATGATTCTCTCTCATCGTTGGCGTTTCTATCTCTCCTCTCTTTCCCTTCCTCTCTCTGAAATCAATAAAAACATATTTTTTAAATAATAAAATAAAATACTTCAGCATTGGCTACATGATACAAATATGTCAGTTTTAAACTGCTCTTTGGAGCTATGAGTTTATCCTAATAAGAAAGGCCATTTCAGGAATGGCTATGACAAATTTTTCCACTATCTTTATCTCCCATCAATAATAGAAGTTTTGGTAGTTAGCATAATCAATGGTAGAAATGGATTTTCATTGGTGAAATTTATAACTTGCTAATCAGGCTAAGAGATGTTAGAAATGGTTCTCATGGGTATAGTAGGTGGTATTCAAGGTCTATTTATTGACTAAACTAAAGATACTACTCATTTTTGAGAGTCTAGCAAGCTCTTTATATTTATCATTAATACATGTTTAATCCTAAACCGGTAATCCAATTTTTGTTCTGGAATATTCCTGATCACCTTTCTATAGTGGATGGTTAGTCAGTTCCACCACTACAATAATACTCTATGTCAGGTGAAAATTTTATGCAAGTTACTTAGGGAGCACCTGGAAGAACAGAATTTTTAGGATTTCTAGAGTTTGGGATTATATGGCTCTCCATGCATGGTTGTTAATACTGTGAATGTCTCTGTGTGTAGGATTTGACCTGAGACTTTATTTTATTACCAAATTGTAGGAGATATGCCAACCTTCACCTAACTCTAAGTTTTGGTGGGTCCTGAGAGCTTCTAAAATAAGCCTAAGATCTGTGATGAGCAAATTGCCTTACCTCCTTGCCCTACTCCTTCACCACAAAATGTTATAGATTTCCCATAATGCACAAGACAATCTTGTTGAATGCCCCATTGGCAACCATTTTTCACAATGAGGATTGGATCATTTCATCCCATTGGGCTGCCCTTTTTGGTTCCAACTCTGGTCTTGGGTGAGTCTTTTCTAAACTCCTTTCTTATCCTGGATGATAGGTTTCAGCCCTCTTAAACTGGTTCTTTACCATTGCTTGTATCAAATCTATCCATCCATCCATTCATTCGTTCAACAATTAATTGAAAACTTTCTATTTATCATGTAGAGTTATAGACCCAGGCGATATTTAAGTTAATTAGACAGATAAGATCTTGTGAGTAAAGATAAATAAAATAGTGAACAAGTCAATAACATAATTTCAGATACTGTTAAATGCTATGAAAAATAAAATAAGATTATGGACATGGCATCACAAAATAGCAGGGAGGTGACTATTTTGGAAAGAATGGTTTAAAAAAAAAACAACACCACCACTATGAGGGTAAATAAGGAGTACATGAAGCAAAGATCTTATAATCCTCTGCACAAACCCTCCAGAGGTATAATAGAATTAGTCATCAGTGTGGTTTGCAATGAAGAGTGGCTCTGAGAGCTTAAGAGTTCATTTTAACCTGTTAAGAACAGCCAGATCCTCACCTCAAGGTTTAACCAAAGTATGAAAGAATCACTTAAAGAACCAAGATCCACTTAGCTTTCTTTGAAGCACTATAATGCACAATTAGCACTATTAACTGTTTTCATTGAATTGGTCAGTTGCATCAATTTGTATAAACTGATTGGTTTGGCAATTTGTAGTCTACAAATAGACAAAGAAAATCAGTGAAAGCCCAGCTTAACTTAATTAGTATTGATGAAGCACTGAAAAACATAAAATCTGAGATTTAGAGAGGTTGTTTTTTTTCCTTTTTCTTTTAATTAAATTCATTGGGGTTACATTGATTAATATGATCATACGAGAGGCCCGGTGCATGAAAATTCATGCACTGGAGGAGGGTTCCTTAGCATGACCTGCCCCCTCACAATCTAAGAGCCCTCAGGGGTGGAGGTAACCCAGTGATCAGGGAAATGCGACACCCCCATCACACCTCTGCTGCTGCCACTGCCGGCAGCAAAAGCCTCGGCTTGTCCTGGTTACCTGAGCCTCAGGTGGCCCTGAGCAGCTGGGAAGCTTCCATCCTAGGCTTGCCTGCACCTTGGCCAGCTCTGGGCAGCTGGGAAGCTGACATCTGAGGCTTGCCTGCGCCTCAGGTGTTGGCTGGGCAGCTGAGGGGCTGAGGGGACTGGGAGATTCTGGAGGCAGGTGTGTGGCAAGGCTGGGCCTGCCTGGGGGTGGACCCAGCCTTGCCACTCGCCAGCTGCCCTGGAAGAGCTGAGGGGACTGTGTGCTGCCATCTTGTGGCTGTGGATGCCACCATCTTTGAAGGTGGGGCAGTCAATTAGCATATTCCATCCTTATTGGCTATGGGCACTGCCATCTTTGCAATGGTGTGAGGGTCAATTCCATATTCCCTCTTTATTAGATAGGATAGGTTTCAGGTGTGGGTTTCTAGGTAGAGAATCTTTAGAAAGATCGGTGTACTTAGAAAAATAAAAACGAGTTCCAGAAAATTAACCAAAAATGCTCACTTTGCACACCATAGTCCTCATGTTTTTACTGCTACTTACCAATAAATATTTTTTAAAGATTCTTGGCATTTATATCTTACTTATTGTAAAATAGTTTGTCATGAGCTGTTTTTAATTTTAAATATAAAATAATATGAGCATTAAAATTAAAAAAAATAGGAAAATAAAACACCCACTAATCTACTATCAATTTAATATTTACCTTTCACATTTGGTTCATCAAAATATTTACATTATTTTAACCAGAGTATTATTTAAATCTAGAATTATATGTATTTCCATATTGCTATATAGTGTCTATGTTTTGTTTAATGCCTATAAACTATTCCATTGAGCAACTATTTCCTAATTTAATTATCACTTCTCCTGTTTTAGCTATTTGCAATGCTTTTAATTTTTATTGTCATTTGAAAAATATCTTAAAGCATAAGACTGTTCCAGAATTTGGATTATTTCCTTAGGCAAAAGTTCCAGAAGGAAATTTACTATACCGAAGGATTTAAATAGTTTTATAGTTCTTAAAACCTAAAGCTGTTGCCTTCTATAAATTTTATACTAATATTCAAAGCATCAGTAATATAGAAGGATAGCAGATTTAACACACACTTGCCAGCATTTATTTTTAAGGCTTTACTAATTAAGTGGATGAAAAATATTATCACATTTTTATTGAACATTTACTTGTTGGATTTTCTCGTTTGTGAATTGGCTGTTCACTTTTTCGTCGATCTTAGAATTGATCCATTTGTTTGGACCCTTTATAAATTAGAGGTGTTCACCCTCAGGCATTTTTTTCCTGTAAATATTTTTCCAGATGAATTTTGTTTTCTTTTGTGTAGAATATACAGTATTATCAGCCAGTTTTTTTTTTTCCTTGTGGCTATTTTTGTTTCTTCTATGCATAGAAAATGAGCATGCTCTGCAAATTTTTTAAAATAAATGATCAATATCTTTCCATTTGATTTGTTAGATTTTGTTCCTTATTTATATTAGAAGTTTAGTTATATAAAAAATTTTATGCAGCCCTAACCGGTTTGGCTCAGTGCATAGGGTCCACTGAAGGGTCCCAGGTTCAATTCTGGTCAAGGGCATGTACCTTGGTTGTGGGCACATTCCCAGTAGCGGGTGTGCAGGAGGCAGCTGATCAATGTTTCTTTCTCATCGATGTTTCTAACTCTCTATCCCTTTCCCTTCCTCAATAAAATATATTTTTAAAAATTTATGCATATTTACTGTGATATGTTCATTTTATTGTTGTTCATTTGCTAATGAATTATAATGTTATTTACCATCTATCCTTCTTTTCCTATCTTAAAGCTATAAAATGATATATTTATCTGCAGTATTTTCTACATATTTTAGTAGCTTTATAGTTGACATATTATGGCATTTTAATATTGCATATTTGATATACAATAAATGCATACACTCAAAATAATAAATATGCAGTCACCCTCCAAAAGCTTCCTTACACCCTTTTGTATTTACTACTTTAGGCCTCTCTTGTTCTTCACAACTTCTTTCTCCCATCCCCAGGCGACCACTAGCCACTACAGATTTGATTGAATTTTTATACTTATTGATTTAATATATTTTATTGATTTTTTTTTTTACAGAGAGGAAGGGAGGAGAGAGAGAAACATCAATGATGATAGAGAATCATTGATTGGCTGCCGCCTGCAAGCCCCCTATTGGGGATTGAACCTGCAACCCTGACATGTGCCTTTGACCGGAATCAAATCCAGGACCCTTCAGTCTGCAGGTGGATGCTCTATCCACTGAGCCAAACTAGCTAGGGCTAGATTGCATTTTTAGAATGCTGCATAAATTGAATCATACAGAATGTACATGTACCCTTTTGTTCTGGCTTATTTTACTCAGCATAAGTATTTTGAGATTCATCCATGTTGTAGTGTGTTTCAATAGTTCATTCATTTTATTGCTGAGTAGCATATACAGATTCCAGATTGTTTATCCATTCTTCTGTAGATGGAGATTTGGTTTATTTCACATTTTTGGCTATTACAAATAAAACTGTTATGAACATTTATGTACAAGTCTTTGTATGGACATATGTTCTCATTTTTCTTAGGTAAATACCTAAGAGTGGGATGGCTGAAGGAATGACATTGCATGTTTAACTTATTAAGAAACTGTCAAACTGTTCTCCAAAGTGGTTGTCTCATATTCCCACCAGCAGTGTATGAGAGTTTCAGTTCTTTTACATTCTCACTCACACATGGTATGATCAATCTTTTCAATGTAAACCCTTCTTACTGGGTGTTTAATGATATCTATTTGTGATTTTAACTTGCATTTTCTTAACAATTAATGATGTTAAGCGTCTTTTCGTGTGCTTATTGGCCATCCAAGTATAAAAGTTTAGGATAATGGTGCTTTCTTGATGAATTCACACTATCATTATGAAATAATCATCTTTTTCTTTGGTAATATTGTTTTCCTCAAAAATCTTTGATTCTAATTTGGCCACTCAAGTTTTATTTGAATAGTGTTGTCATGGTAAATTTTTCTACTCTTTTTAAAAAAATATCACTTATTGATTTTTTTTTTTTTTATACAGAGGAAGGGAGAGGGATAGAGAGCTAGAAACATCCATCAGTTGCCTCCTGCACACCCCCTACTGGGGATGTGCCCGCAACCAAGGTACATGCACTTGACCGGAATCAAACCTGGGACCTTTCAGTCCGCAAGCACACAAGCAGATGCTCTATCCACTGAGCCAAACTGGTTAGGGCAAATTTTTCTATGCTTTTACTGTTAACCTAGTCATGTCCATATTTACACAATGTGCCTTGCAGATTTTGAATTTTTATCTACTCTAACAATCTCTAACTTTTAATTGTAATAACTAGAACTTTTATATTTAGAATAATTATTGATTTGGTTAGATTGAAGTCTATCATCTTACTATTTGTTTTCTATTTGTCCAAACTATTCTTTGTTCTCTTTTTCCTATTTTTCTGCTTTCTTTTGTATTCATTGAAAAATTTTTATTTCATTTTATCTCATTTGTTAGATTATAGCTTATAACTTTTTGTTATTTTAGTGATTGTTTTAGGGATTATAGTATAAATCTTTAACTTATATATTTACATTCAACTGTATGCCACTCATGAAAACTATATCATAGTATACTTATATTTCTCCTGTCCAGGTCTATGTGTGTATTTTCATGATACATTGTTATTACTTTTTTAAAGTTAATCATCTTTTTTAAAAATATTTTTTATTGATATTATTATAGGTATCTCCCATTTTTCCCCATCTCACCCTCCCAGTCCTTACTCACCACTCCAGGTCTTCACCACCCTATAGCCCGTGTCCATGGGCTATGCATATCTTACCTAATAATAGACAAACATGTAAATTGACCATACCTCCACTACACCCACCAGCCAATCAGAGTGATTATGCAAATTAACCCACCAAAGATGGCGGTTAATTTGCATACACAGGTGCCAAGCTAAAGGGGATGCTTGTGTTATCGCCATGGCGACAACCAGGCATTCTGCCCCATGCCCAGTCTCTCAGGCCTCTGGGCAGCTTGGGAAGGCAGGGCCTGAGCAGAAAGAGGCAGCTCTGGGGCTGGGCCGGAGTGGAAAGGCGGTGCTGGCAGCCAGGGAAAGGAAGGCCCATTCTAGCACAAATCTTTGTGTATCGGGCTTCTAGTAAGTACATAAGTTCTTTGGTTAACCTCTTCTCATCCCCCCAACCCCACATCAAGGTATGTCAGTCTGATTCATGCCTCCATGTTTCAGGTCTTATTTTATTGGTCAATTCATTTTGTTCATTAGATTTCACAAATAAGTGAAGTCATGTAATATCTCAGTTTGGCTTATTTCACTTAGCACAATATTTTCCAGGTCCATCCATGCTGTCCCAAAGGGTAAGAGATCCCTCTTTTTTATAGCTGCATAGAATTCCATAGTGTAACTGTCCCTCAGCTTTTTTATCCACTCATCTGCTGATGAGCACTTGGGCTGTTTCCAAATCTTAGCTATTGTAAATAATGCTGCTATGAACATAGGGGTACACGTGTATTCTTTCTAACTGATGTTTTTAGAATATATTTCCAGAAGCAGGATTGCTGGATCAAATGTAAGTTCCATTTTTAACTTTGTGAGGAAACTCCATACTGTTTTCCACAGTGGCTGCACCAGTCTGCATTCTCATCAGCAGTGAACTAGGGTTCCCTTTTCTGCACATCCTCACCAGCACTTGTTGTTTGTTAATTTGTTTATAATAGCCATTCTGACAGGTGTGAGGTGATACCTCATTGTGGTCCCCTCCTGCAGGTGTCTGGGTTCCTGCTGAGCAGTCAGGCATGGTGTCTACAGTAGGAACCCAAACTAGATCAGACAAAGACGCAAAGCCTCCAGAGACCCTCTGCCTGCAGGCGGATTGGACTCAGTGTGGAGTACCTGGAGCAAGCGCCCACAGGTGGGGTGAGAGGTTTTCTATCTGGCAGCTGCTTCTGCCTGGAGGCTGATTGTTATTCTCAGTCTCTTAACAGGCCTCTGAAACGCCCCTGGGAGGGGCAAGGGAGCTTCCAATAGGGTTAGGGCTTTTCCCCAGGCAAAGACCACCTGGATAGCAGAGTTTGCCTGAGAAAGATGCCCTCCGCAGTATGAGGGAATGACTCAGCACAGAAAAGAGGGGTGTCTGCCTTCCATCCTGCAACCCCAAAGCCCCCAACCCTGGCTT
Organism: Pipistrellus kuhlii; assembly: GCF_014108245.1. Lineage (NCBI taxonomy): Eukaryota > Metazoa > Chordata > Mammalia > Chiroptera > Vespertilionidae > Pipistrellus > Pipistrellus kuhlii. Next base: position 8,426,926 of record NW_023425471.1, on the reverse strand, counting down.
CTGCTCACACAGCTCCATTCCAGTCTGCCCTCCCTCTGCAGGAGCCCAAGGTGAGTGGCTGCACATGGCATTTTGTGCTTTGAGAGGGTGCCTGCATTTCCAGCTGCCTCTCCCTGGCAGACAGCACCCCTGCTGCTGTTCACAGCCAGGTGTTATGTGGGGGCCTTTCTCAGTTCTGGTGCTCTCTGCTTGGGGGCCCAGCATGGGAAATTGACCTCAGAGTTCACAGTTGGAAACCACCCCGCCACACACACACAGCTGAGATATTGCTCCTGACCTTGAGCTGCTGTCTGTTGGACCCAGCCAGTGCTTTTCCATCTCCAGCCTTCCTCCCAGTCTCTGTGTGGTCTCCACTTTCTGTCCTTGGTTATCAGGGTTCTCTCCAGCTGGTCCTTAGTTGATTATTCAGTGTGGTTGTTTGTATTTTAGTCATAATTCCAGTTTGGTTTTGGGAGCTTCCACTTTCTCTGCCACCATTTTTAATCTCCCAATTATATTTTTTATTGTGGTAAAATATGCATAATACCAAGCTTATAATGTTAATAATTTTTAAGTATGCAATTCACTGGCATTAAGTCCATTCATGGTGTTGTGCCATCACCACCACTATCCATCTCCAGAAGTCCTTTATCATCCCAGATTGAAACTCTGCGCCCATTAAACGACTCCCTTTTCCTCCATTCCCAACTCCTGGTAACCACTGCTCTACTTTCTCTCTCTGATTTTGACTATTCTAGATAGCTTTTATTAGTGGAATCATACAATATTTGTCCTTTTTGTGTATGGCTTATTTCACTTAGCATACTTTTTTCAAGGTTCATGTTGTAGCATATATTACAATATTGTTACTTTTTAAGGCTGAATTATACTCCATTGTATGTTTATAGCATGTGTTTGTTTATCCATTTACTTGACATTGGGTATTTGGGTTGTTTCTACCTTTTGGCAATGATGAATAATGCTGCTGTGAACCTTGGTGTACAAATATCTGTTTGAGTTCCCGCTCTAAGTTATTTGGGGTATATTCCTTGCCAATGTGGCTCAGTGTTTAAGCATCGGTTTATGATCCAGGACTGTGGTCGGCAAACTGTGGCTCACGAGCCACATGCAGCTCTTTGGCCCCTTGAGTGTGGCTCTTCCACAAAATACCACGGCCTGGGCGAGTCTATTTTGAAGAAGTGGTGTTAGAAGAAGTTTAAGTTTAAGATATTTGGCTCTCAAAAGAAATTTCAATCATTGTACTGTTGATATTTGGCTCTGGTGACTAATGAGTTTGCCGAGCACTGATCCAGGACATCATGGTTTGATTCCTGTTCAGGGCACATGCCCGGGTTGTGGGCTCGATTCTCAGCAGGGAACATACAGAAGGCAGCTGATTGATGTTTCTTTCTCAGTGATGTTTCTACCTCTTTATCCCTCTCCTTTCCTCTCTGTAAAATCAAAAAAATATATATTTTGAAAAATTATTTGGGGTATAGTCCCAGAAGCAGAGTTACTGGGATATATGGCAATGCCATGAAAAACAGGTAATTCTCTTTTGGAAATATTTAACTATTTAAATTGTGATTTTAACTTTTTAAATCTATATTTCTCGTGTAGTTAACAGCTACAGATCTCTGTCAAATATGGATCTCTTAGCGAATATCCATATTTCCAAATGTATATGTGTGAATGCTAACTATGTTCTCAAAGTTGACCTCAAGTAAAAATGTCCGTTTCCAGTGAGTTGTGGATCATCTAAAATTTAACTTGGACATAACAATGAGAAAATATTCAGTCTTCCCATCTGGGAATCTGTCATAATTTTCTATTTACTCGAGTCCTATTTTCAATGTACCAATAAAATCTTTCAGTTTTCTTTATTCAACTTCTACACATCTTGTCTTATATTGATTCCTTTTAAGGGCATTATATTTCTGTTGAAAAATCACTTTAAACTTATGTGTTTTTTTATCTCTATACTAGAGGCCTGGTGCACGAATTCATGCACCAATGGGGTCCCTCACCCTGGCTGGGAGATTGGGCTGAACCTGCTCTCTGACATCCCTCCCCCAGGGGTCTCAGGTTCTGAGAGGGCATGGGCCAAGCTGAGGGATCCCATAGTTGCATGATCGGGGCTAGGGAGGGACTCAGAAGGTTGACAGCAGGGAGGGACTGTGGGAGAGCTACAGGGTGTGTCCAACCTGCCTGGCTCAGTCCTCAGCTGGACCTCAGAAGCAAGCTAACCTACCTGTCAGAGTGTTTTCCCCATGGTGGTCAGTGCACATCATAGTGAGTAGTTGAGCAGTCTTAGCATATCATTATTGAATTATGCTTTGATTGGTTGAACAGCAGACCAGACACTTAGCATATTAGGCTTTTATTATATAGGATTATGTAAGTTCTCGAGTACTGTTGACTACTGAGTATTTATCACATACATTACCTTAATTAAGATTTCATTAAGACTAGAGAATGTTATTTTTAGCTTAGTGTTTTACATTTCAAGGCAATCAAGTCACCTCAAAATAATTTTGTGTATTTTACCTCTATTTCTTTTACATGATTGATTTGCCACATTAATAACATTTTTCAAAATGCTACTATATAAAACAATGAACACAGATATTTGTTGTTGCTGTTCCTGACTTTAATGGGACTTCCTCTAGAAATCTGCTATTAGCTATAATGATGACAGGTTTATAAGGACTATTAATATGTATATATTAATGGGAAATCCTTCACTTCCTTTTTAAAATGCCTTTACATATTCAATTTTAGCAACTGCCTTTCTGCAGCTCTTGTATTATTGACATAATTATATTAATGCGTGTCCTTATATTTTATCATTCCTGCATTCCTGAGATAAGCCCTGCTTTACTGCAATGGGTTATTCTGGTATTATATTGTTATAGTCTCTGTGTTGGCATCTCCTTTAAGGTGTTATTTAATGTGCATTGTTAATTGTGAGTACTCTCTGCGCAAAGCAGAGAGCTTTGTGCTACTCAACATTAGTCTTGAGTGGGGGGGGAATTTATAACAAAAATGGGTGGTGGCCTTATTAAACAGCAAATGACAGTTTTGTTGGTTTTATTTCGGGGTGCTGTATTTTTCTTATCATAGCCCTAAGAGGTTGCATTCCTTGAAATTACAGTCATCAGCATAATTATGGTTGGATGGAAATACAAGGTACAGATACAAATGGGAAACTTGGGTAAAATTATAAAATCATTGAGTATAGGTTTCCACCTGTCCCTTTGCTGCCCCTGCAGGCAAAGAAAACCCAAACAGTAAGTCCTTTTGTTAGGACAGTAACAGACCCCTCTGTGCGGTACCCACATCGGCCTGTCCATACAAACTGGGGGTAATGGGAGGCAGCGGCAAGACATTATTTCAATCTTTAGTATTTTAAAACTACTATCCCAAAACTGAGGCTCACAAAACCACTAGAGAAATGTCTCTAAAAGTGAAAACCTAAACAATTTCACCTTTTAATTCCCCACCACCTTCCATGCTTTCTTATTCCTCTGTGGAAACAGGAATTGGTTTTTTGTTTGTTTTGTTTGTTTTGGTCTTTGTTTTCCCAAAGCCTAGGGCATATTAATCATTCTATAAATGCCTGAATAAATAGAGGAAAATTGGGCTATGATAGGTGGGTAGCAACAAACAGGACTTGAAACACAGCATGGTAGGACGTGAAGCAACTGGGCAATAATTTTTTTTTTTTGCCTATGAAATGAAATAAAATGGGGGAAATATAATTTTCTGTGTTATAACTTTACTTTAGCCAAGTATATTAAATTTAGCTAGTACTTGTGTCCGTTTTCTTATATGGATAATTCAGGAATGTTTTTTATAAAAATAATTCAGATGCAGTTGCTTTTGGCCAGTTGTAGGCAAACTGCAGCTCGCGGCGAATCGCATGCGGCTCACCAGCCGCAGTTTGCCTTTCTGTTGACTAATGAGTTTGCTGACCACTGCTTTTGGCAATTGAAGTTGCAGGGGTAACATCCCTATGGTTGACATAAACCATGGTAACTTCAGCTGGTGATCTCATTATCTGATTACAGCTGTGACCTTGAAGTCATCTCCAGAATGAGCACCTTTGGGAGACTTGTTGCTCACAGGTGGAGCCCATGATTGTAGGAGAGGATTTGCAAAGGTATATATTAAGCCTGTTCTTTTGCTTTTGGCTTTCTCCTGCTATGTTCTATTAGTGCTTCATTTACACTGAGTGGCCAGGTTATTGTGATCTCTGAACACAAAATAATCTGGCCACTCAGTGTATATCCTATATAATAAAAGGCTAGTATGCAAATTGTCCCCTCAACCAAGTTTTCAACCAGCAGGCAGGCCAGCCAACCACCCATGTCCCCTCCCCCTGGCCAGGCTGGCCAGACCCCACCCATGCATGAATTCATGCACCAGGCCTCTAATATATATATATATATATATATATATATATATATATATATATATATATATATATATATATATATAATGCATTCAGAGATCATAATAATCTGGCCACTCAGTATAGTTTGTAATCAGGCAGGAAACTATGTGAGACTGATTTGAGTTCTACACACAAAGTACTCATCCAATATTGCTTTACCAGGTGGTCAGTGGGAGAACACCAGTGGACTAGAATGCACACTGTTTCACAGAGATTTCTGGCACTGTGTTGAGTTGAATCTGAGAAAATTCTCCTTAAAAAGAATTCCAGATTGATCTTGTGAAACTCATTATGTTTCACCCACATCTTTGAAAAAGTGACATGTTTGCCCTTGCTGTGTAGTAACATTTATTTTTAGAAAGTAAGCTTGAAACAAGTTTTATTCATGGATTTTTCACTCTGGTTCTCAAACACTAGTCCATGGCCCATGAAACATCTCCATTAAAATTATGTACATTAGAAAGCTATTTTAAACAATCATTTCTGAGGTGGGACATTGGGATAAATATACTTTTTTAAATGCGTTACTAAGTTTAAAGTCCACATAACAAAATTCACCATTTGAACCATATTATTATTTTTAAATTGTATTTATTGTTGAGAATATTACAGATGTCCCCCACTTTTTCTCCCTTTGACCCCCTCCACTCAGCTCCCACCATTTGACCAATTTAAACTGTGCAATTGAGTGGGATGTTTTGAGTAGTCACAATGTTGACAACCACCACCATCTAATTCTAGAATATTTCTTTCACCTCTAAAAGAAACTTTATACCTCCAAATTCCCTCCTCCTCTCATCTCCTAGCAATCACTAGTCTACTTTCTGGCTGTATGGATTTGCCTGTTATGGTCTTTCCCATAGATGGAATCATACAATATATTATTTTGAGTGTGTCTGGCTTCATCACTTAGCATAAAGTTTTGAAAGTTCATGCTGTAGCATGTATCAGTATTTTATTTTTTTTGATAGCTGAATAATATACATTGTGTATATACACCATATTTTGTCCATTCATCAGTTGTTTTACTTTTTTAGCCTCTTGCAACTGTTTATCGCTTCTTCTGCATTATGAACTCCAGAAACACACTTCCATGAGTCTACAGTAGTTGTGTTTCCTACATGGCCGTGAGGCTCCCAATTCACTTGTGTTCAGTTGCAACAACAAAATATATATATAAAGCTACTTCTCTTCCCTGGTTTCCCCCACAAAAGTCTCTGCTCCATGCAAATTACCATCTGTAAGCTAATTCTGAAGTGGTTAATGGCAAGAAGCAGAACCCTTGGCATGGGTTTTAAAACAGGGTTTCAGGTTCAAGATGTTTTGTGAGAGCTGTGTGACACAGCAGTGTGTTCTCCCTAATGCCTTGGTCGGCAAACTGCTGCGCCAGCCACATGCAGCTTTTGGGCCCCTTGAGTGTGGCTCTTCCACAAAATACCACGGCCTGGGCAAGTCTATTTGGAAGAAGTGGCGTTAGAAGAAGTTGAAGTTTAAAAAATGTGGCTCTCAAAAGAAATTTCAGTCATTGTACTGTTGATATTTGGCTCTGTTGACTAATAAGTTTGCCAACCACTGCTAAGGGATCCAGCAAAGTCTTTACCTTCAGTTTCTATAACAAGCATGTAGGGCATGTTGAGAGAGTACAGAGTAACTCCTAAATGCAAAGCAAATCTGTGCCACTTGATTTGTTGTAAAACCATAACTTGTTTTCCATTGATTTCCAGCCTAGCCACAAACATTCTTCACACTTTCCCTCAACACTAGCCATCCCTCCTCAAAAAAAAAAAAAAAAAAAAAAAAAAAAAAAAAAAAAAAAATTGTGTGATGCCTTTCTTTTCAACAAACTCTGATTCCAATTGTTCATAGGAGGAATGACTAGGGAAAGAGTTCACATTTCTAGAATGCCAGGATTCTAGGAAAGGGACGATTGTTCTCAAAGGATTGTGGACAAACTGCAACAATCTGTTAACAGGCAAATGTTTCCCATAGCTTACAAAAGATCCTGAAACATTCCAACCCTTAGCAGTGACTGTGAGAAACCAGAAAGTACAATATTTTTCAACACCAGAGGTTTTCATTTCTTTAATTAAAAGCTTACATTTCTGTAGCCTAAACTCCTTGGGATTTTTTTTTCTCATTTTTGTTTCAAGCCCTGGACAATCTGTGCTAGCTTGTTTAGCTCTTCTGCAAAGAAGGAAAAAAATATTGCTAATATTGGTTAAATTGGGAATAACACCAAAACCGAAGCAGGTTTTTTATTTTCTTTCCTCTTTTAAGCAGTTTGCAGAAATCTTAACCAGGAGTGCTCCCATGATGACACATCAAGATTTTACATACCAAGATTTCAAGAAACATAGCAGGTACACATTGAAAGCTGGAAATGTCACACAGAAAGAATATGGCAAATCCCAACAGAGCTTTGTCATTGTTAAGCCCTAGAGTTGGCCTATGTATACATCCTATGTAATAAAGCACTAATCCGCTATTCATGTCTTACTGCTAGGGGGACTTACTTCACCAGCTACAAGAAGTTTGTTCCTTAGAAAGCCATTGCTATAAATGGCCTATGAAATGGATTCAGACATTCAAGGTAAAAAAAAAAAAAAAAAAAAAGAGAGAAATGCAATTAAATATTTTCAGCAGATTGGCTAAGCCCTCATCAGTGACTACAGATAGACACAATTTGGGAAATTCTGCCATTTTTTACCCTCTCCCTTAATACATTTTCAAGTGACCTTTAATGCTTGAAATGCCTATCAACCCTGAGTAGAATTGGCATTATTTGGCAATGTTAAACCATTTTCTTAGTTAGCTTAATGAATGCCAGAGATTTTCATTTCAGAAAGAAACTAGGTGGATAGTTTTTCCTGACACTAGCAGTGGATGACATATATAACATTAGAGGCCCAGTGCACAAAATTCATGCACGGGTAGGGTCCCTAGAGGCTGCCAGGGTGCCTCCCTTCCCGGCCCTGCCCCCTGGTCAAACTCCTGGTCAAGGGAACAATTTGCATATTAGGCTTTTATTATATAGGGTGTGTACATTGGTATATACCATTGCCTTACATTTGGGGTTGACATACAATGAAAATGACAAAGATTAGATTATCTGTCAAAGTAAGTAATTATACATTGTTTTCTCCTGATTTTTTTTACCCACGCATTGAAAATTAAGTGGAAATAAACATTTTAGTTCAAATTGGGGGAGGCAAGGTGCAGAAAAAGAACACTGTGTTACAGGCAGGAACTCAGCATGTGCAGTCTGAAACTGACTCAGTGCTCTGTCTTTAGCTGTGTTTGGAACGCCTGCCTGCTGTGACCCCCAGAGCTCCCCTGTGTGCAAATGCCATCTCTCCTCACCTGCTCCCTTGTTTCTCTCCCATCGCACCCTTGCTTTTCCTTCATCTCAATATAGACCCTTGACCTTCCTACCTCAGGGAGGACAGAATAAATTCCAGGGCTGTGTTTTACTGTAAAGGTGTGAGATAAGGCTTGCCTTGGCACTGGTCAACTGGTCAAGGTCACCTTGTTGCCTACCCTGCTTGATCAGTGCTCTTTTGTGAACAATAATAGTAAATGCTACTATATCAGCTCCTACTTAATCGGGAAGGGGCAGGAGGGAGCTCTAAATAGCAGATCTATGGAGAAACCCAATGGGAAAATAGTGTTCTCTCCAGAAAGCATTTTTTCAGGCCCTGTGCTACTGAAATCAGCTATTTTGCCTTGAGAAAAATGTCCTTTTTAGTTATGTACAAGAGCTGTTCTGCCATGAATGGAGAAGTGTCTTCAAATTCCAGCAATGCCACCACATGATTCTTCACTTGCTCAATAATGCTGGTTATCCTGCAGAGTTGCTTCTAAAATATATTCTGAGATTGCCACTGAAATGCAGTATTTGTCACTATCAATGGTACAGTAAAGACGTACCCCAATGGATAGTACAAGGAAAACACTGGCCTTTGAAACTAGAGTATATTGAGTGATTACAGTGGTGTGCATTTAGGGAATACCAAAGAAGTGAAAATGTATCAAACTGTGTGAGTGCCTTCCACTTGGGTGAGGAGGCAAAATATATACAAACTAGAGGCCTGGTGCACAAATTTGTGCACAGTTGGGGTCCAGCCAGCCTGCCCCAGTGGTGGCCCATAGGGCCAGGCTTGTGGGGGGGGGAGAGGCCGAGGTCAGTTGGTTGGCCAGCCCCACCCCAATCAGGGTGTTGGAGGCTGATTGGGGGCAGTGCCAGTAGAGGGAGGGGCTGTGGGAGGTTGGCCAGCCAGTCCCACCCCCAATTGGGCTGTTGGGGCCAATTCGGGGCTGGATCAGCCTGGGGGGGAGGGGTGCCGATCAGGGCCCAGATCAGGCTGGTTGGCTGCTGCAGTTCAGTCATAACCACTGGTCGTTCTGGTTGTTCCACTGTTTCCATGCTGGGCTTTTATATATATAGATGGAAACCAGCAAAACTTTACAAAGCAACAAATAGAATAACATGTTATAACTTGTGTATTAACCTCATCAGATGACAATAAGAATTTATTTCTCCGTGATTTAGCTGTAGTTTGGCTGATGTAGGCTGAGTCCAGCTTGGCTTGGCTCCAGACCATAGGTTGGATTTAGACCCTTTACACTTGTCTGTCATGTTTGTAAGGAAAGATACATGGACATGCTCTTCTTATGGTGACAGAGATCACAAGCTCCCAGAGAAGAAAGCAAAACAAGCAATGCCTCTTAAAACATAGTCTTGAAAGAGCACACAGTCAGATGTGGCAATATAACAATGACTAAAGCAGATCACATGGCCACATCCAACAGTAATGAGGCATGGACGTGTACTCCTCCCATGACATAGGGAGGGGAGGAAGTGAATAATTACTAAAAACATACCCTAACCTACCAAAATGATATTGATTTTTCAGTACAGAATGAATAGGGAACTTAGAGGAATATGCATGGTAGGTGGGTTAGAGCAGGAGTTTTGGGAAATCTAGGAATTGCAGATGCATTCTTCATATTTATGGTTATAATCTATGACTCCAGGCCTATCCATAAACTGTCTATAAAATTTTTCATGGTTTGTTCAGTCAGCAAGAAGCTAAGTTAACAGTTTTCTCATCTTCAATGAAGAGGGAGAAGATGCAATCAGTTTTCTAAACCAGAACATATTTGAAAGAAAATGTGTTCTTTCATCATAAAATTAGTGTCTAGATATTTTTCACTGGTATTTTTATGGAGAAGTTTTCTGGTAGTTTAAGCTGTTTATGAATGCCTTCTTTAGTACACTTGCTAAGCTTCCAAGTTGCATTACCTGGATTAAAATTTGTGTTCTTTTACCACCACTCTGGCCCTCTAAGCTAGTCCTCCCTCCTCCCTGAAATTTATTTGCACTTGATACAGTCTGACTAACTTATCCATGGATGGTTATGTAGGGAAATATTTCTCTGATATTGTCACATATCTAGATTATCTCCATTTGCCTGTTTGGGGTATATGTGCTCTGTAAGTCTCCAGTATGTAGTTTAGAATGAGTTTGTGTGCAAGAAGGAGGAAGAAGATCGTGGACAAAAGCTTTCAGTCTTCCCTTTAAATAGCTGTAATAGGATTAATTCATCTGTATGTCAATTAAAATTAATTAGCAAGAGGAAAGGTCCAAATGTGTGAAATTGTACTTTAAGAAATTCCAACTATATCTCTCGTTAGCTATTTGACCTTGGAAAGACACATTCTCTGGGATTCAGATTTTTCTCCTATAAAAATAGAGAGATTGGACTAGGACTTTAAAATATTCATGCTGTTTCTTTCAAACTCAAGCAGTAATATTTTAAATTCTAGGTTGAGGTTAACATACAATAAATATAGGGAGCAAAGGCTCCAAATTGATCTAGGGAGAAAAAAACAACAACAGCAATGAACATAATCAAGATTCTGCCATTGAGAATGCAAGCTCAATGCACAGAATAAGGGAGTTCAAGAAACATAGGCAGGCATACGAGGCCGCAGTTTTGAGGTGGGCTACTTGGCCCATCCTGGCATCTGGCCTGTTCATCAGTGTTCTGATGCTAAAGCTCAAAGCTGCTCCCAGAAAAACATTAGCTTCAGCACCATTGGCAAGAAGATACTGAATAATAGGGCTCTGTAACTGACCAAGTTATTCATCTCACAAATTGGTAGTTCAGAGATGATGCTTTAAGTCTCTAGTTGACCATAGCATAGACAATGACCCTTTTTATCTATTAGAAAGCTTTACTTCCTTGTTGTTAGATTTGTATAGGTTGTATCTTTGAGTCTCCCCAGAGTTATGATTTCGCAAAGAAAGAAGATAGTTCCACTATATCCTTGAAGTGAGTTAGAAAATATTTACCACTGGGAACTCCTTAATTGGATCTTCAATATAAACCATCTGCATTTGGGTTCCTTTAATAATTATAATGATTCCATTTTTAAAACAAAATTCATAAAATATTCTGCCATTCAGTATACGACTGTTTTCTTGCAGAAAAATCCAAGTTATGTGATATATGAAATGGTATTGATTTTGCATACTATACTAGTATGATATTAATGAATCACTGCTAATTTTGTGATTGGAAAGAAGAAGGAATCATATTCAAGGTCATTTTTAGGACTTTTATCCAGAGATATGAGACAGTGCTCCAAATTCCAGGACTCTATATAATGACAGGAGAAAAGCAATGACCAAAGACTTATGAAACATAAGTAGTTGCTGGTTTTCTCTGAACAGAATTGCCTCTTTTTTTGTATTTGAGACTTGTCTTTAAAACATCCTGTATGTTAAGGTCAGTGATGATTAATTTAGAAACTGTGAATGTTAATTGAAGGCATGGTTTCAGAAGAAACCTTTTAAACATTTGGCTCATGCTGGTTAATTAGAAGGGCAAAAATTACTCCATTGTATAAATATAGAGAGAGTTTCTTCTTCCCAGTAATGCAAATACATATCTGTTTGGGTTGTATAAAGAAAAAAGAGAAAGTCATTAGAAGAAATAGGTAAGGTGACATTAACTTTGAGGTGAGGTTTTTAATTATTTTCAATATTAGACTTTATGAAGCTAACCTGGTCCTCATCCAACAGAGATAAGAGCCAAAGTTATAAAACTATGCATTTTTTTTTTTTTAGGTAAATGCAAACCTAATGTCAAAAATGTTTTAGGATTTCTCCTGCCATAACTGTTGGTCCAAGCAATCAATGATATAACCTACAGAACACCACAATTGGGCAAGTCTTGGAAGTATCAATTACTCAGTTGAAGCCATTTATTGTTGGTTTGATGAAACCTATAATTTAAGAGTTTTTCCAAAATTGCCCTTGCTTCCCTTTCAAATAGCCTAAGATAGAAGGCACTTATGAATAGCTAAGGTTTTGAATCAAGTTTTCAAATCTTTGCCAAATATTTGTCATGAGCTAGAGACCATCTAAATAACAAAAGGGAAAGTATATCAAGTTGAGGGATTTGCAATATGTTAAAGTATTACATTGTGTGCGAGCAAAAGGAAATGCACTCACATGGGATTTGTTACACTCACATGGGAAACCCCTGGGATACTTCCTAGGAAAACTGGTATATCCCAATGACTCAGTGTGTTCCCTGTTCACCACCCCATCCTAAAGAGGTAAAGACTGTTACAGTTAGCACTGAGAGCAACAGAGACAATGAGAACACCCTAAGGACATCATGGCTGTAGTGCTACAGTGATGGGGCTAATGATATGATTATGAATTGATTAATTGTATTCTGGGAGAGTAATGTTTTCTTCTTTTCTCTTTGCTTCTGTCATTGGCACACTCTGAATGCCTGGTTTCCAAGGAGAGACCCTGTCAAAATCATTGGAATGTCCCAACTTGTCATACATAACTAGAGATAATGGTTAAGAACCAATTTTTGTTTTAGTCTGATTTTGTTCATTTTAATTTACAATTATATAGGCATCGGCATTGAGTAGAAGACATAGGACTTACCCATTTCTATCTTCAATATAAGTGGAGCATGGAACCTAAACCTCATGATTTTTCGCTGTTATATTGAAATCTATGTACTAGCATTAAATTTTTGACAAAATATTTTTAAATCTTTATTGCTAAAAATATTAGATATGTCCCCCCATTTCCCCATTGACTCCTTCTAACCTGCCCCTGCTCCTTGCCCCAGGTGTCCACTACACTATTTGTCTGTGTCCATGGGTGAAGCCTATATGTATACACGTTCTTTGGTTGACCTCTTCCCACCCACCCACATTTGCCTTCCCTCTGAGATTCAAGGAAAGTCTGTTCCCTGCTTCTATGTCTCTGAATCTGTTTTGTTCATTAGATTCCACATATGAGTGAGATCATGGTATACTTATCTTGCTCTGACTGGCTTATTTCGCTTAGCATAATACTCTCCAAGTCCCTCCAGGATGTCCCAAAGGGTAAGAGATCCTTCTGTGTTTACTGCCGCATAGTATTCCATGGTATAACTATACCGCAGCCCTTTCATCCACTCCCCTACTGATGGGCACTTGGGCTGTTTCCAGATCTTAGCTATTGTAAATTGTGCTGCTATGAACATAGGGGCACATACATCTTTTTGATTGGTGTTTCAGGTTTCTTAGGGTATATTCCTAGAAGTGCGATCACTGAGTCAAATGGCAGTTCCATATTTAATTTTTTGAGGAAACACCATAATGTTTTCCACAGAGGCTGCACCAGTCTGCATTCCCACCAGCAGTGAATCAGGGTTCTCTTTTCTCCACATCCCCACCAGCACTTGTCATTTATTGATTTGTTGATGGTAGCCATTCTGACAGATCTGAGGTGATAACTCGTTGTTTCAATTTGCATCTCTCTGATGGTCAGTGACTTTGAGCATTTTTTCCTATGTCTCTTGGCCTTCTGTATGTCCCCTTTGGAGAAGTATCTATTTAGGTCCTTTGCCCATTTTTAAATTGAATTGTTTGCCTTCCTTCTGTTAAGTTGTATTTTGAATATTAACTCTTTATATCAGATGTATCTAAAATTTTGACAAAATATTTTATAATATTCATTATTTTACTTAAGAAAATATATAGAAAAATAAATATACTTTAAAACTATATATTTAAAATTCCGACAAAATATTTTTACAATATGCATTATTTTGCTTATTTAATAAAATATATGGAAAATAAATGTACTTTAAAACTATATATTTAAAACATACCTATTAAAATCACTATTTGTTATATATATTTGTATGTATTTTAAAAGCTCAATTAATACTAGAAAAATTTTCACAGATTTTATTCTTTCAATAATATCATTAAAGCAAAATATCTTGTGAAGAGGGGAAAAACAGTAGAGCATTTTATTTCATTGTGATTCTCATTTTCTATAATTCAATACATGATATATAGGAATTAAAATGAACTTGGTATTAGTAATAATTGATTTTCTTATTCAAATAAATTCATGTAATATATCAACAGATTTTTGTTCTTAACTCAAGTAGGAAATATTTTTTAATTTTTAATTTATTTTTATTTTTATTTGATTTATTTATTTTTCCATTTTTATTAAGGTATTACATGTGTACATATCTTCCCATTGACTCCCTCACCCCACTCCCATACATGCCCTCACCACCCAGTGTTTTGCGTCCATTAGTTATGCTTATATGCATGTATACAATTCCTTCTGTTGACCTCTTATATCCCCCACCTCTCCCTAACCTTCCTGCTGTCATTTGACAGCCTGTTTGATTCTTTACTGCCTCTGTACCTATCTTTTTGTTCATCAGTTTATAATGTTCTTTATTATCCACAAATGAGTGAGATCATATGGCAAATACATTTTGGTGGGTTGTATACAAGCCATGAATAAATAGAGGATAAAAATTTCTGTACAAGATCCTCCCCTTTTTGTGCCTTAGAGATAGAGACATCAAGGTAGACCATGGGTAATGAATAGGTTCTCATATACACCTCACATCACTGGAACTACACTGCACTCATATACATATCTAAATTATTTTCAGTGAATCACCTAGGTAAGCAATATGAGAGGAAGCTGTAGAAAAGGAACATTTATTTCAGTAAATAATTATACTGAAAGCATGTGCTTTGTCAAACATATTTTTAATTCATCATAAAATATTTCTGAGAACATACGTGTATTCATAAATCCTGTCAAGGGAAATGTATGCTTATTTTAAAAAAGCATTTGCAATTATTGCTGAGTGTTTGTGCTGTTTCATGAGTAATGGAAAAATAACTGTACAAATATTGATGTGGCCAAATGAAGGTAACTTTGAGCAGAATAAGTAACCATAGCAACTCATCTTTTTTACCCTGAAATTGTAGAAAAATTCAACCTGACAATGATATCAAAAAACATACTCCTGCCCAAGTATTATTTAATTTTATATTATGTACTAGAGGCCTGGTGCACAAAATTCGTGCATAGGTAGGGTCCCAAGGCCTGACTAGTGATCAGGGCCGATTTGGGCCTTCCTTCCCCTGGTTGCCAATTGCCAACTGGGGCCTTCCTTCATTCCATGCCACCCCATGGTGATAGGTGCACATCATAGCAAGCGGTCAAACTCCCTAGGGGACAATTTGCATATTAGCCTTTTATTATATAGTATGCTCAGTAGAATTCTTCAGTTAGTCTACATTTTTAAAATGCTTTTCCCATATAATTTTATGGGAAAAAGGAAAAGATCTGTGGGTTCATAGGTCAATGCTCAACCACTGAGCCACACCAGCAGGGCCTAACAAATATATTTTTCATGAAACATTATATAAAGATACCTTTTCATTTCCCTTATTTAATTTTAAAGTTGGAGAATAAATATTTTAGAGGTAAAAAGTAATATAAACTAAAAATCTAAAAGAGGTATTTTTGCTACTTTAAATATGCTAGTTCACATAGACTTATTTATTTCTTGTTAATTTAGTGTGTATTGGTAGGGGGGTGATTTATCTTTTCAGCCTTCATATGTATTCATTTATATATTTCAGGATTAGTCATAACAAGGCTATGGAAAAAGCAAATCCTAATTATATGACACATACAAATTAAACTTTAATATACCATATGCTCTGTAAATTTGAATAAGATTTATACTATTAAAATGCTTGCCCTATTAAGACAATAGCATCCATCCCTAACTGGTTTGGCTCAGTGGATAGAGCGTCAGCCTGTGGACTGAAGGGTTCCAGGTTCAATTCCAGTCAAGGGCACATGTGGGCTCAATCCCCACTGTGGAGCGTGCAGGAGGCAGCCAATCCATGATTCTCTTTCATCATTGATGTTTCTATCTCTCTCTCCCTCTCCCTTCCTCTCTGAAATCAATAAAAATATATTTTCTTAAAAAGACAATGGCATTCAATGTGAAGAGAATTGCAGAAAACACAAATGATAGGAAAGCATAAAACTTGTTGAGTGATTATGAGGGAGCTTTTGTGTCTAGGCCAGAGGATTTGCATGAGGTAACAGTAAGATGGAAAATTGGAAAGAGACTTTAGAGACAAATTGTGAAATTATTGTCTTACAAAATTAGAAAAATCTGAAAGGTCATGTATTTCTATTTTCTCTGATGTATAAAATACCTCTCCAGAATCACTAATAAGTGATCATTCTGTCTGTTATACCTCCTCAGTCAGTGAATGCATGGCTTCAGAGGCAACGAACTCATTTCATTATTTGCCAGCTCTAATGATGAAAACTTCTTCCTTGTGTCAGAACTGTCATTTCCATCATTGGTCTTAGTTTTATCTCTGAAATGCCAAATAATCTTTTGACAATTCTTTTGAATGTGAAAAATCATTAAAACAATAATCCAATATGCATGTGTGATTTGTGGCAGTCATATTTCATTAGCTCTGACAATTTGATCTTTGCCCAAAAGAGCTTTATATGCTTAATTAACAAACACATACATATTTTTTATTACATGTCAGGTACACTTAGTAATATACATATGCTAATTTATTCTGTACTACCTCTCTATGAGGTATGTACTGTTATCACTCCTTCATTAGAATTTTTTAAAATTTTTAATGTATATTTTTATTTATTTCAGAGGGGAAGGGAGAGGGAGAGAGAAATAGAAACATTAATGATGAGCTGAAACCAGTTTGGCTCAGTGAATAGAGCATTGGCCTGCAGACTGAAAGGTCCCAGGTTCTGGTCAAGGGCATGTGCCTTGCTTGCAGGCACATCCCCAGTGGGGGGTGTGCAGGAGGCAACTGTTTCTAACTCTCTGTCCTTCTCTCTTCCTCTATGTAAAAAATCATATATATATATATATATATATATATATATATATATATATATATATATATGAAACATCAATGATGAGAGAGTGGAAGGAATGGGGAGAGACAGAGAAACATCAATGTGAGAGAGACACATTGATTGATTGGTTGCCTCCCACATGCACTCGGACCAGGGCCAGGGATCAAGCTTGCAACCCAGGTATGTGCCCTTGACCAGAATCGAACCTGGGACCCTTCAGTCTGCAGGCTGACTCTCTATCCACTGAGCAAAACCAGCTAGGGCTTAAAATTTTTTAAATTGCAGTTGATGTACAATATTATATTAATTTTAGGTATACAAAATGGTGCTTAGACATTTATATAACTTATGAAGTGCTCATCCCAATTAATATCCATCTGACACCATACATAGTTATTACAATATTATTGACTGTATGCCATATGCTGTTCTTTACATTTCTGTGACTGTTTTGAAAATTGGTAATCTGTACTTAATTCCTTCCCTTTCTTCACCTGTATTGCCAATTCTCCTCCACCTGGGAACCAATGGTTTGTTCTCTATCTCTATGAGTTTCTTTCGGTTTTCTTTATTTTGATTTTGTTGTTGTTGTTTTCAGATTCTACATATAAGTGAAATCATAGAGCATTTATCATTATCTATTTGACTTTATCTATTTGACTTATTTCACTTAGCATAGTACCTTAGAGGTACATTCATATTATCATAAATGGCAAGATTTATTTCTTTTTTATGACTAACATTTCATTATATATATGTACCACTTCTTTATCTATTTATCTATAGTGGGAAACTTAGGTTGCTTCCATATCTTGGATATTGTAAATAATGCTGCATTGAACTTGGGATGCATATATCTTGTCTAATTAGTATCTTGGAATTCTTTGGATAAATAACCCAGAAGTGGAATCACTGGGTCATAAGGCAGTTCCATTTTTAATTTTTTGAGGAAACTCAACACTGTTTTCCATAGTGGCTATGCCAATCTGCATTCCCACCAATAGTGCATGAGGGTTCCCTTTTCTTCATATCTTTGCCAGCACTTTATTGATTTATTGATGATAGCCATTCTAACAAGTGTGAGGTGATATCTCATTGTGTTTTTAACTTGCATCTCTCTGATGATTAGTGACTTTGAGTATCTTTTCATATGTCAGTTGACCATCTCTATGTCCTCCTGCAGAAGTGTGTATTCAGGTCCTTTGCCCATTTTTAATCAGATTGTTTGTTTTTCTTTGTGTTCAGTTGATGAATTCCTTATATATTTTGAATATTAACCACAAATTGGATCATAATTAGTGAATATCGTTCTCCCATTCAGTATGTTGAATCTTCATTTTGTTGGTGGTTTTCTTCCTGTGCAAAACCTTTTTAGTTTGATGTCATATTTGTTAATTTTTTCCTTTGTTTCCTTTGCTCAAGGATACATATACAAAAATACTTATTATGCCGCAGCGTTGGTGGTATAGTGGTGAGCATAGCTGCCTTCCAAAAATACTTATTACTAAGAGTGATGTCAGAGTTTATTGCCTATGTTTTCTTCCAGTACTTTTATAGTTTCAGATCTTATATTTAAATATTTACTCCATTTTGGGTTTATTCTTGTATATGGTCTAAAAGAGATATCCAGTTTCATTCTTTTTCATCTATCTGTCCAGTTATCCAAACAGCATTGATTGAAGAGACTGTCTTTACTCCATTGTATATTATTACAACCTTTGTCATAGAATAATGGACCAATTGTAGGTATGAGTTTATTTCTGGGCATTCTATTCTGTTGCATTGATATATATTTGTTTTTGTGCAAATGCCATGCTGTTTAGATTACTGTATCCTTATATAGTATAGTTGGTATTCAGTAGCATAATACCTCTAACTTTGTTCTTCTTTCAAAAGATTGCTGTGGCTATTCAGGGCTTTTTGTGGTTCCATATAAAATTTTGGATTATTTGTTCTAATTCTGTGTCTCCCCATTGCCCAAAGTGTTCATCACTCATTAACACATACTGTATTAGATGTTTTTGCTTTTCTTTCTCACTTCTCCATTCTTTGCTGGGAATCACTTCCTAATTGGGTGCTCAAACCTTAGTTTGAGGGTCTTATTTCTAGAGAACTCTGATAGATACTGATTTAGAACACTTTAGTGTTTTAAATAAGTTTGCCTCTATATAGGCAAACTTATCTACAGATAGACCACTGCCTGTGAAAACAACCCTGACTCAGTTTTTCTTGCTGGCACTTGGCAACTGTATTTGTGACTAAGTGTATAATCTTTATAAATGCATCTATTTCATCATCTGTTATTATCACCAAAGTTTTCTATTTTATTTATTTATTTTTTATCTTTTCACTTTGTCTCACTCAAGTCACAGGAGCACTCTGCTTGGCAAACCTAGATTCTGTGTGGTAGTAAGATAGGCAGTGATCTTTGTTCTTCTTAATTTCCCTATTATCAACTCATCCCATAAATTGGCCCTTTCTTCACCATTGCCTCTGTTAAAATTAAGTCCTATCAGCTAGTCACACAAATATCTCCTCAACAATCAATCCCTTACCCTCACAGATACACTCACAGTGTTAAAACTCACCATTCCTTGACAACCTCAGTTGCTACACCACCCCCTTCAAATCTCTACCTCACTCTCTCTCTCCATCTCAGTCCATCATCTACACTGCTGCCAGAGTATTTATTTATCACCATTGTCAATTTGATTGTATTGTATTCTTGTCTTAAAACCCTCTAGGGGTTCCAGAGTACCTGGAGAACTGTCTTTACTCCTTAGCATAAAGCACAACATCCTTCATCATCTGGTTCCAGACCACCTCTGTAGACTTGTCAATGTCCACACTCAACTTGCGCTCTCCTCTGGCATGGTAAGCCATTTTCATTTCCCTGAACACATGGTGACCTTTTAAAGGCTCTTCCAAGTATGCCTGAGTCTAAAAGCTTGTCTTCTTTCCCCTATGCTATGATTCCTCCTATGCATGATTTCCCAAATGCAGCTTTAAGCAAAAGTTTTCTGGGAGTGAGAATGAGAAGAAAGGAAATATTATTTCAAGCCCTTTACCAAATAATTTCAGCACTTCACATGAGGAATTTCTGAGTGCAACAAAAATCTGGGTGAGTAGATAAAATAACTATATAAATAAAATGCACACCTTTTAGGTAACATTGGAAGATTGCCCTGCAGGTTAAATGGCTGAGTTCATTGTCACGTTCATCACAGCTAGCCATCTATAATTAAACAGCGGTGCCAGTGGGCACACATTCATCATCTCTAAAGAAAAGGAAAATCACCTTTATAAATCTCAAAATATGGGATATTAAGTTTGTTTTTATAAATACAACAATTTGTGCTAAAATCCTACCTTAGAGTAATATGCAAATTAACCATCACTCTGCTCAAGCCACGCCCACCAGCCAATCAGAGTCAGTATGTAAATAACCCCAGCCAAGATGGCTACAGCCACAGAGAGCAGTTGAGAGAGGCTTGGGTTTCCCTGGCAATGGAAGCTAAGCTATGCATACTCCCTGGCCAGCCTAGGCCTCCACTCAAGGCTACAAAGTTTCAATTATAGAAGATACACAAACCCCAACAGAAATGGCGGCAGCCACAGAGTGAGCAGGAGGCTTGACTCTGCTCCAGGCTACAAAGTTTCAATCGTAGAAGGTAAATAAATTCCAGATACCAGGGCCTTGGCTTGGGTCACTGGGGGCATGGCCGGCCTGAAAACCACCACAGGCCCCTCACCCAGGCTGCCCCACGTCCCAAGGGAACCCTCACCCTGATCTGGGAGACCCTTCAGGACAAATCAGTTGGCCCCCACCCATGCACCAGGCCTCTATCCTATCAAATAAAAGAGTAATATGCACATTGACCATCACTCCAACACAAAAGATGGCTGCCCCCATGTAGTCAAAGATCCTGCCCCCATGTGGACATGAGATGGCCACCACAAGATGGCCAGCAGGGGAGGGCAGTTGGGAGGCACCAGGCATGAAAGGAAGGGCAGATGAAAGAAACCAGGACTGCAAGGGAGGGCAGTTGGAGGCAATCAACCCTGCAGGGGAGGGCAGTTAGGGATGACCAGGCCTGCAGAGGAGGGAAGTTGGGGGCAAACAGGCTGGCAGGGGAGCAGTTAGACATCAATCAGGCTGGCATGGGAGTGGTTAGGGGTGATCAGGCTGGCAGGTAGAAGTGGTTAGGGGCAATCAGGAAGTCAGGCAGGCAAAAAGTTGGGAGCCAGCAGTCCTGGATTGTGAGAGGGATGTCCAACTGCCCATTTAGACCCGATCCCAGTTTAACATCCCTCAAGGTGTCCCAGATTGGAGAGGGTGCAGGCTGGGCTGAGGGAAACCCCCATACCCTGTGCACAAATTTCATGCACCGGGCCTCTAGTATGATCATAAAGTAACTTCCACTTAATCTGAATCCAATTCCCAAGATTCAGAGTTTACTCATGTAATTAAAAAAAACCTAAGTTTTTTTTTTCCTTGCTAAAAGCAAAGGAAAATAAACTCTCAACAATTTAAATATCTTTTCAGCTTAAACAAGTTTGGATTTTTATTGGCATTAGTAAATTATGTATTATTAAGGGCACAATCAAATTATCACAAATATATCTAGATGTTCCATCCCAGTTCACACCTTTACCTCATGTAATTCTCACTCTCATTCTCTTGATTGGTTGTTGATAATAAATCTCCTTAATACAATTCCTCTTTAGAAGTGCTCTATGTAATTTTCTTAAATTCTCTTGCAATCTCTTGTTCTAGCCCCTTACCCCCTTATCTCAAGTACCAAAAATACTCTTTCTCCCTGAAATAGCAAACAGCTCCCGAGATATCAAATTTCTAAAAAGAAACAGTGGAGAACTGACTAATTGATATTTCTTAGTCACATTTTAAGTATTGGCTCTGTATATATTTAATTATCTAGGCCTGCAGTTGGACTACTTCTTTCTATGAAAGGCCAGATAATAGTAATATTTTAGGCTTTGTAGGCCATGCAATCTCTGTTATAACTACCCACCTCTGCTGTTGTGGTACAAAAGCAGATGTAGACAATACATAAAGGACTGAGTATGTCTTTGTTTCAATAAAACTTTATTTATAAAAACAGGTAGTAAAAATATTTAGGCATGACCTATAGTTTTCTGATGTCTAATCAGCCACTTACATCTGACATCTTAGCCAGTAACAAAAAGATTGATTTGTTTTAATACAATTTTATTGAGCAAAGCACATAAATTTGTTTTCTTTCTCAGAGGTCTCTCAAAATCAAATAAGGTAAATATACTAATACTAGATATGTCTACAGCATTTGAAATGATTAGAAACAAAATAATAAGGATAGATTGAAGTATATACCATCAATTGCAGATCAAAGGGAACGTATGTTTAGAGATAAGATAGAGATTGGGGAAAATAATTCTGACTATTCTTTTTTAAGATTGAATTGGGATATGTTTGTTGAGTCAATTTAGAAGAGTGGAACGAGTATGAGATTAGATTATAAGATTGGATTCTTCTTACAGATATCAATGGTCATTTAGAATTTGAACAAGTCATAGTATCTCTTAGACCTCCATTTTTCATCTGTATAATGAAGATAATACTTGTCATGACGTTTTTCTCAAGGTTGTTCAAAGATTATATATGAGAAAACCTTCTTGAAGAAGGAATTTTCAGCTACAAATGCTCACTATAAAGCTCACTTAACTGTTGAGGAATTTATAGATGTGATTCTTTTGAAGACTTTTACTTGAGTCCAAGATGCCTTTTGACCATTTCAGTTGCCACTGTTTAGAACTTTTCCATCTTTTTGACATCTTCCTCCAGGAACAATAATCAGAACTAAAACACACAGTACAAACTTTTCATTCAAAATAGAAGGATCTTTCAGTGGGGAGGGGAGGAGGATCTGGGGGAGATAATAGATCAACTGAAGGACTTGTATACATGCATATAAGTACAACCAATGGACATAAAGCTCTGGGAAGGGAGGGGATGGGTGGGAGGGAGGGAGGGGGGAAAATAAAATAAAATTTAAAAAATAATAATAAATAAATAAATAAATAAACAAATAAATAAATAAATAAATGGGGGAAAAAATAGAAGGATCTTTTAGGGAATCACAAGTTTTTAAAGGTGGTGCCCAAAGTAAGTTTATAGTCATTCTTGCTAAATAATCATTGGAAGATGGAGTCACCTTAAAGTTGCTATCTGAACAGTTATTTCTGCATGAAGGGGATCAAGAGAGAGGCAAAAAACCATGAAATTTAGCATCCTCTTTGTCTTCCTTAACTCTCATTTTATTTTATTGTTTAAATATATATTTTATTGATTTTTTACAGAAAGGAAGGGTGAGGTATAGAGAGTTAGAAACATCGATGAGAAACATCAATCAGCTGCCTTCTGCACACCTCCTAATTGATATGTGCCTGCAACCAAGGCACATGCCCTTGACTGGAATCAAACCTGGGACCCTTCAGTCTGCAGGACAAGGCTCTATCCACTGAGCCAAACTGATTAGGGCTCAACTCTCATCTGTTGGGATTCATTGGAGTACTGGAAGGAAGAGGATAATCTAGACAGTAGTGATGCTATCTAATATTTTGTCACTGAGCTTACTGGTACACAGATTTGGCCACACCAGATAGCACAGATTCTTGGAAATCCTTTAACCTGATACAGAAGATGTGATAACTTGATACAGAAGATGTGAATCCAGGGCTTGAACCGAGATAGGGTGATTGAAATCCTGATTAATTCAACATTCATTCATGCCTCACAACGTCTACTTTGGTAAAGCCTGAAGGAAATATTTCAACAAATTTCTCTGCTGTTTCTGATTTAATCCTGAGTGCCTCTTGTTCATTACACGATCTCAGTGATTATCTCGGCATATCATTAAAGACATTACATTTAAGGGCCTCTTGAAATTATTTTTTTGGTTCATCTA
This sequence comes from Pipistrellus kuhlii, assembly GCF_014108245.1. Classification (NCBI taxonomy): domain Eukaryota; kingdom Metazoa; phylum Chordata; class Mammalia; order Chiroptera; family Vespertilionidae; genus Pipistrellus; species Pipistrellus kuhlii. Next base: position 8,403,258 of record NW_023425471.1, on the reverse strand, counting down.
ATTTTTGGTTCATTCACACCTGCAACCAATTCTGAGATTCCATGTTTCTCACTTTAAAGAATCTTTAAAAAAACAAACAAAATGAACATGTGCTGGTTGGGTTTTTCTCTCACCAATGATTTATGAGTGGTGAAATTTCATATATTTTTAATTTCTGAGCTCAGAACAAGGTTATTATGTTACAGCCTTATATCTGTAAGTAGACAATCTCTTTAGTACCAGATACCAAACTAAAATATCTGAAAGGATGAAATCTTACAGAAAATTTTAATAGGACCCTGGGTTAATCTCTATCTAGAAAAGGCAGGTTTTAGAAATAGTAATAGAAGACTACCAAGGTTTCTTTAACAAATGATTATTGATTTTAGACTTATATGAATTATATTCCCCTCTTATTTAACCATGCACATAAGTAGTGTGAGAAAATGCTAGGCACTCTTTATTTTGAATTATGATGAACTATCATCTAGATCTAAAATAGAAATATTTTATGTATGTAAGTACCCACACCTTTTATTAAAAGACTAGAGGCCTGGTGCATGAAAATTCATGCACTGGAGAGGGGAGGGGTCCCTCAGCCCAACCTCCCCCTCTCACAGTCTGGGAGCCCTCAGGGGCAGGAGGCAACCTGGCAATCAGGGAAAGGAGACACCCCATCCCACCTCTGCTGATGTCACTGCCGGCAGCACAAGCCTTGGCCAGCCTCAGTTACCTGAGCCTTGGGCAGCCCTGGGTGGCTGAGCAGCTGCCAGATGAGGCTTGCTTACATCTCAGGCTGGCCTTGGGCAGTTGTGGGGCTGAAGGGACTGGGGGACTCCAGAGGTAGGTGTGCAGAGCAGCCAGACCCGCCTAGGCCCAGCCTTGCCATGCACCTGGTGAGGCTGAGGGTACTGGATACCGCCATCTTGTGGCTGTGGGTGCCACCATCTTTGAGGGTGGGTCAGTCAATTAGCATATTCCTTCCTTATTGGCTGTGAGCATTGCCATTTTTTATGGTGTGAGGGTCAATTAGCATATTCCATCTTTATTAGATAGGATAAATCCAGCCTGGCCAATGTGGCTCAGTGGTTGAGCATCAACCTATGAACCAGGAGGTTACAGTTCAATTCCTGGTCAGGGCACATGCCTAGGTTGTGGGCTCAATCCCCAGTAGGGGGCATGCAATAGACAGCAGGTCAGTGACTGTCTCTCCTCATTGATGTTTCTCTCTCTCCCTCTTAATATATTAATATTAATCTATTAATATTAATCTATTAATATTAATATATTAACAAAAATATTTTTAAAAGATAAATACATCTTATATTCTATTCAGTGGATTTAATAACTGTGGTACCAAAATGTCATGACTACAAAACAATATCATGTATAGAACTAGTTTGAGATCTAAAGAAAAGACAATATGAATTCCAATATCTCTTAGCCAGTATGTTTACATTTTCTCTCTTTGACATTTCCCTATATGTCCACTGGTTTGTCTTACTAATTTGGGGAATCTTATTCCTGATCTTATTCAAAAATTTGTCCCAACCTATTTTTCTATGTTGGAAGTTCAAGGACCAACAATCTATAAGGGCATTTTCTTCCCACCTGCTCATCATATTCTCACAGATGCAGTGGAACCTGAGTGCCATATACTCATATACATCATCCCCATGTTGATTGCGATGTGTTCCAGCAGCTTAAAAGCATGTTAAAATTATGATGATCTTTGTTAACCCCCAGCAATCCTGCTGCTTACCAAAGAATACATTATTCAAGATGAAAGACACTTATTTTGCACTTCCCCATTTGATACACTGGGGAGATTTTCTTGTAAACTGAGTGAAAGAGCTGCCAGACCCCATCTCCTGGAAATGCCTGGAAGAGACATGAGCTAAGAGGGAAACAGCAAAAGAGAGACCTGCCAGCCTATATCAAATCAAACACCCCCAAACTGGGCTACTCATACTGACTCAGTAACTTCAGTCTATGGGCAAATCATACACCATGAGGAACTGTCCTCAATTCAGATGCACATTTCATACGCCTACTGGGTCTGGAAAGAAAATCATTAGCTTCACTGACTAATTTTCAGTTAATCAGCAACAGTTCATTCAACAGCACTAATAGGGCAGCCTTGATTAGAAGTATAGGGATATGATATTAATTGGCTTCTTCTAACAGGGATAAGGATGCTAAATGGCTAGGACCATCTGTAGCTTTGGAAAGGAAATTCTTGGAAAATACTTTCTGAAAGTAAATGACAAAACAAGAATATTTTTAAATTGTCAACTCAGACTATAACATACCTTGTTTCTTTTGTCATTATTTTTTTTCCTGCCCAGGGTTATTTTGAAAAAATACTGTTTTAATTGACATATACAAATGCTGAGGCTAGGTACTAATCAAACAAACCTTTCAGATTTTGACTTGCGCTATGGTATATAAATATTGACTATATGTACAAATAAAAATTATATATGATATGTATAAGTGTGTATATTTGTACCTTAGCATAACACTGAACACATGGAATTTCTTGGGGAAAAAAACACCTGATAAAGTGATGAAGCAAAGGCAGAGTCTTCATGGCTATCATTTATCAAATGTGTCTGAAAAAAAATAAAAACAAAAACTAAGTAGTAGTTATTTAAAGCTTTGAATTAGAGCACAGGAGAAATTTCCTCCTCAGTGGAAATACAGTCTTTACTGCAGTAAAATCTTCACTAACCAAAGTACCTCAAGAATGGAGGATTTAGTTAATTTAATTTTCCTTATAATTAAAATTTAAATCTAATCCTCCTTTACTCGAATACTTATGTTGAAATGTCTTTAGGAATGAAATGAAATAATTTATTTTCTTACCTTAGTAAAGTTGAATATAAGAAAAATAATTGAATCATAGATCATTTAGGAGTTTCATCTAGGGTCATTTATAAGATTATTTTTCATACTGTAATACTACAGAAGTAGGTATACAAGGCTGGCTTACATGAATAGAAATTTTCCTTTGAACCTAGGATAATTAGACATTCTTCCCCACACCTGTGCTCTCTCTCCTCCCGTCCTTCCTCCCCCTCTATCTCATCTTCTTTCCTCCATCCCCTCCTCCCTCTGTTTTCCTCTCCCTCATCTTCTTCCCTCCCCCTATCCCTCCTTTCCTCCTCTCTTTCCCTCTCCTGACTCAAATAAATATCAGAAGTAAGCTTTTTTTTTTTTTACTCTACTTCACCCTCTGGTTTTCATTAATATATTTTTAAAAGTATTTTTTAAAGGAGATATATGTACTACTATATGTAATACTTTAACAATAAAAAATACATTTAAAAAGGTATATCTACTACATACTATGTGTAATACTTTAAACAATAAAAAATACTTTAAAAAAAGGAGGTATATCTACTTACTATGTGCAATACTTTAAACAATAAAATAATATTTTTATAAACTAAAATAAGTTTCTTTAAGGTTCTTTTAATTAGTAAAATAGTAATTGTGTACTTCCTAAGGAAAATATTTGTCTCAATATCTGCATAAAGCCAAACAGCCAAGATTTCAATCTATTGTTCATTTGAGGGAGCAATAATTCAGCCCAGAACAATTAGCCTATAACGGAATATGTTCATCTGTAAGATGCTTCGCAACTGTAACTACCAGGATCCAGGATCAAATGCTGATTCCGTATGGCCACCGGTGCAGTGACAGCCCATAGACACACGTCAGTTGCTGCTACAAAGCTCCTCCTCAGGCACTGGCACTACTGCAGCCCAGCTCCTCCACCGCTATGGCATTTACTGGAGCTGAGATCTGTCTTGGTGGTAGGAGAGCCACGCCTGAGATCACCATCCTTCTCCCCATCCTGCATTCCATACATGCCCAAATACCAGGTGTACCAGTTAACAATGCGGATTTTTTTCAATAGATGGAGTTAACCTATGTTGATTTGATATGTATGCTATTTTGTTGTATTGACAGCAAACTTCAAAACTTCATACGTCAAATTTGCTGAAGGTGTTAACATCATAGATATTTTTATGCTTAAAAAATGTTGAATGTCATGCCAAAAAAAAAAAGAGTATTTGCGGGAAGTTTTCATGCATAATTTTGAAGAAAAAGTTATCATATACTTCAGGAAGCTTATGGTGAACATGCTCCATCTCAAGATACTTGTGAACGCTGGTTTGAATGCTTTAAAAGTGATGATTTGATGTGAAAGTCAAAGATGTCCAGGTCAACTGAAAAACTTTGAAGATCAACAATTACAAGTATTGGATGAAGAGGCGTCAAACTCAAAAACAACTTGCAGAAAGATCAAATGTTGCTCAGGAAACAATTTCCGATTGTTTACAAGCAATGGGAAAGATTTTAAAGGAAGGAAAATGGGTGCCACATTAACTGAATGAAAGACAAATGGAAAACCGAAAAGTCATCGGTAAAATGTTGCTTCACTGGCATGAAATAACATCTTTTTTGCATAGAATTGTGACTGACGATGAAAAGTGGATTTATTTTGAGAATCCCAAATGCACAAATCATGGGTTGATTCAGATCAACCATCAACATCTACTGCAAGGCCAAATTGTTTTGAAAAGAAAATAATGCTCTGTGTTTGGTGGGATCAGGAAGGTGTGTATTATGAACTTCTAAAACCAGATGAAACCATTAATACTGATTGTTACCAACAACAAATGATCAATTTGAACCACACATTGATTGTGAAATGACCAGGATAGGCCAGAAGACACGGCAAAGGAATTTTGCTTCATGGTGACGCACCATCACACACTGCAAAACCAGTTAAAGACACGTTAAAAGATCTTGCCTGGGCAGTATTAACCCACCCACTGTATTTATCAGACCTTGCTTCTTCAGATGACCACTTGTTCTGATCAATGGCACATACACTTTCTGAGCAGCACTTCAAAACAATAGAAGTGGAAAATTGGGTCTCTGAATGGTTTGCCTCAAAACAAAACAAAAGTTCTATTGGGACAGTATCCACAAATTATCTGAAAGATGGGGGAAATGTGTAGCTAGTGATGGACATTACTTTGAATAAAGCACTTTTGATGTTTCTCTTAAAATCATCATATTTTCTTTGGTTACAAAATCCCCATTATTAACCAGTACACCTAGTATGTCCACCTTTGGATGTGCCAATGTGTGAATTTCTCAGGCATATTGTCATGCTGAGAAGAGGAGCCTCTGTTGTGTTATAAATATCCAAACATAGCCACAAGCGGTTTGGTTCAGTGGATAGAGCATCGGCCTGCAGACTGAAGGGTCCCAGGTTTGATTCCGGTCAAGGGCACAAACCTTGGTTGTGGGCACATCCCCAGTGGGGGGGGGGGGGAGGGAGGTGCAGGAGTCAGCTGATCAACGTTTCTCTCTCATCAATGTTTCTAACTCTCTATCCCTCTCCCTTCCTCTCTGTGGAAAATCAATAAAATATTTTTAAAATATCCAAACATAAATTGATGAGAAAATACAAAGGGGTCATCTCACTCTGCCATGACATCACTGATTTGCATATGTTGACTCATCCTTCTATCCCAGGGATAAATCCCTCTTGGTCATGGTGTATAATAGTTTTAATGTGTTCCTGAATTTCATTTGCTAATATTTGGTTGAGAATTTTTGCATCCATATTCATCAGGGATATTGGTCTATAGTTTTCTTACAGTATCCTTATCTGGTTTTCGTGTCAAGATAGTAATGCTGGGCTCATACAATGAGTTTGGAAGTGTTCTCTCATCCTCCATATTTTGGAATAGTATGAGAGGGTTGATGTTCTTTCAATATTTGATAGTAATCACAGTACAACAACAAATTATTTAAAACTGTGATGTCTACACTATGCTGCATGTTTGAAGGTCAGTTGGATAAGACAGGCTCTGACTGTAAAACAAAATTGAATCTGCAGATACTAAATCATGGATACCTTATGACTGTTTGAAATATATGCATAATTTTTATTAAAGCACCTTCTCCTTTAGAGTCCTGATTATTAAGGGCACATACCCAATATTTAGAGTCATTTGGGCAGTAGAAAAAAGTATATTATCTCTATGTTAGTTAATCTTCCTTTGACTTTTGCCTATAACTTGAAATGGCAAAATTATGTTATCCTGGAATTAAAGATAGTAATTGTATTAGCAAATCCAGGAAGACCAACATAATAAGTTGTAACTACCATGTTTCCCCGAAAATAAGACATCCTCTGAAAATAAGACCTAGCGTATGGAAAGATAAGACATCCTCTGAAAATAAGACCTAGCACAACTTTGGGAGAAAAAAATAATATAAGACACTGTCTTATTTTCGGGGAAACAGGGTATTAGCGTGATTTTTTTTTTTAGGTTTAATTGCTTTATTAGTTATTTCATCTCTATGTCTCTCAATTAAAGATATTTAGCTTAGTAGTCTGTTAAAGCTGTAACGCCTGATTAGGTTTTGAGATGGTACAAGTCAAATCTTATTTGTGATGTCAATGCTCTCTAGCCAAAAAGCATCAGAAATAACCTACAGTAAAACAAAATTGTGCTTACTGGGCTCATTGTAATGAGAAAGACAGTTCTGTACATCATGAGGATATAACAGAAGAGGCATCTCAGTAAGAGAGTGTCAGAAGGGACTTATTCTAGGATATGGGCTTTTTTGTGATTCAGGGGGTAGATCCAAGGAAGCATGGTTTTCCTATAGATTTGCTTGCTCTGAGTATTAGACATGAGTAGAGCACGGATGATGGGTCAAGTACGGAAATTCACCAGGGCAGAAAGCCCTTGAGGCTTTAAGGGGCAAAACTGGCAAAATAAGAACCTTGCCTGCAGCATATCACTGGTCATGTGATTTGGAGCCCTGATCTTTCATATCAGTGATCAGGTGGTTTAGATTTCCCAGATCTTTTCCTCCCTAAAGATAATATCTAGGCCCCAGTTGTATTTCAGCTCCAGGACTAGAAAAGCAGCAAAACCAGACAAGTGACAGTGTGGCTGCCTCTGGACCAGCTACATTGACTAATAACCCCCCTGCCCTGGCACTGACCAATCACTGGAGACTACAACCCTGAAAGAGGACACCCAGAAAGCTAATGAATATGATCTCACACATCTAGAGGAAATAATGAACAACAAAAACAGACCCAGAGAAAGAGAAGCAGCGATCAGACTCTCAGACCTCAGAGAGAAAGTAGGGGAGGGTGGGGGAAAGGGGGAGAGATCAACCAAAGGACTTGTGTGCGCCGAGACCCGTTTGGCTCAATGGATAGAGCGTCGGCTTGGGGACTGAAGGGTCCCGGGTTCGATTCTGGTCAAGGGCATGTACCTTGGTTGCAGGCATATCCCCAGTAGGGGGTGTGCAAGAGGCAGCTGATCGATGACTCGCCCGCATCGATGTTTCTAACTCTCTATCTCTCTCCCTTCCTCTCTGTACAAAATCAATAAAATATATTAAAAAAAAAAGTTAAAAAAAAAAGGACTTGTGTGCATGCATATGGGCCTAGCCAGTGGCCATGGACAACAGGGGATGGGGGCACATGTAGGGATGGGTTTGGGATGGGAATGGGGGGATGAGGACAATTATGTGATACCATAATCAATAAAATTTTTTTAAAAAAACCCTCTCCTGAGACCTCCCCTAAGATTTACACCTGCAAGAGAAATATAATTAGGCTCAGGACAAAGGACCCAGTGCTTGCTCTCCCTCTGAGGAGCATGCCCATACCATTCCCCTCAGGCACGCATCCCCCAAACTCTAAGGGACCCCAGGGAACTTGCAACCAGGGGAGTAATGGACAGCAGCAGCTGGTCCTCAGCTTATCTCTAATCCTGTCTATAAGCCCCCCTTTCCTCTGACTTCCTAGTGAGCTAGAGCAGCCCAGCCTAGGCCCTCCTGTTGTTGTTCTATGCCCTTCCTTGTTTCATTCTCCTAAGTATATTTTTGCTGAGGTCAATAAATTCTTGTTTGCTTTTTCTGCACTTTGTTTCTTGATTAAAATATTTCCCTCAAAAAGACAAGAACCAAAGTCCCAGCTGGTAACCCCAATCAGTAACATGAGGAGACAAGAACAATTTTGTTTGTGATCTTGATCGTTTTTATCTCCAAGATGGCCATTCTAAAGAATACATTTCAGGCCAGTAAAAAATGCTGGCAAAAAAAAAAAATACACACTTATTTTTATGGCTGGAATCTGACGCATGCAACTAAGAGCAAGGAGCTTTTCAGTGCATGAGGCAGACATTTCACAGGAGAAATGAATATTTATGACTGGAGTATGATACTCTGTTATTAGGTCAGTGGTTGGAAGGACTTGGTATAGTATCAGTGCAATGGAAGTGATGTCATTTCTACTGAGTCTTGTGTAGCCAGGCTCCCGGCTGCAGCCCAATAGCTTCTATTCTTGCAGACACAAATTGAACACCTTATTGCAAGCCATTAATATTGGTGATTGTGCACAAAATATCTTCTAACATGAATGTTTTCCAAGTAGATGGCCAATTCATTGCAGCAGAAAATCTTATGTTCATACTTATTAATACTAGTTTCTCTGTTGGTAATAGATCTCATGCTCAGAAGCATTACTGACTATAATTATCATTTCTTTTCATGCACCAATGTCACAATTTGACCACTGGGAACCCCTTTAGGTTAGCTTCCTATGATACCCAGAGCTTTTGAAAACATCCTTGCTTTCTTACAACAAAATAACCCATACCCAACTCTATTTTTTCTAGCATATTACTAGAGTTTACTAAAGATTTCATTCATCCTCTACTAACAAATCTTACTGCTACACATGATGCTAAGTATATATGCAGTTGGAATGCCACCAAATTCTAGAAAGGGCAATTAGTAATCAGGGAGTTTATCATCAGTGTTGTCTTCATTTGATTGTGGTTTTCAATTACTCTAATCCTTGCATTTTAATTATAAATACTGTCAATTTAGCTTCATCATTATTAATTTAGCTTGGGAGTAGTTGTTTGTTCTTATAGGGAGGAAGGATACTTATTTGCATCAACAATATTTTTATGTATAATTTTCCAATAAGTAAATGTTAAGATGTGAATGCATTGAAGTTATAATATGAATTAGTCATTCCCTCATTTTTTTTTAAGTAGCTGTATTCCTGAACTTCAAAAATGTACAGGGATTCTGAAAACCATGTTTAAAAACTAATTTTTTCCTAGAAAGTTAATAAGTTATTCATATGTTTCCTGTTCATATGTTAACTATTCATATGAGTAGTACTTTGGGAAGTCTCAAATAACCATTTTACTACAAATTTTTTTATGTTTTTATTTTTTTTTAATAATTCTTGATTATCATGGGATTATTTTTACTTTGGAAGGTGGGAACAAGTAATAAAGAGGGCCATAGACAAGTAAGTTTAAAACTACCTTTGGTGAAGTCTTTCTCAACTGAAAATTCATATTAGAAATACCAGAATATGTTGGGTAATTTTATTTTACAAAATATTCATATCACCAGCAATCCTGATAGGGTAGGCATGTGTATTATTAAAACAAAACAAAACAAAACAAAACATTCTCCCTCTGTTGCCCTTTCCCATGTCACCTTTCTTTCCTGACTACTCAACATTGAGAATCAGCACTATGTTGGGTCTCACTCTAGTCCCTAAAGATTATGAATGACTTTTCAGAATGGTGCTCAGTGGAAGCAAAGATGAGAAAGTCCATTGGCCATTTCTACACCTGCCTTCATATGTTTTTATGATGTTAATTAGCATCTTTTTATTTTCACTCTAAGAACTACCTTTAGCATTTCTTGTATAGGCAAGTTTCGTGGTGATGAATTCCCTCAACTTTTATTTATTCAGATAAGTCTTTATTTCACCATTTCTTTTTCTTTAAAAAATGTATTTTTGTTGAAAGTATTACAAATGTCTTCCTTTTTTACCCCCCTCTCCCCATGCCTTCACCACACTATTGTCTGTGTCTATGGGTTATGCTTATATAACCCACCCCCACCTTCCCTCTGAGATTCCACAGTCTGTTCTGTACTTGTTTTTTTTGTTTTGTTTTTTTTAATTGACTTTTTACAGAGAGGAAGGGAGAGGGATAGAGAGCTAGAAACGTCAATGAGAGAGAATCATAGATCAGCTGCCTCTTGCACACCCCCTACTGGGGATGTGCCTGTAACCAATGTACATGCCCTTGACCGGTATCGAACCTGGGACCTTTCAGTCCGCAGACTGATGCTCTATCCACTGAGCCAAACCTGTTTCGGCTGTTCCATACTTCTATATCTATCTCTGAGGCTAGGGTAGCAGTGGTGTGCCATAAGCTGAGAACAACTATATAGGACTTATAGCTTGTTCCCTACTCATGTGAGGCTATAATATAGACTCTGTGGTTTCCTGGATTCTCTGGTCAAGCTTACTAGTTTTGGACTGGATATTATACTCAGCAGTATATGGGGCTATTAATTAACTTCTGGTGGGGCAGCAAGCCAGAATCAAGGGCCCATGTGGCTCATTGTTTGGGAACCCAAGCCTGGCAATTTGTGCACTAAATATCCTGGTGAGGTGAGGCCACTGGTTTATGCTCTGCAGACAGGGAAATCCAGGGGGCATGCTTTCTGTTCAAGAGATGTTTTAAAATGAGCCATCTGTCTTGCAAGTAAAAAGAGCATTTCTAAAATGATACTATTCATTTAAAATACAGCAGCAGACAACTTGTTTCTAGGATACTGAAAGCTCATTTGAAAGCCTTATCATGCAAGGAAGGGCTAAGTTGGCAACCTCTTACTATCTCTTCCCAGTACTGTCTCACTTGGGTACAAGAGTTTGGGTAAGTTTAAAGAAGAATGAGAATGTACTTATATAAAATGAAGCATTTTCTTGAACCATTTGAATCCATTCTAAGTGTTGGTCTAAGACTGGCCTAAAGAAAATGAGAAAAAGAGAGAAAACCACCATTCTAAAAGAAACAAAATAAACATAATCTGGTCAAAATGGAAATTGACCTAAAAATGTTATCTAAAATGAAAATATGATTGCAAAAGTGTATAAATATGAGTGAATGTTTTATTATCTTGTGCTTTATGATTTCAGCATAGGTTCTGTTTTTGTTCAGTTTTAAAAGCTACATGTTTAAGGATTTCTTCAACTCTGAAACAAGAAGGATTAAGGATAGTTACGAAGAGATCAGTAGTCCTGTGCATGAATCCGTGCACCAGTAGCTCTCTACAGGTCCTGGACACTCCATGCCTGCTGCCCAGAGGCCCATCCATGGCGCCTCAATGACAAAGCAAGCTTTCCACCGGGCCACTCACACTGCCCGCTCTCAGCAGCCACCACCACCTACCCACCCCCCAACCCAGGACTGGGGAACTTAGGCAGGGCTGAGAGGACTAGGCGTCATCATCTTTGTGATGGAGTGACGGTTAATTTGCATATTACCATTTTATTAGATAGGTTAAGCTCTTCAGAGACTAAAGAACTTTTTTCCCAAGTTTATCTTTTTTATGTACAGAAATATTTTTTCATGAAGTCTTTGTGGTTTCAGGGTAGACCAAACAGTTGACAACTTATAAACAATTCTAGTAACTATGGGCCTTTCTTCACCTCTTAGCTGAAGTATAATTAACAGTTTAAAAAATCAGCCACATATGAAATAGTTGTCTACTATTGTCTCTACACGTTTTGATCAGCTGCCAGCTGAGAAACCTTTGGGCAAAACTTTATAAGCTTATTTCTTGGTTCATTAGGGTTATTGGGGGAAGAAAGAAAAGACAGTCTTCAGGTTGCTGCTAATTAAAATAATTGCCAAGACTCCTCTCCAAGGACCACTCTTTCAGTTATAAAGTGCATGTGTAAATGAAGCACTCCAGGCCATCAGCAAATTGACAAAAGCAAGTTAGAACCAGTGAGACTTTCTGTTTAAACTGAGCTGGTATACCACAGGCTCAGCTGAGGGAAAAATGATGGGGGAATCTATTTACAAGGGTTCTTTCTATAGATTGTCTTCTGAGCAGATGTTTTGAGGAATATTGCAAAAGTATGGCTTCCTTCCTTTTTTAAGGGCCGTTATTGGAACTTGGATTTCACACTTATGATCCAAAACTCTGACCCACCATTTGCTGTTTTGTGTGTGGTGTTTTATTTTTATTTATTTATTTATTTATTTATTTTTATTTATTTATTTATTTATTTATTTATTTATATGTGTGTGTGTGTGTGTTGTTGTTGTTGTTGTTTTTTTCAGTTAGGGGACTTCCATGTTGATATTCTAGGGAATAACAGTGCTATCACAGATGCTGTCTATGACTCATGCACCAAGGGAATATTACCACAAGCACCTGTGTCTCTCTGCCAGTGGGAAGTCTCAAACCTCGAGAGCTTGCTCAAATTATGCATAAGGCAGGCTCAATCTGGGGACTTTTGCCCCTGGGAGCAGCTATCCATCCACAAATGACAACAGAAATTGGTAGATAAATACCATAAGCCTCCTTGGCTCTGATGAGACAGTTCTGAGGCCTGGTCTCCACTGTCTCCTGGAAATTCCCAGTGGGATTGTGTCCCAGTTGTCCTCAGTGGGACCCTGTTCACTATGCAGTCTGTACTTGCTTTCTTTCCCTGTCTATCCTATTTCCTCATTTATCTCTCAGTTTCTGGGACCATTTTCCAAATGAACTATTTGCACTTTAATTCTTGTCTCAGGGTTTGCTTTTGGAAGGACCCAATCAAAGATAAGTGCTATTGCTAAAATAAAAGTGTTGAGATATTCCAGCGTGTAAGCAAGTCATCTCTGATTTTATTTCTCTTCTTACCTTCCTTAATCATAACCCAAAAGGTGTCCCAATAAAATTTGAGAATTTTGGCAATAGCTAAATAATGCATAGAATTATCACATCTCTGATGCCTAAATATTAATAAATGTTCATGGAAATCGTTAAACCAACCAAAAATTTTTTTAAAGTTACTTCCAAGCATTTCATTTCACTTATTATATTATGATACAGTCACAGGGATTTTCCTGGAAGTTATGTTAGATGCCTATTAATTGAAAATGTGATCAGATCATTTGTGAAAGGAATTTTAGAGACAGGACAGGCAGTTTTAGGGACAAGGGGGTAGGGTCCATGGGAGAAGAATACATTTATGAAGAGCAGAGATAGCTCCAAGATGCCAGAAATTCTTATCTTAACATTCACAGAACAATGAAGAATGTAATGAGAGAAGGGGAAGAGGGAGGCACCTGGTGGGCTTTGAACTTTGAAACTGATACCATGCTGGAGAGTGACCACTTAGGAGAGCACAGGGGATATACTTTAAGGAAGGGTCCAATTAGAAAGGGTCATGAAGAGACAAAGGCATCCCAGCATTTATAAACATGGAGTCAAAGTGACTCAGAACTGATTTTCCCAGAGATAGAGATAGAGATAGAGATAGAGATAGAGATAGAGATAGAGGGAGAGGGAGAGGGAGAGGGAGAGGGAGAGGGAGAGGGAGAGGGAGGAGAGGGAGGGGGGGAGAGGGGAGAGAGAGAGAGAGAGAGAGAGAGAGAGAGAGAGAGAGAGAGAGAGAGAGAGAGAGAGAGAGAGGTTTTTTCCCATTTGGACCCCTTCCCGGGTGGGGTGGGGAGGTTGTACACTTGTAATAAACTTCCAAATTTTTATTTAAAATACTTTAGTCTGTGAATTTTATTCTTCAAACTTTGTAGGACAAGAACCCATAGGAGGAGAGTCCACTCCTGAACTCCATGTAACAATTGGACACTAAGCAAGCTCAAGTTAATGTCTCCATGATATCTTCCAGTTAAAAATGAAAAAGTTGAGTTGAAAACCAGGATATTTAGTATACTAATCCCCTATGATATATATAGATATAGATATAGATATAGATATAGATATAGATATAGATATAGATATAGATATATAGATATAGATATAGATATAGATATAGATATAGATATAGATATAGATATATTTAACTATCTGGAGAATCTCTTTTTTTTCCAGATTCAATCAGACATTTGTCATGAAATTTTCAACATTGGGCTTTACTATATTATTAAACAATTTTTGCAAGGCTTTTTCCTCAATCCTCCCAAGTCTTTTAAACACACCATGTTCTATTGACAAGCATAGTAAAGTGGTAAACAGAAACTTTTAAGGATGCAATGTCAAACTACCTCTCTCATTTCCTAAGTTATTTCCTGATTATCTGGAAGCCACAACAAAAAGGTGCCCATTCAGTCAACACCACTCAATTGTTCAAGTTTCTTTAAGGTGTCCACTCGTGCAAACCAGGTAAAGGCTACTGACTGAATTCAATCAACTGACAGGCTATTTATAAAATATCCGATCAACAATCCAATTATTAAGTCATTAGAAACTGGTCAGAGAAAAGAGTTGATGAAACTGATGCCATAGACTCAAACCACCAGTATTTGAATGAGTTTTGTTCCATGCTATCGTTGCAGATTGCATACTCCATTTAGCCAAACATGTTACAAATGCATCATTTTGGTCACCCTTAAGAAAAACCTTACATTCCTGAAGCAATTCAGTAGATGCTCCTCAATACTTTATGGTCTACAGTTACAGTTTTGTTCTTTGGCTTATTTGACATACTCTAAGGCCCTTTTTTCTCTCATTCTGTTATATCTGGAGTATTGATCTAAGAGTGATTGTAGTCACCAAAGGGGAAAATGAGAGTAGGTCTATTTTGCTGTCTGCTTAGCTTGTTCTGGGTGGCCTGAGATGCTAGATTTAAAAAGATGGATGAAGAAAAGGGAGACCAGGAAGAAAATATCAAATTTTGCCCTTCTTTTCCTCTGAAAGCATTTGACCATTGCTCAACTCTGGAATTTAAAGGAGGTTTTGATTGCAGATAAGAAGTAGAAGCAAAGATCTCAAGCCTACATATAAACCATATATTCATATTCTTTATTTTATTGATTAGGATTGAGTTCAAATTGCATTTTGTGATGTTTTAAGGCTTCTCTTAAGGCAGTGGTTGACAAACTCATAAGTCAACAGAGCCAAATAACAGTACAACGATTGAAATTTCTTTGAAAGTCAAATTTTTTAAACCTAAACTTCTTCTAATGCCACTTCTTCAAAATAGATGCTCCCAGGCTGTGATATTTTGTGGAAGAGCCACACTCAAGAGGCCAAAGAGCCGCATGTGGCTTGCAAGCCACAGTTTGCTGACCATAGTCCTAAGGCATAGGCTTCTAAGAGATGAAGGAATACAGGATCCTTCTATGCCAGATGATGCCACTGTTTCACTGCTTACCTGAAAATTATTCCTCTGCTTCCCCCCAGCACCTATTCCTATCTTTCTGAAAAATAGGGATGCTATGAATTAGGTAGAATCCATGCAGTATAAACTAGCAAAAATTCAAGTAGACCTAATTCATTGGTGTAACAGAAGAAAGACTAATATAATGTGTGAATTAGGCAAAGCTAAGAAAGATGACAAATTCTTTCAAAGTTAAGATTGTGATAAAATAAGAACTTCATAGATTAGAAGTCACCCTGGCTTCAAAAAAATGAAATGATAGCCCTTGCCAGTTGGCTCAGTGAATAGAGCCTTGGCCTATGGATGAGAGAGCCCCAGATTGGATTCCGGTTGAGGACACGTACCTTTGTTGCAGGCTCCTCCCCAGCCCGGGCTCTGGTTGGGGCTCCTGCAGGAGGCAACTAATCAATTTGTCTCTCTCACACTGATGCTTCTCTATCTTTCCTTCTTTCTCCCACTCTCTCTAAAATTCAATGGAAAATATCCTTGGGTGAGGATTAACAACAACACACCAAAAAAATGAAATGATAAAGTGCTAAATAATAATAATACAGAAAAAAGGTCTTCAAATGGAAGTTGAAGGAGTTTTCCTCTAAGGAAGATTTATAAATTCAAGTAAAATTTAAAATGTGAAGGAAAGGTTGCTTGCCTCCATCTCATTTAGTTCTTTTTTTCTGGAGATTCTTTTCTCTCCTTTGGGGATTCTTTGTCTCCCCATTTTTCTCTGTCTTTGTATTTGTTTTTATGTATTAGATAGGACTGCTATGCCTCCCAGTCTTTGTGGGATGGCCTTATATAGAAAGTGTCTTAAGGGGTCCAGTGATGTAGTCTCTGTTCATCTGAGCTGGATGCTGTAGGAATGTCCCTTGTGTGCATTGTTTGGGCTCTTCTATCATAATTGGGACTTGATTGTTGATGTCATGTTTCTGGGAGGCATCTCCCTTCTGACTTGCTGCCAGTGAGGTTCAACCCCAATGCTGTGAGTGTCAGCTGCAGGTGCTTGGGGTCCCACTGGCTTTTGCCTCACTGAGCAGTAAAGGATGGTATCTGCAGTGGGACGCAAACTGCTGTTTCTGATCATTAGATCAGGCAAAGACTCAAAGCCTCCAGAGATCCTTGGCCTTCAGGCTGATTGGGTTCAGTCTGGAGTACCTAGAGCAATAGCCCACAAGTGGGATGAGAGGTTTTCCAACAGGGTAGGGCAATTTCTCTTGCCAGGAGGCTAGTTGTTATTCTCAGTCTCTTAATGAGCCTCAGAAATTCTACAGGATCTTCCTATAGGGTTAGGGTTTTGCTCCCAGGCAAAACCACCTGGATAGAAAAGTTTGCCTGAGAAAGATGACCTCCCCAGCACAAGGGAATGATTCAGCACAGGAAACTGGGGTGTCTGCCTTCTGAGCTCTAACCCCAGAAACCCCAACCCTGACTTCTGCTCACACAGCTCCAGTCAGCTGTGCCCTCCTTCTGCTGGAGCCCAAGGTGAGTAGCTGCACACAAAATTTTGTGTATGGGCCTTTAAGAGGGTTCCTGCATTTCCAGCTGCCTCTCCCTGGCAGATAGCAACCTTGCTTTTCACAGCAAGGTGTTATATTGGCACCTTTCTCAATTCTGGTGCTCTTTGCTAGAGAGCCCAGCCTGGTGTTTAGACTTCAGAGTTCTCAGTGGGAATCCCCCTCACAGCTGAGATATTGCTCCTGACCTTCAGCTGCTGTCTGTGGGAGCCCAGCCAATGCTTTCCCATCTCTGCCCTTCCTCCCAGTCTCTGTGGTCTCCATTTTCTGTCCTTGGTTATCAGGGTTCTCTCCAGCTGGTCTTCAGTTGATTATTCAGGGTGATTGTTTTGTATTTTAATTGTAATTCCACTTTGATCCTGGGAGTGTGTCTCAGAGCTTCTACTTACTCTGCAGCCATTTTTATACCACTTAACTCCAATGTGATGAAATATATTAAAGTGGAATTAACATTGTGATCTTACTATTATTGAAGGAATTTTGTATTGATAGCAGTAACATCCTTAGCTTTGAAGTCAGAATAGGGTTTCAAATCTCGGCTTCTCCATTTGCTAGGTGTGTGACTGTAGATAAATTATTATCCTTCTTTAGCCTTATTTCCTTCAGCAATAACACTGGAATAATGCCAATTTTTGTAAGGATTTTGTACAGGTTAAATGAGATTGTGTAAATCAGTGGTCCTCGGGGGCAGTTTTGCTCCTCTGGGAATATCTGGTGATGTTTGGAGATATTTTGATTTTGGTTGCCACAACTTGGGGTGCCATTGGCATCTCGTGGAGAGGCCAGGGATGCTGCTCAGCATCCTACGCTGCACAGGAAAGCTCCCATAACAAAAAAGTATGACACACACTGTCAACAGTGCCAAGTTTAAGAAACCCTAGTTATGTACACAGCCCACCACCAGGTATGTAGTGAGCATGGAGCAAATTATACTTTATTTAATTATGCTTTCAAAGTACTACTTTCATTATAGCTACCACAATAAGAACATAGAGAACTAAACTTCATGGGAAAGGACAAAGGAAGACAATTGTAAGCTTGAGAAACATGCAGAAAGTGATCCTGGGTATAACCATTGAAGGCCTTTGTGGGACAAAGTAAAATGCTCATCCTCAACTTTTTATTGCAAACACTAAAAGAACAGGTAAAGTTTAAGCAATTACAAAGGAATGAGACCATTAAAAAAATTATCTTGCTAGGGTGATGAGAAGCCCTTAGAAAAATGTAACCTATACAAACAAATGAGACTGTATTAAACACATTGCAGGGTATTAAAGCTATTAAGATTATTAGACTGTGAAATATGCTACCAAGGAAGTGCCAGATTCACCACCTCTGAGACACTTAAAACTCAACTAACAAAACATTCCAAAGTATATTTCTGGGAAAAGGAAACTAACACAAAGAGGTTTACCAATTCATGAGACCTTTTCCTTTCCTTCTGTTAATTATGTTTTGGCAGTTAGTTTTAAATTGGTAGAAGGCAAAATGTCAAATTGAAAACAAACTTCTTGGGATCAAACCATAATCAGTCACTTGATCAGTTTGGCAAAGATCATGGAAATTGGCAGAAGCTTATCTATTGAAAAAAAAAAAAAAAAACAAGGCTATTAAAGAGGAAAATATAATCTATCAAATTAGTTTTAGTATCTGGGAAGTACATAGCGGACTTGACATTGAGGGCAAAAAATTCTTCAGACATGATCAAAACAACATGGAAATCATTACTTAGAAGATAATGATAAAATTCATTGTAAATTTTTAAATTGAATATCTAGTCCTAGTTGCAGGGTAGTGATTTTTTTTTTTTTTTTACCTCACAAATCTTTTGAAATGTTGAAGCATATGTTTAAGAAGAAGTTTGCAAACTGTAAAGTAATAGAGCACATACAGACTATATATGTATTTAGTAAATTATGCTGTATTCTCTTTAATAAGAAAGTCATTTAACAAGCATCATCTCAACTGATTAAACCAAACAAAATGTACATAAATTCATGAGGTAGGCAGAACATAGGAAATGCAGCTGAGTCAAGCTAAATGATATGCTGGAGGCAGCTTAATATCTTTACAAGAACTGGATTGACAGCCCTGACTGGTTTGGCTCAGTAGATAGAGCATCAGCCTGGGGACTGACAGGTCCCAGGTTCAAGTCTAGTCAGGAGCATGTATCTTGGTTGCAGGCACATCCCCAGTGGGGATGTTTCTCTCTCATTGATGTTTCTAACTCTATCCCTCTCCCTTCCTCTTTGTAAAACATCTATATATAGATAGATAGATAGATAGATAGATAGATAGATATAGATATAGATATAGATATATAGATATATAGATATAGATATATATATAGATATATATAGATATATTTTATAAAGAACTGGATTGACAAAATTAGATTTTGCCTCTCTGACAACTGGATTAGTGTCCTTTCTGTTGCTTTGACATACCCCCTCCCCCATCCTCCCACACACACACACACACACACACACACACACACTTTCAAATGAGTACTCGTGAAAGGGCAATGCTTAAGGTTTGTATTAAACAGCCATCTAAATGTTTCTCTAGATCTTGGGCCTCTAGTTCATGATTGTGTTCCTACATGTAGCAGTTGGACATTGAGTGAATATGCTGACTTAATGATTAAAACTTGAGCTTTTACCAAGAGATTTAATGGATACACCATTGAAATTTAGATGAGATTGATATAAGAATTTCTATTAGTCAAAGCAATCTCTATTACAGTTTAGGTCTCTTTGAGTTATCAACTGTGATTGGTCAATTAATTGTCTAAATTGAGTTATAATATGAAAAAAGGTCTTGAAGTATAACCAACTTATACTGATTTGTTTCATTTTCATCACCATTTTCATCATCCAGCATATGTTAGTTAAAGGGAATATTTCTGAACACCTAAGTAATTTTCCACTGTTGGGAAAGTTGTCATGAAAAGGGTGTTAGGTTCACTATATGTAGTCCAGAAGAGCAGAGGTATAGCCAATTGCTAAAAGATATGGGGAATGGCCCTGACTGCTTTGGCTCAGTGGACAGAGCGTCAGCCTGCGGACTCAAGGGTCCCAGGTTAGACTCAAGGGTCCGGGCATGTACCTTGGTTGTGGGCAAATCACCAGTAGGGGGCGTGCAGGAGGTAGCTGATCAGTGTTTCTCTCTCATTGATGTTTCTAACTCTCTCTCCCTCTCCCTTTCTCTCTGTGAAAAATCAATAAGATATGTTTTTATAAAAAGATATGAGGAATGTATATGAATGAAGGCTGTGAGCCCAAAGTGTAAATGGCTTCCTTCAGAAGAAATGATCATCTCATTTTTGGAATGTTCAAATGGAGATGGACAATCACTCACAGGGAAAGCTGTGCAAAAATCCATACTTTTTGCCCAGCCGGCATGACACAGTGGTTGAACGTCGACCTATGAACCAGGAGGTCACGGTTCTATTCCGAGTCAGGGCACATGCCTGGGTTGTGAGCTCAATCCCCAGTGTGGGGTATGCAGGAGGCAGCCGATCCATGATTCTCTCTCATCATTGATGTTTCTATCTTTCCATCTCCCTTTCTCTCTAAAATCCAGTAAAAATTTATTTTAAAAAAATCCAGACATTGAATAGAAATGGGGCATAAGCTAAAAAATTCCTCCTCTGAGATTCTATTATCATGAAGGAAAAATAGATATAACATTCTTGAAATTGCTATCGGGCTCTTTACCTCAAAAACTAGTCCCAGACAACAAAAGTTGTTCTTAATGAAAATTGCATTGCCTGTGTTATCAGTGGGGTCACAATTTATCAAAAACAATGCAGTCAAAATACACTCAGGTTTAGCCAGACTTTTGCTGTTTGGGCACATTCTTCCTAATTGAAAGTAAGATAGATAGGGCACTGAAATCTAAACAGCACCAGTAATGGCATCTAATTATTTTGTTGTAAAAACATAGGCATTCTTTCTCTTTTAATGGCTGTGTTTTCCTGCTGTTTGCAATTGAAACGGCTTCTTTCAGAAACTGTGTGAAATATTTCCTAGGTACCTATTGGGCTAGCCCTGAATGAACAATTTATGCAAAACAGGAAAAATAACATTGCTGAAACTCAATGGCACTGCCTAGTCACAGGAAAGGCGAGTGTGGAATACACTGCGATTTAGTTCTCTCTGCAGGATAATCAGGGTAATCTTACTGTTGGAGAGACTGCTGGCTTTTTTTAAAAGGTTTGCAAATTACCAAATGACCAAAGGAATGATAAATTCAGTCCACTGAATTAAAAGGAAAACACAACACGGGAGATGCTAGGCAGGGCTGGAAATGATTTTTTTCCAAAGGGGCAATTTTTCAATTAGTATGCATATTTATTAAAATAACCTGTCATGAGTTCCACTCCATAAATATTCTGATTCAGTAACTCTGGGATAAGGCACAAAAATCTGTATTTCCAACAAACAGTATGAGGGGGGTCCAAAGCAAATGGCACATAGACTATATTTTGAGAAACAGATAATCCTTCTGCACCTTAAATTTTAGTTTTCCCCCAGATTATGAGTTATAACAAGGATGTTTCCCATATGTGTTTTTTTTTTAATTTTTTTTTTATTTAGAACTAGAGGCCCATTGCAGGAAGATTCCTGTAAGAAGAGGGTTTCCTTAGGCCTATTTGTGATCCGAGCAAAGCAGTGAAGGGAGTGAAGCCCACTCCCTTCTCTGCTGCCTCGCTCCCTCCCTTCTTCACTGCCTTGCTCCCTTCTGCAGTGATTGGCTTCCTTCTATGCTGTCTTCAGTCTTCACTCCATGCCTGTGTATGCAAATTAACCTCTACCTTTGTTGGGTTAATTTGCATAGTCTCTCCTGATTGGCTGGTGGGCATAGTGAGGGGACGGTCAATTTACATGTTTCTCTTTTATTAGTGTAGATTATGCTCCTTAGGACACTTAAACATAAATCCAAACTCTTCCATTGTAGTTGACTATTATTTTATATCCATTTTTAGAGGAGAAAACTGAGACATAGTATTCTATGCTCAATAGGGCCCAAAGGAACACATATTCACCTCTGATGAATAGGTAAGTTTGGCTTTTGTACTGCTAGGACTCTGGTAAAGCCCTAACTACATAGAGAATTTTGTGATGATGGACATATTCTTAGCTATCCAATATTGTAGTCAGTAGTCATATGTAGTTATCAAGCATGTGAAATGTGGCTGCTGTAACAGAACAAAATTTCTAATTTTAGTTAAGTTAAATTTATATAGGTACATCCTAGCTGGTTTGGCTCAGTGGATAGCGCGTCGGCCTGTGGACTGGAGGGTCCTGGGTTTGACTTTGGCCAAGGGCACATGCCTGGGTTCTAGGTTCGAGCCCAGTAGGGGGCGTGCAAGAAGCAGCCAATCAATGATTCTTTCTTATCATTGATGTTCCTATCTCTCCCTCTCCCTTCCTCTCTGAGATCAATAAAATAAATATAAATTTATATAGGCACATGTGCCTAGTGACTACTTTTCGGGACATCACAGCGCTAGACAGGATTTCTGGGATGTGAGTTGCTGGAAGTAAACTCTTAGAATTGTTTCTGACACAATGGGAAGAATGGCAAATACACTTGGAAGACGCTGAGGGTGAATGTAGTGCATTTGAAAAAGTTTTCTTTTTTTGCCCACCAGATACTGGCCATTGGCCCAGGTGGGTGAAGCCACTATGCATTCTCAACAATCTTATGTAATAGAACAGATGCCTTTAGCTGTTCTCTGACTAAATTTAGTCTGTTTTCCTGTGTTCTCTTTTTTTACAGATGCTGATATTTCTGCAGTGAATTACCTTTCCTGTACACTTACTGAAAGCACACATCCTCACAGATGTGAATATTAAAATAAAATATATTTCATTACAGTTTTAGTGAGCAGTAGATATTATAAGTTCCATTTCCCAAGTAATACTGCTTTTGATCACTTTATTAATTCTTTCAATGAAATAGTCATTGGTAATGAAATGTCTTAGGCAGGTTTAAAAGAAAAGAAGGAAAAGGGGTGCTGAACCATGATCTAAGAATATTGTAAAAAAGAAAAAGTAAAAAAGAAATGGAAAAAGGTAGTGTGAGCTTTTAATTAACCTATAAAATATGTAACTGATTTTACCACTTTTTTTTTTTTTTTGCTCAAAACACGTTAGTCTTTATTTTCTCCTTTCCCATTCCACATAAAATTACACTATGCAGTAGGAGCTTCAAGTCCAACTGTTAGCAACCTGGCTAAATATTAGAAGCACCTTGAGCTTTTAAAAATTACAGGCATACCTCATTTTATTTCTCTTTGATTTATTGCACTTCACAAATGTTGCTGTTTTGTTTTTGTTTTTTTCCTCAAATGAAGGCAAGATACTTCACAAGCAAAAAGATTGACTTGCTTTATTGTGATAGTTGACTTACTATGATACTCACTTATGCCTATACTGATATCCACACTCCACTCTTGAAATTTCTGACTTAAGTGGTTTGGGGAGGGGCCTTCCATAGCATGTTTTCATCTTCCTGTATTTTAGAAACCACAAGAATTTAGAAGAGGAGGGGAATTAGAAATAAAAAAAATCAAGTCCTCTTGTGTTTTAGATGAGGAAAGTGAGGACCAAAAAGAGCAGTGAGTGGCCCCAGCTCAAAAACACTGAGTGGCCAGATTATTATGATTTCTGAATGCTTAATAATCTGGCCACTCAGTGTATATTCTATATACTGAAAGGCTAATATGTAAATTGTCCCCTCGACCAGGAGTTTGACCAGCAGGCAGGCTGGCCAACCGCCCATGTCTCTCCCCCTAACCAGGCTAGCTGGACCCCACCCATGCACAAATTCATGCATTGGTCCTCAAATACACACACACACACACACACACACACACACACACACACACACACACACACACTGAGTGGCCAGATTATTATGTATTCAAAGATGATAATAATCTGGCCACTCAGTGGAGTTATTTGTGCTTGAGTTAGGGCCAGAGCTGAGGGTCTGAGTCCTTGTAAAATTCACTTTCTAGAAAAGCACACTGCCTGTGTTTTCAAGCCATGGGTTCAACCTAACTTTATGTTGACATGTTTACCACTAGTCCTACTCTTTCTAATGCCCCTTTGGCTTTCTCTGTGGTTTCTATTTCAAACATTCTTAGGTTATATGATGAAGTTGAAGGGATTGTTGGAATGACCTTTGGGCAGTTTATATCTAGTTGGAATATGACAACTGAGGAAGTATATAGTTGGTTAAAAATATAACCAAAGGTATAAAGTGGTTCTCGACTTCAGCTGCACTTTAGAATCATCTGGAAGATTGTTAAAAGTACGGACACCTTGGTTCAGTATAATTTAAAACAGTATCTTTGTAGATGGGATTTTAGCATTGGTATTTTATTTTATTTATTTTTCTTTCTTTTTTTTTTCATTTTATGTGCCTCAGGCATGAAACAGCTCTGGCCACTGACATAGGCATTAAGCTAGTATGGACTAAGGAATGTACAACTGCTTTGCCCCTAGTGGATATAAGAGCAACACCACCAATCAGGTGTCTCCTTGCCCATTGCCAGGGTGTAGCATTGGTATTTTAAATGTTATCCAGGAGATTCTAATATGGATCCAAGTTTGAGAACCTTTGATCAGAGGAAAGATGTCTAAGAAGACCTCAGATTATTGACTACTAGGTGGTCAAGTAGTTACATTGATTTTATCCCCCTTGTCATTTCCTCCAGACCATTTAATATGAATCTGCCATGTTGGCTTTACCAAGGCCTCACAACCTAGGCAGTTGCCATGGTTATCACAAAGGCAATGTCATTGTTGGGAATACAGAAAATCAATATTTCCTTCAAACCAAAATGTGAGCTATGCTGAATTTATAGACCCAGTGACTTTTCCCCCCAGTAGTTTTGAGAGGACTGTTTGTTCTAGAAGTATTGTGTGGACTCTGGAGCCAAACCCAGGAAATTATTTTTAAATCTCTTTTTATGTGTATGGGTTTTGTATTTTTTTTTAAGAAAATACTTTAGAGAGTGACATTACCAAGTTGGTGACATAGCTCGTTCTTGACTTTCCTCTTCCTCACAAGAACAACTATCAAATATTTATGGACCAGATATCAACTATTCATGGACCAGAATTCTAGAACACAGAGTAAGGTTAAAGCACCCCTCTTCACCCCGGAGATCAAGACAGACTGCATTTGAAAGATAAGAGGAATGGCTACATGCTAACTGCATTGTCCCTCCTGCAGCCAGCACAATAGACTGTGGAGAGGTCCCTCGGAGCCTATGGTTCCTATGTGGGAAAAGAGAGCTCAAGGGTGACATCCAGCCCTCACCCCAGCACTGTGGTCACTTCATAGGCACTTCTACTCTGGTTTTGCCCCATGGGGATTACAGAGGAATCTGATGACAGAAAAGTGAAAAGATTCTTACAATAACCAGCACTTGGATATTGGCAGACAAAGTTCATAACTTCAGTACCCAAGTAGTTGTTAGTCCCAACCAGTGGCTTCGGTCAGCTACAGAACCAAGTTGGTGGTGCAATCTGATCACAAACATGGCAGGCACAGGTCTGCCTGATTCAGGCCCTCAGAGGACTTCTGTGGTGCCCGGAGCCTGGTGTGACCCCACGTAGGCAGAAGAGCTGAGTCATAGCCCCTCCTCCCAATTTAAAACATGGTCCCCCCAGCCCTATCTTACATGGAGGGCTGAAAAGATGACCTAGAAGTTGCATAATCCAGCAAGTGGAAGCTGAGAGGTGGGTAGACAGAGCTGTCACCATCATAACAAAACCAGTAGCCCTTGTTTGACCAGGAAACGTAAGGCATGGGTTGGTTTGAGTCAAGACCACAAAGAGCCTTGGTGGCCTGAAGCTTCTCCTCCTGCTAGCCCAGGTGGAGAAACTGACTCATAGTCCTCCTTATTGCTGAAGTCAGCATTCAGCCCACTCAATCCGGGCAATTTACCAGAGCACATGAAAAGCTGAATGGCCCATCCAACAGCCCTGTTTAAATGTCATGACAGGGAGCCTTATATAATTCAAATCATGTACAATATTATGGCAAATTCTTATTGAATCAAATAGATCTTAGAGTCGTATGGTTAGTGCCTCCACAAACCCAAAACAGCCCATGAAATAAGAAACACTCAGGTGGTTAGGCCAGCTCCATTAAACCAAGCATGCAATGCACAGATAAATCATTCAGGTTCTTGATTACATTGTCTCACGTTTGTTCTGGTGACTTGGCTTCATGGTGGCAAAGCCCTGGAACTCCACCGATTCTCTCAAAATAGTGCCTTCATTTCTGAGGAACAACAATCTCTTCAAGTTATTCTTCCAAGATTTCCATAATGATCGGCAGAGACCTTGGCTATGTTCCATTTCTACATTAATTAATCATTGCAAAATAATGACAGGCTCATTTTAAAATGAAGGGATGTTTAAAACAGAGATTTCTGACTATTCTGAAGCGATATGAAACAATGCAAAGTCATGCCAAACTTGGGTATAGTGTAAATATAAAGTCTGTTCTTTTCAGAAAATAATTTTAAAAACTCTCTTGGACCATCTAATGAGATTCAGTGCCAGATATTACATTTTATAAACTTGCAGAGGTTGGATGTTTTTTTTCCTTTTTTGTCCCCTCCAGTTCTCTTAAGTATTTCAAGCCTGCATGTATTTCCTTGGTGTCTGGGCATGTGCCTTTTTTCAGGATCGTCTGATGGTACTGCTGTGCAATGTGATTAGGGAATTTGAAAAACAAGGAAGTTGGATGAAGGTCATTACCAATTAGATGGAAACTAAAGGCTACTGAGCTACTCAAATAGAATGAGTAATTATCCAAACTTTTTGAAAGACATTTAGAATGTAATTTCACTGTGGATTTTCATTAAATTGAAAAAACGGCAGACATATCAAGTCTACCCAGATACCCAAATACACATGCCTCCACAGCAAGGCAATTTCCTAAAATCAAGGAGGAATGCAGAATGGGCTAAAATTGAGCATGGCTACAGTATAGCTTAAGCCAGTGGTAGGCAAACTCATTAGTCAACGGAGCCAAATATTAACAGTACAATGATTGAAATTTCTTTTCAGAGCCAAATTTTTTTTAATGTAAACTTCTTCTAATGCCACTTCTTCAAAACAGACTCTCCCAAGCCATGGTATTTTGTGGAAGAGCCACACTCAAGGGGCCAAAGAGCTGCATGTGGTTCACGAGCCGCAGTTTGCTGACCACTGGCTTAAGCCATCAATAATAGGTACCTCAATAAGAGAAGCTAAAGCCAAAGTATAGCCCTTTAACTAACAATCCTACTAGCCTCATAGGCCTGAGAATGACTGTGGGAAGTTCTCCCATATTTTCTTAGATATTAGAGAAAACTAATAGGATAGCCATCTCCTGAGACCAGCATTTGCCTCAAACTAATGGGGGAATTAGATTATTTGCTTGTTTCTCTAATAGGCTGATATAAAATACCGGTTTGCCCCAGTTTAAAAGTATATTGCAAATATTCCCTGTGAACATATAAATGTATAACAACAATTTGTTTTGAAAGGTAAAATACAGAATAAATGACTGTCCACAAATTGGATCCTTTTCTCATGTATTTAATTATAGTCATTTTAACAGCTTCACCAATTGCATCTTCAATTTTTCTCAAAATCAATGTGATTATATTTAAATAATTCAATAAAAGATGTTACCATGCAAGCACGGAAACATTAATAACACTTAAAATTTATAATTAAACTCTATAACCAAAAGTGAAAATAGAGTAATGTAATAAGTCTTCAGCATTAAAAAGGGAAAATATATCAATACTACCAGAAGAAATTGCTTTATCTGAAATAGACCACAAAGAATGAGAAAATGAAAGTCAAAGAACTACCATCAAATCTCCATTAGAAATTGGAAATCTGAAGTTCAGACAATGTTCAGTGATTTGGCCCAGAACACATACAAGATTCTATGATGGTGGTAGATATTGTAGATCAGTTTTTGCTGTTTCTGAGTGATAGAATGCTTAGTGGAATTAGGCTGTGTTGTGTCTCAGCCAGAACTGCATTGAAATGTCCAAACACATCTGAGCTGGAACTTCCAAAGAAGATAAAGCAGTCAAATGCATCCAGAGAAAATAGAAAAACTAAATTACACATCCATTCTGTGAAAGGAACTCTTAGACAGCTATGAATCATAAAATTAAAATTAGTTCTTTGTTTAACTGCAAGAAAATGAAATCTAAATTAAACTAATTTAGCATTGTCATTTTTACACATTAAACAAATACTGTTAAGGAACAATCAACGGAGGGAAAAGGCAACCTGTGGAATGGGGAAAATATTTGCAAACCACATACCTGATAAGTGGTTAATATCCAAAGTATATAAGGCTCTCTGTCAACTCAGTAGCAAAATTATATAAACATCTCGATTAAAAAATGGGTAATGGAACTGAATAAACATTTTTCCAAAGAAGACATACAAATGGCCAGCAGGTATATGAAAAGGTGCTAATCCTTAGAAAAATTAAAATAAAAACCACAATGAGATATCACCTCACACCTGTTAGGAGGGTCATTATTAAAACAAACAGAAAATAAGAGTTGGAAAGGATGTGGAGAAATTGATGCATTATTGATTATTGTGTATTATTGATGTGAATGCAAAATGGTGCAGCCACAATGAAAACCAGGATGGGGGTCCTAAAATAGAACTATATTATTCAGCAATACCACTTCTGGGTACTTACCCAGAAGAATTGAAATCAGTATCTTAAAGAAATATTGGTACTCACATGTCTTTTGCAGCATTATTCACAATAGCCAAAGAGGTAAAAGCAACCTAAATAACTATCAGCAGATGAATGAATAAAGAAAATGTGTTACATACATACAATGGAATATAATTCAGCATTAAAAATGAAGAAAATCCTATCATAATGCAACATGGATGAACCTTGAAGACATATAAGTAGAATGAGCTAGTCTCAGAAGGATAAATACTACATGGTTCCAATTATATGAGGTACCTAAAATAGTCAAGCTCCTAAAGCAGAAAATAGATTAGTGGCTGCTAGGAGCTAGGAAAAGGGAAAAGGGGGAGTGGCTGTTCAACAGGTATAAAGTTTCAGTTACTCAAGCTGCATAAGTTCTAGAGATTTTTTTATTTATTGATTGATTAAGGTATTA